>NC_045791.1:33202822-33523267 GCF_009873245.2 Balaenoptera musculus | reverse complement strand
CCACAAATCAAAAACCTATATTAAATACACAAAAACTGGAAGGAATGGGACACAAGCATACCACTAAAGAAAATAATCAAACCACAAGGGAAGAAACTGAAAGAAGAAAATAACGAAGAACTACAAAAACAATTGGAAAACAAGTAACAAAATGACAATATGTAAATACCTAATGATAATCACTTTAAATGTCAATGGACCAAAAACTCCAATCAAAGGACATACGGTGCCTGATGGGATAAAAACACAAGACCCATCTATTAGCTGCTTACAAGAGACTCACTTCAGAGCTAAAGATACACACAGACTGAAAGTGAGGGGATGAAAAAAGATATTTCATGCAAATGGAAATGACAAAAAAGTGGGGGTAGTAACACTCATATCAGGCAAAAAAAACTTTAAAACAAAGTCTATAACAAAAGAAAAGAAAAGAAGATGCATTACAGAATGATAAAGGGATCAATACAAGAAGAGGATATTATACTCATTAACAAATATGTACCCAATACAGGAGCACCTAAATATATAAAGCAAATATTAACAGACAATAATACTATAATAATAGGGGATTTTAACACCCATTATATCAAAGAACAGTTCATCCAGAGAGAAAATAAATAAGGGAACAGTGGTCTTAAATGACACAATAGACCAGTTGGACTTGATAGATATCTACAGTACATTCCATCCAAAAACAGGAGAATACACATTCTTTTCAAGTGCACATGGAACTTTCTCCAGGATAGATCACATGCTAGGCCACAAAGCAAGTCTCAACAAATTTAAGAAGACAGAAATTATATCAAGCACTTTCTCTGACCACAACAGTATGAATCTAGAAATCAATTACAAGAAGAAAAATGGAAAAGCACAAACACATGGAGACTAAAAAAATCAATGGGTCATTGAAGAAATGAAAGAGGAAATCAGAAAATACCTCAAGACAAATATGAAAATGTAAACACAACTTTCCAAACTCTATGGGATGTAGCAAAAGCAGCTCTAAGAAGGAAGTTTATAGCAATACAGGTCTACTTCAAGAAACAAGAAAAATCTCAAATAAACCTAACCAGGCTTTCCTGGTGGCACAGTGGATAAGAATCTCCCTGCCAAAGCAGGGGACACAGGTTCGATCCCTGGTCCAGGAGGATCCCACATGCCGCGGAGCAACTAAGCCCGTGTGCCACAACTACTGAGCCTGCACTCTACAGCCCATGAGCCACAGCTACTGAAGCCCACGTGCCTAGAGCCCGTGCTCCACAAGAAGAGAAGCCACCACAATGAGAAGCCCACGCAACACAACGAAGAGTAGCCCCCGCTTGCCACAACTAGAGAAAGCCCATGCGCAGCAAGGAAGACCTAATGCAGCCAAAAATAAATAATAAATAAATAAAAATTTTGTTAAAAAATTTTTTAAAAGCCCCTAACTTACCATCTAAAGGAATTAGAAAAAGAACAAACAAAGCCCAAAGTCAGCAGTAGGAAGGAAATAATAAAGATCAGAGAGAGAATAAATAAAATAGAGACTCCCAAAATCAATAGAAAAGATCAATAAAACAAAGAGATGGCTTTTTGACAAGATAAACAAAATTGATAAACGTTTAGCCAGGCTCATCAAGAAAAAAAGAAAGGACCCAAATAAACAAAATAAGAAATGAAAGAGGAGAAATAACAACAGATATCACAGAGATACAAAATATCTTAAGAGAAGACTACAAACAGTTATATGTTGACAAATTAGACAAACTAGAAGAAATGGATAAATTTCTAGACACATACAACCTCCAAAGACAAAAATCAGGAAAAAATAGACAATCTGATCAGACTGATCACAAGTAGTGAGGTTGAATTTGTAATACAAAAACTCCCAGTAAACAAAAGGCCAGAACCAGATGACTTCTCAGGGGAATTCTACCAAACATATAATGAAGAGCTAATACCTGTCCTTCTCAAACTATTCCAAAAATAAAAACAGGATGGAACACTCCCAAATTCATTCTGAGGCCACTATTACCCTGATACCAAAATCAGTAACAGGCCATTATCTCTGATGAATACAGATGCAAAAATTCTTAACACAGTAATAGCAAACCAAATTCAACAATATGTAAAAAGGATCATACAGCATGATCAAGTGGGATTTATTCCAGGGATGCAAGGATGGTTCAATATTTGCAAATCAATCAATGTGATATACTACATTAACAAGAGGAAGGCTAAAAATCATATGATAATCTCAATAGATGCCGAAAAAGCATTTGACAAGATTCAACATTCATTTGTAATAAAAATTCTCATCAAAGTTGGTACAGAGGGAACATATCGCAACATAATAAAGACCATTTATGACAAACCAACAGTTAACATCATACTCAACAGTGAAAAGCTGAAAGTTTTTCCTCTAAAACAAGGAATAAGACAAAGATGTCCATTCTCACCATTTCTATTTAACATAGTATTGGTAAGTCCTCGCCATCACAATCAGACAAGATAAAGAAAGAAGAGGCATCCAGATTTGAAGGTGAGAAATAAAACTATCACTATTTGTAGATGATATGGTTCTATGTATAAAAAACCCTAAAATCTTCACCAAAAAACCAGTACAACTAATAAATGAATACAGTAAAGTTGCAGGATACAAGATTAATACACAGAAATTGGTTGCTTTTCTATACACTAAAAATGACCTAATAGAGAAAGCAAAAAAAAAAAAAAAAATCCGCTTAAAATTGCATCAAAAAGAATAAAATACCTAGGAATTAAACTTAACTAAGGAGGTGAAAGACCTATACTCTGAAAACTATAAAAAACTGATGAAGAAATTTGAAAATGATACAAAAAAATGGAAAGATACACATGTTCTTTGATTGGAAGAAATAATATTGTTAAGATGTCCATACAACTCAAAGCAATCTACAGGGTTAATGCAATTTCTATCAAAATACTCATGACATTTTTCACAGAACTGGAACACATAATTCTAAAATTTATATGGGCCCATAAAAGACCTTGAATTGCCAAACCAATCTTGAGAAAAAGAGAACAAAGCTGGAAGTATCATGGTCCCTGACTTCAGACTATACTACAAAGCTACAGTAATCAAAACAGCATGGTGCTGGCACAAAAACAGACACATTGATCAATGGAACAGAATAGAGAGCCCAGAAATAAACCCACAAACTTAAGGTAGATTAATCTATGACAAAGGAGGCAGAATATACAATGGAGAAAAGACAGATTCTTCAATAAGTGGTGTGGTGAAAACTTGACAGCCACATGAAAAAGAATGAAATCAGAACTTTTTCTCACATCACATACAAAAATTAATTCAAAATGGATAGAAGACCAAAATGTAAGACCTGAAACCATAAAACTCTTAGAAGAGAATATAGGCAGAACACTCTTTAACATAAATTGTAGCAATATTTTTTTGGATCTGTCTCCTAAGGCAAAAGAAATATAACAAAAGATGAACAATTGAGACCTAATTAAACTTAAAAGCTTTTGCACAGCAAAGAAGACCATCAACAAAATGAAAAGACAACCTACTAAATGGAAGAAAATATTTGCAAATGATATGTCCTATAAGGGGTTAATATTCAAAATTTATAAACAGCTCATACAACTCAATATATTAAAAAAAAGAACAACCCAATTTTAAAAATTGGCAGAAGACCTGAATAGACATTTTTCCAAAGAAGATATACAGATGACCAACAAACACATAAAAATATTCTCAACATCGGTAAACATCAGAGAAATGCAAATCAAAACCACAATGAGGTATCATCTCACACCTATCAGAATGGCCATCATCAATAAGTCTACAAACAGCAAATGTTGGCAAGGTTGTGGAGAAAAGGCAACCCTAGTATGCTGTTGGTGGGAATGTCAATTGGTACAGCCACTATGGAATACAGTATGGAGGTTCCTCAAAAAACTAAAAACTACCAATGATCCAGCAATTCCACTTCTGGATATATATCTGAAGAAAACAAAAACTCTAATTCAAAAAGATACACACACCTCAATGTTCATAGCAGCATAATTTATAATAGCCAATATATGGAAGCAAACTGTGTCCATCAACAAATGAATGAATATATATATATATATATATATTTATGACATTTTGTGTTGCTTGTGTAAGCACCTGGCATTCAGATTTTTTTATTACAGCATAACCCAGCTTATCTTGATTAATATAACACTAACCTTTAATCCACATCTTCTCCTATTCTTAATTTTAATGCATCACTTGATAGGCTGGAGTTTACCATCTTTTTTTTTCAAGAGATCTTGACAGTTATCTTATTGCAACATTAGCCATGCTTGAGAACATCAGCCAACAACAGCCATGCTTCTGTTGCCTTTATAAACTTGGCTGAGTATGTAGTTACTGGGTCAAGCTTTCTCCCATCATTTTTAGAGATTGATACGTGTCTTCTGGTTGAGTGTGAGAACATGTAAGAAGTCTGAAGACAACCTTCATTTCTTCCTCGTGCATTATTTTCTTTTTCTGCTTGGATTCCTATACAACACTTTTTAAAACCATTTTGTTCAGTAATTTACCATGTTGTGAATTGTTTTTGGATGGCAGACTTGGCTTTTAAGATTTGAAAATTCTTCTCAATCTTTATTTCATGAGAGTTTTCTTATACTATAACTTGGACTATGTTTTTCTTTCCCACTAGTTTTGTTTTCATCTTCAGGATCCCATTATAATATTCCTTTTGTCCTTATTACATCTCTATCATGTTAGTAATAATCATTGTTATGTTATTCTCTTTTATTTATCTGTTACCTGTTACCATGCCTATAGTGTCTTCAGTCGTTATTCTATTTTTGTTATTTTAAGTGTGACTTTCATGTCTGGACTATTTTTATCTTATATGTTTCCACTGAATTTTTATTTTCTTCTGAGTTCTACCAGTTCATTTTACGCATTTTCTATTGTCGTATAATCTCCTCCCAGAACCTTTTCACCTGGTCTTTTAGCTCTTTTTTAAAAAGCAATCACACACACACACACACACACACACACACACTAGAATACTATTAAGCTGTAAAAAAGAAGGAAATCCTGCCATTCGCAACAATATAGACAGACCATGAGGGCATTATGGTAAGTGAAATAAGTCAGACAGAGAAACACATATCCTGTATGATCTCACTTATAGGTGGAATTTAAAAACATAAACAACAAAACAATCTTGTAAAAAGAGAGATCAGATTTATGGTTACCAGATGTGGGGGTGGGGCAATTGAGTTAAAGTGATGAAAAGATACCAACTTCCGGTTATAAGATAAATAAGTGCTGGGGATGTCACGTACAACACAATGACATTAACATGATAGCTAACACTGCTGTATGGTATATTTGAAAATTGCTAAGAGAGTAAATCCTAAGACTTCTCTTTACAAGGGAAAAAACATTTTTTAATCTATATGAGATTATGGATGTTAACTAAACTTGTGTGGTAATCATTTCACGATATACAGAAGTCAAGTCATTACGCTGCACACCTTAAACTTATACAGTCAATCATATCTCAATAAAACTGAATGAAAGAAAGGAACTAGTTCAGATAAAGTCATGAATTGAGAATATTAACAAAAGCATCAACTTTACTCACCTTTTAAATGTAAAGACTTATATGGAAATGGATAATCCTGTTCAGGTTGGTGTTTAATAAACACATATTTTAAGGCAAATGTTCCACAGAGATTGTTACTTTGTTCTCCAAAATATAATCTTTAATTCCTAAAAACAAACCAAAAAAGCAATCACATTGTCTATAATTTGTTTGAGAATAGTGAGAACTATTTCTTTGAACCCTTCTTTTTCTTTGGGAAACTCCTCTATTCTTTTTGTAATGTGTATTTGCATTACCTTTCATTTATGTTTTTCCTTTTTTAAAAAAATATTTGCCACCTCATTGACCTAGCTTTGATGTAGTATAGCAATATACCTTATTGTGCATCCACTTCAAGGATGGATCAAGACATGGAATGAATTCAGTTTATGTTAACAACTATGTCCATTATGTATCCTATCTTCAACTTTTTAGCACAAACCTATGCCAGTAAATAATGCAATTTTGAAATTGAAGTTTCTTCTTTCTACCAAGTGTGCAACTTTGAATAGAAGTTTTCTAAGAAGTCTGAGGTCAACTTCGGCCATCTCACAAATATTCTTTGCAGATAAGCTTACTGATTTTGCTAAGACAACGTTAAACTTTTTCAAAGTATGAAAAAGTTGTACTTTGTGAAATTCTACTTATCATAGCCTAACGTCCAAATTTCTTGGTCCTATCAAAATTTTCATCAAAACTGTTGATGTAGCTAACTCAGTGGTATTTTTTAATCTCTGTTTTCATCAGCTACAGTAGAAAAAGCCCAAAATAATTATTTTCTTTGTTAATTTCTCCTATAATTTCTAAACCACAGCTTAAACATTCTAAGCAATAATGTTTGAGTTATAATTACAAATGTGAATGCTTATTCCTGTTGGAAAACATAATTCTTACTGTATCCAATAGACTTTAAAAAAAAAAAACATGCCATTGTGAAAAGCTTTTAATTTGGGGGCAATTTTACGATCTAAAACATTTCAGAAATAAATCTTTGACATTTTGACATGTTAATACCATTTTTAAGTTAAAATATTTCTTTACTATTTAAAGTTTTAATTTGCCTTGTTCTTGGTTTTCTACCTAGTTCTCTTTATGGTTTGTTTTATAAAGATGATTTAAATTATACTCTTTCAGCACAGATAGGTTTTGTTTGCATATGATGCATGAAGGAACATTCTTCACATCCACAGAAAAAAATATACACTATAATATTTTTCTTAAATGAGCAGTTCTCTCACTCTTTCATCCCCCTCATTTTTTGATGGAAATATGTATCTAGAATAGGCATCAAGAATATTTTATTTCCTATTTAACACTAGATTAAGAAAAAAACCATGAGTATAATGATAAAATACAACTGAAACTTAGTGTCAGGGAGGGGTGGAGTTTGTAGCAAACTAAACTCAATATGTTCCATCTAAAGGGGGAAGTCACAGCCTATTGTTGCAGCAGGAACTGAGATGTATTGTTGCCAGATCTCTCACTTTAAAAGAAGCTGGAATTCAGCGTTTCTAATAAACCTCCTAATTCTTACATGTTGGCAACTGAATTAAAACTTAAGACCTATGACTCAAGGGGAGAAAAAAGAAAATTGATGAGAAAAATGGGATGAAATATATAAAATATGATGAGATAAAAATAAATTAGTCAAGAAAGAATTGCAAAGACATAAAAAATGCAATTCAAAAATTTGAATAACTATTTGGATGCAGTAAAGAACAGTAATGTCATCCAGAAAACCTAAGCAGTGACCAAAATGATTTTGAAAATTTCTCCTGGCATGCAGAATAAAAAGAAAAGTGAAGACCATGACTAGTAAAAAGGATGATCGATATGCAGAATAAAGATTAAAGATTTAAACTAACAGTTATGATCTCTGAATTTGGAACAACAACAAAAAAGATAACTGAAAAGAAATTATAATCAAAGACAAAACTGAAGACAATTTCCAATTTGACAGATCACTTAGGTATCATGTTAGATTATTTTCTAAAAATGTCACCAAATATCCATCCACTTCAAATCTACACACTGTACCACTCCTCTCATCAATAGGTGGATTCCATTTCTCCATCCCTAAATCTGAGACGTCCCTGTAACTTACTTTGACCAACAGAATGTGGTATAACTGATAATATGTCAGGCCTCAGGAGGCCTTGTGTGCTTCTATTCTCTTTCCTGATACACCATCATCACCATGTGAAAAAGCCCAAGCTAGCCTACTGAAGAATGTACATCAGAGGAAAATCATCCTACCTGAGGCCAACTCTCAGTGAACCTGCTAGGTGATCTCCATCACCTGAGCAATTCTAAAGAAGAACAGCCAAGCCTAACTCCTATCATCAGAACTACCCAGCTCACCCATAGATGTCCAAGGAATAATTAAATGCTTATTGTTTTAAGTCTCTAAACAACAGAGTGGTTTGTTAATGCAGCAATAGCCCACTGATACAGGTTGTACCACATAGACCAAGCGCAATGAATAGAAATATATTTATACCTAGATGAAAGCATAAACTATGTAAAGAAAAATATTCTATAAGCAACCAGATGGTAGAAGAGGATGAGCATGAAGAAAGAAGAGGAGAAGGAATGAGAAGAGTGGAGAGGAGAAAATATGCTATAATAGTCATAATATTAGATGGCCTTCTATTTCTCTTCTGAAAAACTAAATGCAGAAACAAATTCAAGATAAAATGTGCAAAGTTAGAAGAAAACATATGCTACAAAACTATTATACTCAAAAACAAAACAAACAAACAAACAAAAAAAAACTATTATACTCAACCAAGTTTGTATATTCAGATGACAGAAAAATAGTTTACACATGCAAGGATACAGGAATTATACTTTCCATCTGAGAGGGGGAAAACTTACTGAAGATGTACTTTTGAGGTTATAAATTACAAATAATGCCATTAATAGTTTCAAAATACTATTTTTTAAAGACTACAATTTACCAATTTAAAATGTCCCTTCATTTTCCTTCAAAATAAGAAAATAAATAACATTATTTTTATTAAACAATTACTTCTGTGCCAAGTACTATGCTTGTACTTTACATACAGAATCTAAGGCTTAAAACATTCCTGAAAATTAAAATTAAATCCTAATTTAATAAGAACATTAATAATGGAAAAGTCATGGCATAAAATAATTGTTAATCAGCATTGACAATGGCTTAAAAGTGACTTATCAAATAATAATTGTAATTTTGGGGCCCAAATGTAACATCAATGCTAAAAACTGCTACTCAAGGAGAAGATGTCACAATGTTCTGAATCCAAAAGTCTATAGTGTATATTAAAAATACCGGGAAAATAAAGTGTAGAAGGAATAATGATATGCTAGGTTCCTCATCTTGTGGATTTCTCCTTAATTTGATAGAGAAATATTTATTTTAAAATTCATGATCAATTAAAAACATAATATATATTTTTTAAAGTTACTGGATAACTAGCAAAGAAAAAAATCCATATAGCAAAAATCAGAAAACAAAATGACAATCAAATATAAACAAAACACAAGAAAACAGATGGCAAAAGTAAAACTAAGCATATCACATGTTAGTAAACATGGATGGTTTACACTCCTCCATAAAAATGAAAGATTTTCTAATTGCTTTAAAAATATTTAATCCATAGCTGGGATATATCTGAAAAATTAGACAGAAATTTTGAACATAAAAGCAAATGGGAGATTTATTAGACAAATATTACTATAAATACAGTCACAATATTAAGTTCACGGTGAATACTTTTTTTTTTTTCTTTTTGAGGTGAATACTTTTATATGTATACTATAAAAAGATAACATAAAAAATAACCCATAAAGTCATAAACATTTACACAGAACATGTCAAAATATCTAAATATATGAAGGAAAAACTAGAACTATAAGAAAAATTGATAGCAGCATAATTTTATAAGAAATAATACCTCTTATGTCTGGGAAAACTATCATGGGGATTTACATTCTGTTAAAAGTAAAGCAGTTTTGGAGAAGGTATTTCAAAAAAATCCAGAGAAAGAACGAGAGTTGTTTTCTGAGGGTTGAAAACTAATTATTGGAGGAGTTTATGGGCAAAGTACTCTTATATGTTTATAGAAGGCCTTGTTAAAAGACAAGGATAGATTCTAAACTACTAGAAGTGGTTTAATAAAGAAGGAAATGTAAACTGGGATGGCTGTTGTTTCAACTCATCTAACTAGGAGATTCTAGAGCTGAAAGAGGAAGAAGGCTGGTAGGTCTCAAAACCCTACTCAGCAAATAACCAACTCCCAGATTATTATCCATCCATTTGATTCTGGATAGGAAAGCAACAGCAGCAGCCAAGAGTGATAAGTAACATCGGGACAGTGGCATAACTGAGCCTAAGTGGGGAGCCATAAGTAAGGAATCCTGATTGCCTGGCTGGCCTCTGGACAACCCCACCCCTTGGCTATTAGAAGCAGCTGTCCTAATAAGAGTAGGACTGAAGTATAAAAGACTTCTGGTGACAAGCTTGGGTGTTGGGAGAGACCTGGAGAGTGGAGGTGGATGGAGGAGCAAGGAATGATCTTGAGGTGCTCACCCCCATACACATCCAGAATGTTTTTTAAGAACACAAAAATACATAAATAAAATAAAATTATTTCAAAAAATTAAAAAATAAAAAAACAGCTTTATAAAAAGAACACAAAGCAAGACTTGGACTTTTGCTCTTTTTTCCCTCCTTCCCCAAAGCAATATTACCACCCAACATACTACTGAAGCCAGAGAACAATGCGGGGGGCGGGAAGCCACATTATAAATAGAATGACTTACACAGGGAAATTAACTAATGGAATGAACAGAACAGATATTCAAAATGGGATATTGGAAACATGGTGTAAGAACAAGCAGTTCTGGACAGAATCTTATTTGAGATATTAGGATGAAATAAATGTATCATTACTGAAATAGAGACCTCAATGGATGGGTTGAATAAAAGAATATAAAACACTGGAAAATCAGTTATAAGCTGGGCAGATAAGTTGAAGAACTCTCCCAGAATGTATCAACAAGGAATAAAATAATGATATATATGTATATATAAATTATGAATTCAAAAACTTGAAAAAATAACGAGCCAGAATTTCCCAGAATTAAAGAAAGATATATCAGACCTCTGGCTGAATAAATGCAAAAAAGTGTGCCAAAAGGGTAAATAAGAAAAAAAAATAATTTAAAGTAAAAAAATTTAAAACCTCAACTAAGCATATTATAGTGAGATTTGAAACATAAAACTAAGAGAATACGCTGAAAGTTTCTGGAGAGAAAAAGAGAATCACCTAAAAATGAACACGAATCTGACTAATGTTAGACTTTTTAACAGCAACGCTGGACACATGAAGACTATGGAGTAATATCTTTCTGATAAGTCCAAATGAAATTATTTAAATTACTTTTTCATTTTATTTTATTTTTTCAGTACTCCAGCCATCTTCACCACTCCTTCCACTTGGGAACTATTGCAATAGCCTACCTACTGCATGCACTATGTCACAACCCATTAATGTATGCCTTACATGGCAGTGTAAATGGTATTCTCAATCCTCAATTAGAGCTTGTTACCTTCTAATTAAAATGCATCACCTTGGGGAAAACGTCTAAAATCCCAACATGGCTTAAGGCACTGTCTGGTCTAGTCAAGCACCTCTGAACGCTGCCTGATATGAGAATTCCCAGGGAGGTTTGTACCACTGCATGGGCCCTGATTACGTAGTTCTCCTTGAAGGGCCTGGGGCTGCCCCCAGCTCCCCAAGTGACTCTGAAGGCAGACAGTTCAGAAACCCTGATCTTGCCCTCGTGGCCTCTCCAGCCCCACCCCTTCCTTGTGCCCCTTCAGTGCTCCTGCTGCACACCTCTCCTTCTGTGCCTTGAACATGTCATGCTCCTCCTTGCTCCAGGCTTTGCACAGGCTGTGCCTCCATCCTGGGACACTCCCATACCCTTTCATCAGGGTCACTCCTGCTCTGCCTTCAGATCTAGCTCACGCCTCACTTGCTCAGGGTACCCTTTTCCCATCTTCCTAAGTCTCTCTCATATGTCTTAGAGACTTATAGCAAGTGATATATCTCCTTAACAGCACTTAAGACATTGGTTACAGCTTAATTATTTGTATGAGTCTTTCATAAAACTCTCTTCTTCTCATTGTGAGCTCCATGGGATTAAGGAATATGTCACTTTTCTTATTTAGTATTGCATAGTTTTCAACTAATGTAGTGCTGCCTAACAGTTGTTGAATGAATGAGTGAATTAATCAATGACAACTACAAACCTAAAACCAGTAAACATCTTAAATTCCCATATGCCTTGGTTGCAAGTCATATACAAATTCATTATATTTTGTGCATATATGATTGTAAAGGTGTGGTAAATCTAGTGGGTAGATGAGCTAATGAATGATATGAGGCTATATTTTGAGTAGCACAAATATCATTTCGATGTTACTGAAAAATTATACAATTATTTTTCCCATGTTTGTTAAAAAAACATATAAACTTTTTCCTTTTCCAGAGAAAAGTCATGATTGCAAACCTAATGATCTGTGAACTCAAAGCTAGAAACATATCTATAATAGAAAATATTTCCATGTTTTTGAGACCCTTTCTTAATTATTTTCTACCATTATTTTTCTAAAATCACTTTGATACAAAATGTCATTTCAAGATCATTTAAAAAAGAAGAGCAAAGAATGGTTAATTCATTTGTAAAATAAGAATTAAGTGAACAATCTATTCATGAAGTGTCTTCAAGGGCGATAAGTAAGAAATAAAGAATACAGGTTGTCAAAATGAATCATTAACTTCTCCAAATCCAGGAAATTCAAGTTTAACAAAAAATCCACAATTTAATCACCATCGCACTTTAAAAAATAAAGGCAACAGACAGCCTATTTGAATGGCATCTGTCTTAGATTGCAAACAGCATCAGGAAAATCATGAGGGTAATCAGTAAAGGACCGACTTGAGCAACCAAGAGAAGTATAATATTTAGTGGATCACATTTTATCAAAGAAAATTGAGAATAGTTGATCCATAATACGTGACACTCAGACCCTGAAATACCACTGACTCTTCCAGGTATGAAGAAAGTACTTCTCAGAAAATCCTCATCATACATGGAACTAGCATTTTTCTTGTGAAAGCAGAAAACCTGTGCTGTAAAGAGCTAAACATCATGGAGGCAAAGGGCTCACAGTAATCTATATGTGTATTTACCCATATATAAAATTGTGCTATGCTTGTTTTTTTATTTGATTTTTAATGAAAATGAATAATTTTATATATTCATTACTATGCAGTTATTTTCACTTAACTTTTTTCTAATTATTAATGCATATTCATGTAATTTTAACACAAATAGGACAGTATAAAGTATTTTACTTTTTGGTCTAAGCAGTCTTCTCTTTTTTACTCATGTCCCTTTTTCTCTCCTCCTCTTCTTCTCCACCCTGGGCTGCCATACATGGTGGTACAAATTGCTAACTGCAAACATCAGATCACACTGAGATCTATACATTAGTTACCTATTGCTACATAACAATATTACCACAAACTTGGCAACTAAACAATCCAAGTTTATCATCTCACAGTTCCTGTGGGTCAGGAGTCATGGTGTGACTTAGTTGGACCCTCTGCTTAGGGTCTCACAAGCCTGCAATCTAGGTGTCATTCAGGGCTGCAGCATCATCTGGAGGCTCGACTGGGGAATTATCTGCTCCCCTGATTGCATAGGTGTTGGCAGCATTCAGTTCCTTAGGGCTGTAGGTCTGAGAGCTTCACTTTTTTTTGTGGCTGTTGGCCAGAGACCATCTTCAGCAACTCACCTGTGGTATTTGTCACGTGGGGTTCTGCAACATGGCTACTTGCTTCCTCACAGTCAATGAGGGTAAAAGAGATTCCAGAAAGAAGGGAACTACAACCTTAAGTAACATAATCACATACATTTAATCACCTTTGCTGTATTACATTATATTGTAGAAGCAAATCACAGATTCCTCCTACACATAAGAAGAGGAAATTGAAGAAGGACATGAACACTAGAAAGCAAGAAACATGGAGGGCACTTAAAACTCTGTCCACCACAGTTTATATAAATGATACCCCTCGAATTACACAGTGCATAATCTGTGTGGCCATATGCAGCTGTCCTTTTCATCAGTATCAGTATCCCTTCACTGCCACCAAGTAACTCATGGTAAGAATCAGATGTGTATCTTTCCCTACTTTCCCCTTGCTTACATAATAATGTATACATATGTAAGAGAAATTTTTGTTAAGGCTTGTTTTACGAATAGAGGTTATATTATGCGGTCTCTTCTCTATTGCTTTTCTCACTTAGTAATATTTCATAGGAAACATTCCAAGTCAACTGATACAGCTCTACTATATTTTTCTAATGGCTATACAATATTCCAAAATGTGGATACATAATAATTTATCTAATCTTTCCATTGCTGAAAAATTACTCAGTTGTTTTATTTTTTCCTCCCCTCAAGTGAACATACAAATATATTTATTGCATGCACATATATATAACATATATTCATATATACCTACCTATAAGAATATATGTTCTTATAGATGGTTTCTCTCTTCCTGGGAGATGGAGTCTCAGAACTGGGTTGCTGAATTAAAGGGTATGTGTATTACATTTTAATAGATGGGGCCAGGTTCCTTCCAAATTGGCTTTAACAATCCACACTGTCACAAGCAAGGCATGAAAATACCTTCTCTTAACATCCTCCATAACAATAAGCACCTTAACTCTTTTAAAAATTATTACCAGTCTAATAGATGCAAAGCATAGTTCATGTTACTTTAATCTGCATTGTCCAGGATACCCTGAGTTGGAAAATGTTGTAAATGTTCTTTCATTTATTGAAGACATATGTACTGAATGCCTACTATATTCCTATGCACTGCTCTACAACAGGGAATACAGCACATCATATACATGAGAGATATATATATATATATATATAGTCAGCATGAAATTTTGCTCAAATGAGGGTAACATATACTCATAATTATAATAAGTTGTTAATGGAGGTTATAGTACTATAGAAAACATTCAGCAACTTTTAGAAGTTCATATAAGGAAGATAATCATTATTCATATTTTGTGATGAAAACAAACTTTCTTACCTCCAACATTTTAAAAAGTTTTAGGTGGAGTTAGAGGTTGTCAGCCTATTTGAATCTAGTAATGTTTAAAAGTCTAGGAGACATAAATTACATTTCAGTGGTGGGAATGGGGATGGGGCAATATTCCCTTATATAGCGAGGTAATATTCCAAGTCATGGAATTAAGTTAGTGGGAATAGGTGCCAGAATTGTAAAGAAACAAACAGAAAAGGTATGAAGGAATGTGTGTGCGATGGGAGTTGGGGGGAACACAGGAGTACCTCTTAAGGATCTTGAATACAAACTTTGTGGAATGTTTAAAACAATGGGTGTAAGAAGAAGAGCATGCAGAATAAGCTGAATGACAAAGAGACAAAGGGACTTGGGCAACCAACAAATTGGAAAATGGCATCACTATCAAGATCAGAAGTGAATGAGGTGGACTCGGTCTAAGATGGTGAAGAGCTCCTACTCCAAATACAGGAGAACAGGAAGAAGGGCCTCAGTAGACCCTGAATCTGCCAGCACCTTGATCTTGGACTTCCAGCTTCCAGAACTGTGAGAAATAAATATTTTTCCTTAAAGCCACCCAGTCTATGATAATTTGTTATAGCAGCACGAACAGACTAAGACACAGACTTAGCCAATACATAAGAATAACAATAATCACTTCTCCAGCATCTTCTATGGGCAACGGTGTAGGATCCTCTCACTGAGAGAGGGGTCCTAGAGGAAAGCACCTTTGAGCCTTGACACTTCTTAAATCCTGCCTTTTGCAACATTACTATGTTTTTTTCTTTGTCAAAAGTGTATTCAAATTAGGTTAATTAGTTAATATCACAAATAGTTAATTAATTCACTTTCTTAGAAACAAAAGTAACTTTTTAAAAAAAGTCTGGATAACTTCCTGCTTTGTCTCATAGAAGAGAGTAATGTAAACAAGCCATTTTAGAGATGGCTATGAAAAGTTGGAGATGCCATGACTGCCTTTGCACATTATAGTGAAACTTAAAGAACTTTCCTTTCTATGCTCCCATGTGGAATTGTCAAGTTAAATACTATATGGTGATAAAATATTCCAAGCAATTAAAAACAAATAAGACGGGTGTCTCACATGAGACTTGGAAAGTGAATACTATGTTCTTGGAAGAAACAGCCAAACTACACTGAGGACATAAAGATCGAAAGTACAGTTAGAAAGAAAGTAAACATTCATGAATAAAAACTAATTAATCATTTCTTGTCCTCAAAAAGGTCAAAGATATACATTAAACGAGAGGGTATAAAACAAGCATGTGCTATGTATTGGACTTCATTCCTCCTGGTAAAGACTGGTGCAGTCTCAAACTTGATTTAAAATTTAGGAGTTGGGAATTCCCTGGTGGTCCAATGGTTAGGACTCGGCACTTTCACTGCCAGGACCCGGGTTCAATCCCTGGTTGAGGAACTAAGCTCCTACAAGCTGCACAGTGCAGCCAGAAAAAAAATTAAAATAAAATTTAGGGGCTTTGTTTTCAATCCCCAAAAGGTACTGGATGGAGGAAAAGAGGCAATAATATTTCTGTACCATGGCATTTTCTTTTTTGAGTGCAATAAGTAGAAATCACTTTGTTTCTAAATGAGTAAAGAGAAAAAAATTTACAAAACAATAATGTAAACATATTTATAGTGCTTTTTATTCTTTGTGAATTTGACAGACGTGACTAACCTGCCTTCGTAAGGCAGGAAACCCCACATTTTTCTGAGTTCTTAAACATCTGTGAAAACATCTTTTACACCTATTCACCTATGATATTTAAAAAAGGTATCACGGTGTTCTGATAGAGCCTGAAAAAAATGAACTTTTATGGAACCTATCTTAATTCGTGAGTTAATTTGATTCTGGGGACCAGCCATGTATTAATTCATTGAACACATATCAAGTGCCTACTTTGTGCCACATATGTTCAAGGCATTCAGGGCTATAATGAGGTAAACGCATTCACCAAATGGTAAAAATGAAAGTCTGAAAACACCATGTGCTGTGAGAATGTGGAACAGAGGAATTTACATACACTGCTAGAAGATATGTACACTGGCAAAAAGTTTAGAGCAGTCCATCCTCCTTATCCACAGACTCTGTTTGTGAATTTGCCTACTCACTAAAATTTATTTGTAGCCCCCAAGTCAATACTCAAGGTGCTTTTGCAGTCATGGGTGGGCATGCACAGAACAGTGAAAACTGTGAGTTGTCCAATGCACATGTTCCCAGCTGACGTCAAACGGGGTAACACTCTGTCTTCTTGTTTCAGCTCCACTCACTGTAAACAAGTGTCCTTTTGCAGTCTATTTAATGCTATGTTTTTCACATTTTTGTGCCTCTTTTTGGTGATTTTGCTGTTTAACATGGCCCTTAAAGATAATGCTGAGGTGCTGTCTACTGTTGCTAAATATTAATAGGCTGTGATATGTCTGATGGAGAAAATGTGTGTGTTAGACAAGCTTGTTGTTGGCCATGAGTTAACTATTAATGAACCAACATTATATATTAAATAAGGTGTCTTTAAACAGAAACACATAAATTAGGGTTATGTATTGATTGGTTGATGAAAATGTGACCAGAGGCTCACAGGAACCTAACCCTGTATTTCCCCTAGGAGCAATGGCTCAGTATTCGCTGATTCAGTGTTTGCAGTGACTTTACAGAACATAACCAACACAAATAAGAATCTACTGTATTGCCTTATTCCTATGTACATTATCACTTCATTGGCAATGTCTTTTTCTACAAGAGAAGCAAAGCTGGTCATTTCCCTTAATTATAACAAAATATCACTCTCCAAAGAGACTGTGTGCTTCTTGCCATTACTTTCCTCAAAACCAGCCCCTCCAAGTCTGAAAATTCACAGACATTATGACACTTGTCCTTCATTCTTGAAGAAGAGGGAAGCACCTTTAACTTGAGATTAGACAAGAAAGAAGAATGAAAGGAACAAAGGGCTTCACAGACTAACAGGACTAACAGGTCCTGTGGCCTACTTCTGACCAGTCGAGAGATGCTCCTATTTCTATTCCTTGGCTTCCTTTTCTTCTGCACCTCATTGGAGCTCAAACTCCAAGTCCCCATAGCACTATTCTCCGTGATACCATTCCATGACTCTGACTTTCCACATTCAAAATTAAGGAGAGTGACTTGGAGGGAGAGGAGGTGAGATATTTTAATCACCAGATGGAACCTGAGCATAAAACAAAACACCCATTGCCAAGTTGAAAATAATAACAGCAGCTAATACATATTGATTTTTCCTACGTGCCCAGTACTATGTTAAACATCTTATATGGACTACTTTATTTAATCCTCATATTAACTCCAAGAGGCAGACGCTAACAGTATCCATATTTTAGAGGTGAGGAAATTGAGGTTAAGTGAATGTTCAAGGTCACATAACTAGGAAGTGGTAGGACTTGGATTCGAATCTGGTCAGTCTAGTTTCAGAGCGTTCTCTTACACCACTCCCATTTGCTTCCTCTCACAGGATTATAAATTTCCTAGTCAAACCTAAGACTTGAAACTCCCTTAACAGAAATACTCATCTGAGGCCTAGTGCAGCAGAGCTGAGCAAAGCAAAATAGAACAGAACTTAGCTACTTTCCTGCTTCTTCTCATCACATGGGTGTGGACTGTTTTTTCTTTTGTGGGGGGTTTCTAAGTTAATTTTTAAATTATATAAAGAGACTGGAATTATTTTTCTCATTTTCAGAAACCCATCAAATGAGTGACATTGAACTACGTGTCTCCCACCGAGGAGAGTAACTTAGAGACAATTTGACACACAGGCGATGTGGGCTAGAGGTGGGGAAAGCTAGTGTCTTTCTAAAATTGCATTTGTTGATCATAAGCATGCGACCAGGGAAAGAAGTAAGTCTCCCACTGATCACCTGTGGAGAAGGGGGCTCGCACTTCTATTTTCCTTGGCCTTGACTCCTTGGAGCAGCTCAGTGTTCACACCGGTCACATTTCAGTGTGAACACCGGATTTACCCTTCCTCTTCTCTGGGAGCTTTCGGGACAGTCTCATACATATGCCTAGCAGGAACCTCTACTGATCTGAACAGCTTGATCATACAGGTGGCCACATACTGGTCGTCTTGGATGCCTGGCTCCGAGAGAGCAGGAACCCTGTCAAGGTGGGGTGCTAAGCATACCTGAGAGTAAGTGGGTGCATTGTTGGTCTTATAAAAAAGGATGGCTTAGGAAGATTTAAGTAATTTGAAATACACTATCAAGTTACATTTAATAAAATTACTGTGTTTTTCATTGTTCAGGACATTGTTCTATAACATATAATCCTGTATACAAGCTCATGTTCTCTGATAATGTGTAGTGCTACACATATGCACACATACACATACCGTTTAGGTCCATAGAAATAAATTTACTAAAACCTCTGTGTTTGTAGGTACAAATAATTTATTACTGACTTCCTTTTCCAACTAGATGTTGTAAACAGATGGGATTCATTGGCCACCAGATATTTGCCTCTTCTAGGTGAGGTATTATCGCGATATTTATAAACCACTTTTTTAAAGGCACTCTGGTAGATAAGACCAGTTGTAGCATGTTTGATGTTTTGAGAGTAAGACAAGCAGAAAAGAGTTAATGAAACACAAATGGAAACTGTAGTTTATCCAGATGGAAATAGGCTGTAAAACTGTTTTTTATCTGAGTTGGGTTTTGGGGGGTGCTAGAATCTTGTCTCCACTGATCAGGGAGCTTGCACGCTGGCCAAACTGGAAGGGCTCTACAACAGCACCTCTAGGGAATCCTTAATATCGGGATCTTCATGAAAATGGTCAAGTGTTTGCTGACCGTGACTCCTACCAAGCTTTGAACTAAGAGCTATTTGCATTTTACATTGGCTAGACAGGGACACATGGGCACCTCAGACAGACTAACACTTTGCTTCAACTTCAAGCAGACATTTTTAAAGTGTTCGTTCAATATTTTATTCAGAGTCAAAGCATGAGGGAAGAGCAAAGAAGGAAAACCACTGGTGGCAACTTCTCTGTTATCCTGGCAATTGAGCTTTGGATCTAAATTTACATATCTCATTTCTCAAAACTAGCAAAGAACATTTATAGAGTATTTATTATTACTGGGGTATGCTCACTGGGGTGTCTCACCTACACACAAAAGCTCCAAGGGGCTTATTCCAAAATTCCTGTTACTAATTACAGAAGTTTCTCTAGAGTTGAGTGACATTTCTAGAAATCTTGCTCACATACAAGTACCTGATCTCCTTTCCTTGTGAGATCTCTGGCCAGCATTCCATCTTATCATGCAATAACTTAATCACAATCACTATGACTGAAAATACCATTCAACGCATTGGTGCTGACCTCCACTCACTCCTTGGTGGGTGAGGGGACTAGACTGTGTGACAATATCCACACCCCTTGTTACCTTGTTTCCTTTGTTGCTGATTCTCTTCTGTGAGACCTATAGGTCTGCAGTTTTTCATTTTGTGATGGGTTGTTGTTTTCACATTCCAGGCCCCTGTAGATAGTATTTACATAATCCTCAATCTTTGCATCTGCAAGTGCTCAAAACTCACTTTAAGTGCTGTCTTTTGGAAGGCTTCATTTCTTTCCATCGTGCTTTTACAAAACATGGACTTCCTGGATTTTTTGGTTGATCTTTGGGAAAGTTTTGGTCATTTTACTTGGTCCAGCAGACATTTATCTTCCTTAAATTTTCCTTCTCTCTACCAGCTGCATTCTCTATCCTCTGTGCAGTTGATGGAAGAGGTATTTGGAATCCCTTTCTTTGCTTTCTTGAGGTCAAGCTTGCTCTGTGCCACTATGTGTCATTAAGGAGCATCATTATACCCTACTAGCTAATTAATAGCACACTCATGCTACTATGCAATTATATCCAATATTGTTTTGCTACACATAACCACATACCTATAAAAGGTTTTCCCTTAGCCAACTTTCTGTGAACACAATGAAAAAAAACTTCAGCTGAAAGGAAGGTCATGACTTTTTTTTTTTTTTTTTTTCAGATTTTGAGTCCGTCATTGTAACAGATATTCCTGAAACAGAGAAATCATGGATTTGGAAAATTCTTCATATTAAGTATTCTTTTCTATGTTCCAAACTTTCATGAATTCCATTGGCTATTAGAGAACTACACTGGTATCTATCATTTATGAAAAGCATATAAAGGCAGCTGACTGATTCCCTAAGCAGTAAAAGTATAAATCTGAATCTGAGGCCTCGGCAGACTATCCTTCACAAAGTTAGAGAAACTGGAATTGACCACGCTTTAGTTCACAGCCCCCACTCTGGGGAGTTCTGTTGGGTTGCAGATCCCAGATGATTCCTGGGAAGGGGCTTTTGGTCACTTCAGCTCATTCCTGAGACTTCTTTTTTTTTTTTTTTACATTAAAGCTCAGCAAAGCAGCAGGTCATGTAAACCAAATGTGTTCTGTAGACTTCAGCGCCATTAAGCTGGGAGCTAGGATGGGACAAGAAAGAAAAAAGGGAAGCACAGGGACTCACATTTACTGAGTTCCTACTCTGTGTGTTAGACTTGAAGAGTTTAATAATTATAGAAAATTTCTCGATTAGTTTGAATTTCATTAAGAGGAATTAGTTTAAGCCAAACGGATTCATGTACTTTAACCAATGAAGAAACTTTCCCCAACAAAACTATTATCCCAAACTTTGTGAACAACCATGGGTTTGCTATACCAAATTAATAGTTTTCTATGTAATTTATGTGCTAATTTCAATTTCAATTTCACTGTCAATCCCATCTGTTATTGCTTCAATCCTGAATTAATGAGGCAAGTTAGAGCTGGAAAATGTCACATCATCTGAGGGCATTGTTCTTTTCTAAGGTCGTATAAAACGAAAGAGTACTTTTGTCATAATTCAACAATCTATCCCATTTTATAGAGTCATAACATGTTAGAGCTGGAAGGTTTATAATATATCATCAAATCCAGATTTACAGGTAAGGAAACAGGTCCAAGGAGGTAAAGTGATTCATTCAAGTTTTTGTAGCCATTGTTCCTTATCCATTGCTTTTAGTTTTACAAGGCCTAGATGTAACCTTCAATTCACCTGAATGCTACATTCTGCTACTCTTCATAGGTAGATTTAGGGCTCCTCATCTTTCCAATGTTCCTGCTGAAGTAAAGAAGGACTTGAGTTGCTTCACTCCTCTTCTTAACACTTAACGGATTCTATTTAGTCAGGGCTTGCTATGTGCCAGTCATTGTGTTAATACTTTAATATGCGTTACCACACTTAATCTCCATACAGATAGGAAAACTGAGGCATTGAGGGTTGGTTACCTGCCCAAAGTAGCATAGCTATTAAGGTGGAAGAGCAGAGTTCAGAGACTTGGGGATTATGCTCTTAGCTACTGTGCTGTGCTGCCTCCTTCTGCTATGCTGACCCGGATTAGAAGCTTCAGCACTCACCTCTGAGTTCACACCTCCACCCTCCTCCAGTATCCTTGTTTCATTAAAGAGATTCCTGCCAACAAGCTTCTGAGCTAGACTCTCCTCTCGAGGTTCAAGAAGTAGGATGCATTGTCTCTTTTGATTGCCCTTCTGAATTCTTTCCTAGCAAATCTGTCTCACTTCCCAGCAAGAAGTCTGACTTGGCTTTTTTTTTTTTTTTTTCTTTTTCTGTCTGTCTGCCTTCCCCAAATCCTCAGCCTGAAGGCTGGCACACTGCTGCTCTGACCAGGGCCCAGGAAGAGCTGCTGGCTGGGAACATTCACTTACTGATAATTCAGAAAGCAAAGGAAGCACTGAAGGAAATGGAAATCAAGATGGACAGGAGCCAGGTCATCAGCATTGTGCATGTCATGCTGAGGAGCTTGGATCAGATCTTCTGGCTGATAGGAAACACCTGAAGCTCTGTCAGCAGGAAAGTGATAGGTCTGACTCTCAGAGGGAGAAAGAGTTCTCTAGAAGTGTGGAGAACATTTGGAGAGAGATGAGGCAGAAAGAACCTCTCTCTCCTGCTTTGCCTCTCTGTCCAATTGATGGACACCTGGGTTCTTCCCTGCCTCGAACATTTGCATGCAATCTTTGTGTGTGGAAATATGTTTTCATTTCTTTTGGATAAATACCTAGGATTGGGATCCCTGGACTGTATGGTACGCATATATTTAACTTTATTAGAAATTGCCCAACTGTTTTCCAAGTGGTTGTACCATTTTATAATCTCACCAGCAATGTATGAAAGTTCCAGTTATTCTACATCCTGTCAGCACTTGGCAATGTCAATCTGCTAAATTTAGCCAATCTAGTGAATTAATGTGAAGTAACTCAATTTAGTTTTAACTTGTATATCCTTAATGGTTAATAATATTAAGAACTTTTCATGTGGCAATTGATACTCTTCTGTGAAGCTAAATCTTTTCCACATTTTTAATTGCATCAGCTTCTTATTATTGAGTTCTGAATTTAAAAAGTTTTCCCTGTACAACATGCACATATTATTAAATATGTATCTGCAAATATTTTATGCCAGTCCAGTGACTTGCATTCTCAGCTTCCCTTACAATGACTTTCAAAGAGCAGAATTTTAATTTTGACAAAGTCCAACTTATCTTTTATCTTTGCAGTTCATGCTTTTGATCCTAAGAAATGTTTGCCTAACCCAAGGTCACAATGATTTTCTCCTGTGTTTACTTCAGAAAGTTTTATAATTTTAGTTCTTATATTGAGGTCAATGATACATTTTGAGTTTATTTTCATGTATGGTACTAGATAAGAGGAGGGATTTATTATTTTGCATATGAATGTGCTATTATTCCAGTACCATTTATTAGAAAGACTATTCTTTTCCCAACTGAATTACCCTGGAACCTCTGTCCCCAATCAGTTGACCACACATGTCTTCTGTATTTCTGGATTAATTATTCTGTTACATTGATCTATATTTTTATCCTTATGATGCTATTTCCTCTCATGTTTACCTTTTATTTAATACTTGAACTATTTTTTGTTTTTTGCTTTTTACTACATTTCTGTGCAGGAGAGGTAATATAGAAGGCCTGACACTGCTCTCCTTAGAAAAACCTGCTTGCAAGCTTGGCTATTGGGTAGCATCTGGGAGCTTTGATTTCAGGAGTGTTCCCATCATTCCTAACTCATAAGAGTGATTCACTACACCTAAAATGTACAAACGGTACAGTTATGCTGAACACCCAATTTCCTTTTGGAAGTCTGGAATTCTGGTATGTGCTAGGTAGTCAGTGCCTACCTGACCAATCCCCAATGAAAATCTTGGGCACTCTCTAATGAGTTTCCCCGGTAGACAGTGCACACATGTTGCCACAATTCATTACTGGAGGAATTAAGCATGTCCTGGGTGACATCTCAGGAAAGGACTCTTGGAGGCTTATGCCTGGTTTCCTCTTCATTTTGCCCCATGTGCCTTTTCCCTTTGCTAATTTTACCATCTCTCTTTGCTGTAATAATCCATTCCTGTATACATATATAAGACAGTGTCTGTCTTATCTCCCTATTTAGATTATGAATTCTTTCTAGGACAGAGATCATAGCTTAACTGTCATAGCTTAAAGCGGCCCATGGTGTCTTATACATGGCAGATATCTAATAGATGTTTATTGTTTGAGATAAAGGACCTAGAGAGATACAAACTAGAGAATTTTATCAGGCCCTTAGTTAGAAAGAAAACCTAAATCTAGAGAAGCTGCGAATCACAGAGGAAACTATTAAATCATTACTGCCTTGTAATTATTCAAAAAAAGAACAAAAACAACAAACTTTGCCTTGGCTTTGTATGCAGAGTACATTTTCCCAGGAGTAGAAGAGAAAAAGCAGCAGTAAACTAAGCTTCTGCCTCACCCCATGATGGCCCCACAAAAGAAGTTACCAGTCAGGGGGACACCAACCCATAAAAATCCCTGTCCAATCATTTCTGCCTTGTCGTCTGAAAGTGTACCCATCTTCCAGGGAGCTAATACATTTTGAAAATAAATGGCCCTGCTCTCCCTCCGGGCTCACTCCAAGTTTTTCCCACTTTGTCCAACCAATTGGATTCACCCAGAGTAATCTCACTTTAAGAGATGAGGCTTCTAAAAGTTAGTGCAAAGAACAGGATAGACATTTGCCTAGTTTGCAAAACCATAACCCTGATGTATACAATTTTAAAATGCAGATGTCCTGTTGAGACAAGCCAGTTCACTCAGAGAAGACACTCCACTGTTAACCTCATCTTAAAGCTATTTTAACAAAAATTCTGACAGTAACGCACAAATGAGGAAAAGTCAAAAGAAAAACATCCTGTTGGTTGCATAGCTAATGGAAACATGTACGATCAGGGAATAAACAAGTCGCTCTATGTTTGGAACTTATCAGACACTATTAATCATTTGTTAAGAATCATATGTGTCAGGAAAATCCAAAATATTCTCTCTTGGCTATTCTTTCCTTCCTTTTTCTCTTTCTATTGGTCTTTACGAAAAATTCTGTTTATCTATATCCATTAAGATAGCCCCATGACATGATCTAGAAACCTAAACGTGTTTCTCATAAATCATTATGATCTTTTGTCTTCCAAACAAGGAAGCTGCATTTGCCCCAAATAAACAAACAAATCCCAGAAGATTAGAGGTCAGTGCAGAATTCAGAAAAGTTACACAAGGTTACTGTACATTTTAAGCACAGGAGGAAAGTTCCTTTAAACCTCTACATTTTGCAGAACTAGTAAAATTTTTACATTTTTGTTTTAAATTAAAGCTTTGTAACCACAGTTAATCCATGATGTAGAACAAAAGGTGAAGTTTAAAAAAACTTACAGAATTAAGAAATTTTCTTCCAATGACATTTCAGTTCAAGAAATATGGGGGAAAAAAAACCCTTAAGAGTAAATATTGATTTTAAGATGGAAATAATACATATTGGCTCAAACACATTTTTAAGTTAAACGCAAAAAAACTTTGTATTCCAAATCTGCTGCACCAACTGGCATAGAGTTTACTTAAAAAATAGTTCTGTGTCTGAGTAGCAGTTCTACTCTGGGTTTTCCTGGAAGCACTGTTCAGCATCTCCCTTACGTTCCAAATAACTACAGATGTTGTTATTCACATTTAAATTGGCAAATGTTTTCTATACTAGAGGATTTCATGAAAAGGCTTTGATTTTTTTAACAGAAATTTGTGCATTAGGAAAGCCTGGTTAGATTAAGAATAATTGGAATAAAGCTAAGTCTTTAACTACTTGTACTTAAAAATTAATGCAAATTCTCATAGATATAAAGAATTGACCCTAAGCTACAGAACGTTGTTACATAAATGCTGGCAAAGATGAGTTGCATACAAAATTCATTTTTTTCATGAAGCAGGAAGAAACTCCTTTTTATGCATAGCTAACAATCAATATCCTAGAAACATGAATAAAACTGAAACCACATATTTTAAAGCCATGTTATTTTAAGGCCTCTCTTTATTAAATTCTTTCATGGCACAGTTAAGGCATCACCTTGAAAAATTAAATCATCAATAATACTGTCTGCACTAAATAAGCTGCCTGAAAACTACTGAATTTATTCCTTCAGTGTCAGCTTTTCCTTCTCCACAAACTATTCAGCTATAAATCTAGTGTATTGAGGACTTGTGAGTTGTAAAATGCTGACTCTTTACTTTTCCAAATAAATAAAATGATAATCACCTTGTCTAAGCATTTAAAACTTTTCATTACACAGTTTCTGAATCTATGTATAGAGCATTCTGCTTGCCCATTTGTAGATTCTATAAATAAGACACATAGACCTGTGCAGGATAATTGAGGGTCCCTGAGCTCAGGACTCTCGCCCAATTAGGTCAAATGCCACTAGACTCTAGCAAGTCTGTGTACTAATGGGTCTTCAGAGAGCATTGAAATTCCAGCAGGAAGAAGGTTGTATTCATTTTAGTTTTAAAGATTTTCCCTCCCCCACCCTGTTTTATTGGAATGAGCCGAGTTACCCAGGAGCCCGTCACAGACATGAAATTATATTTTGGTGGATTGTTCGCTACGTTAGGAAGTGCAGAGTAAAAAATACAACCGAAGAGAAGGATGATAATGCTGTTAATGAGCTCAATTCTGCCTCACTGAGTAGCAGTTTCTTCATGGGGGTGTGCAGAGTTCACCTCAAAGGAAAGGTGGCGCTTCCTTCTAGACTGGAGCATACTGACCAAGGTGAGATATTCAAAAGAGAAACTTAACTGGTGGCTATTGTGGACGGTGCTGTGGATTTTAAGCAAGGTAGTAATGTGAAGCTATATCAACTAGTGTTGGGTTGTTAGTTCCCTTTTTTTGCTTTATTTATCAAAATAAAAATAGTTTTATTTTTCTGATTATTAAAGTAATCCATGCTTCCTAAAAAAAATTACATAAAAAATTACCTATAATCTCAATACCAAAAAATAGACATTAATAACAGAAGCACTATTTCTTTTGTGTGTATGTGCATGGGCACACATATTTAGAAAATAAAAATAGGACAGGACTGTGCATATGGCTTTGTAATCCAATAACTTTTCATTAACCTAGTAACACAGTATGGCCTTTCTATAGTATGTAGAGCATATATTATAGATAATTATTAATATATCAACATAATTAATCATTTACATATTAATAACTTAATATTATTAATAATTAAGCTTACACATTACTAATATTAATATGTTGAATTATATGTAATATATAATAAATATATATAATGGTTTCAAAATTTGTATGAACATACCATAATTTATTCAATCTCCCAGTGATATGTATTTATTATTTCTAATTTTTAATTAAGCAATGCTGCAATGAACATTCTGGTGTGATTTGCTTTGCATATTAGTCCTGTTATTTCTCTACAAGAAATTCCTAGGAGTGGAATTCTTGGGTCAAATGGTATGCACACTTTCAAGACTTTTGATAAATGTTGACAAATTGTCTTTCAGAAAAGTTGCAATCATTTTTATTCCCACCAGCAGTTTAGAAGAGTGCTTATTTTCTGCTTCCTCTTGTTAGCCAGGAATGTAGTTAGTTTTCCTCATTTTTTAAAATCAGTTCCAATTTAATAAAGAAAATTCAAAGTTCACTTTTGCCTTAACTTATATTTCTTTGGTTATTATTGAGAGTGGATATCATTTCATATCTATTTCTTCTTTTATTGATTATTCATGTCCTTTGCCTCTTCCCTTTGGGTAGTTCATTCTCTCATTACTTTGTCGGAGTGTTAATTGTCAATGATATGAGCTTTTTGTGTGTCATGTAGGTCACAAATGTTTTTTCCCTCGTTTGTCCTTTGTCTTTGACCTTGACTTCTCTTAAATACTATTTTGTAACCTGCTTCTAAATCATTTCTGAATCAGGTGATAGATGAGTGGAAATACACAAGGATTCAGAATTAGTAAACAGCAGAACAGGTCTATCTTGAATCCAGGTCTATCTTTTTGCAATGTCCATACCTTTATGCTCTGTATTCCTCAAGTTCTGATTGTCTTGAATTTGGCCTATTAGTACATATTACCCACAAATACAGAAAACAGTATTTGAAAATGGGCTGTCTTACTATCTAAGGACAGTGTATTATTCTCTTCCATACTTCTCTGGAGTTCTGGATCATGATAAATAATGTAATTTCTCTGTACACTCTACAAGATCAAAACCACACTGGCTGAAGCTAGCTATTTTCATCACCATGCAGCAGCAGGCACTGTCCTTTCTGTGCACAGCAGGGCTGAGTCCTATAATAACATCCGTGGGAAGAAACGGTTCCCAACTTCAGGGATCTCTCAATCCAATTAACACATTTGTGGATCTACCTATATGCATGGCCTTAGATTTCACAGAGACAGAAAACAACTCTTGGAATTCAGCAACTGCTCCTGTTCTTGTCCACTCAAAAAATATTTCCATAAAACTTCTATTCTGTGATGATAGTAAGTTAATATTTACTGTATGTCAGACATTCTTCTGAGCTTTATGTTTGTTACCCATCGAATCCTCACAACGACTCTATGCTGTAGGTGCTATTATGATCTTCTTTTAAATGGGGACATTTGGAAAGGTTAAGTAACTTGCCCAAGACTGTACAGTTTATTTGTTGCTGTTCTGTTTGTTTGTTTTTATTGTTCTCCTATTTTTTTTAACATCTTTATTAGAGTATAATTGCTTTCCAATGGTGTGTTAGCTTCTGCTTTATAACAAAGTGAATCAGCTATACATATACATATATCCCCATATCTCCTCCCTCTTGCGTCTCCCTCCCTCCCTCCCTATCCCACCCCTCTAGGTGGTCACAAAGCACCCAGCTGATCTCCCTGTGCTATGCGGCTGCTTCCCACTAGCGAGCTATTTTACATTTGGTAGTGTATATATGTCCATGCCACTCTCTCACTTCTTCCCAGCTTACCCTTCCCCCTCCAGGTGTCCTCAAGTCCATTCTCTACATCTCCATCTTTATTCCTGTCCTGCCCCTAGGTTCTTCAGAACCTTTTTTTTTTTAGATTCCATATATATGTGTTAGCATACGGGATTTGTTTTTCTCTTTCTGACTTACTTCACTCTGTATGACAGACTCTAGGTCCATCCACGTCACTACAAATAACTCAATTTCGTTT
Organism: Balaenoptera musculus; assembly: GCF_009873245.2. NCBI lineage: Eukaryota > Metazoa > Chordata > Mammalia > Artiodactyla > Balaenopteridae > Balaenoptera > Balaenoptera musculus. The sequence goes on along the minus strand of NC_045791.1, from coordinate 33,493,845 downwards.
CTTTTTATGGCTGAGTAATATTCCATTGTATATATGTGCCACATCTTCTTTACCCATTCATCTGTCAGTGGACCCTTAGGTTGTTTCCATGCCCTGGCTACTGTAAATAGTGCTGCAATGAACATTGTGGTACATGACTCTTTTTGAATTATGGTTTTCTCAGGGTATATGCCCAGGAGTGGGATTGCTGGGTCGTATGGTAGTTCTATTTGTAGTTTTTTAAGGAACCTCCATACTGTTCTCCATAGTGGCTGTATCAATTTACATTCTTACCAACAGTGCAAGAGGGTTTCCTTTTCTCCACACCCTCTCCAGCATTTGTTGTTTGTAGATTTTCTGATGATGGCCATTCTGACCGGTGTGAGGTGATACCTCATTGTAGTTTTGATTTGCATTTCTCTAATGATTAGTGATGTTAAGCATCCTTTCATGTGTTTGTTGGCAATCTGTACATCTTCTTTGGACAAATGTCTATTTAGGTCTTTGCCCATTTTTGGATTGGGTTGTTTGTTTTTTTTGCTATTGAGCTGCATGAGCTGCTTGTAAATTTTGGAGATTAATCCTTTGTCAGTTTATAAGTGGAGAGACGAAAGGGACTCAGGTTGTCTGGTTCCAGAGCCTGTGCTGTTCGCCACTAGCCTGGGCTGGCTCTCAGCACACTGTATCTGCACAGAATAAAGAACTGGATATAGAATTCAGTACACAGACATACAGGGCTTCACCGTATTGGGGTGGAGGGGGCAGAGCACAAATGGCAAGCAGGCCCCCATGCTGACTGCAGAGAAATAATCCATTCAGCCTGGATTTTGGAAGCCAGAGAGTACATGTCTTCTAGACAAGAGGTGCCGAAATAAGTGAATGGAGAAATGTAGGGTTTATAATCAAAATGTAACTTTTTAATGCTGAAAACTCAGTATATGAAAATAAAATTTATAAGTGTAACTTGTTTTTCCAAGACTTCCAGCCTCCTGGGGTTAAATTTCCTTTAATGCCCCCAAAGAAAATGATTCAAGCCCTTATCCCACATGCTGTGGGAAGATCAGGGCCTCTACATTGTTTAAGGATTTCTGAGGAATTTGTGTTCTGATTACCGCTTGTTCCAAATTTCCCCTCCTGACTCATCTCCCCCAACTGCTGTCCTTGTTGCACTCTGTTTCCCCTGTCCTTCTGCTGACCTTTCCTAAAGAACCTCTACACAAGCCTACTGTACATAGTCACCTTTTACCAAGGGTGGAGTATTAGTGAGGGGAAAGGTAGGAAACTTTAAATTTTTGACATCATGGTCCTAATGTTCCACAGCCACCACAATCTGGAGTTTCTCATAAGCCATTTGTCTCCCTGAGTTCTAACTTCTTCCAAAGTGCAAGGCTTCTATTCTCTACAGAGACCCTTCTCCTGTCTCTTATCACTTTCCTGGGACCCCACATCCAAGTGGCCCGCATTCAACGCCCAAGTTCTTGTTACCTCATGCTAAGAAGAAAGCTGGCTCTCTCTTTGTTCCCTGTTCCACACAATGGGCAAACCTCACTAGGCATGGTGGTGGAGGAGAGTGCTTATCTCAAAACCACTGGAAATTTTCTCCATCAGAAGAATTTATTCCCCTCCTAAGAATTCCATCTTTTGGAAGTAACTGCCTTAAAATACAGCCATCTCTAAAAATAATCAGTTTTGTCTCTCACATAGCTACTTTGAGGAGGTAGTATTCAAATTATACGAATAACATTTTTCATCACAGGATTTATTTAATAAGTAATATTTCTACTGTCTTTAGCTGCTTATAGACCATCTGAGGCTTGAAGAAAAGAGACACCCTGCACTGGGATGTCAATCTGGGAGGAGGATAGAAACTTCCTACTTGTAATTCAATGCAAAGAACAAGATTCTGCAAGTCATTTCTCTGTTGATGCCCATGACAAAAGTCTGTAAATTGGTGGTTTGGAGCTCAGGCTACATTTTTATCAAATAAATAGTAGTTAGACCTCATATTATCCCACAAAGGCCTATTTAACCCCCCACTGTGGCTGAAAAATGGTAGCATCCTGAATTTGGGGTGCTGGTAGTAGGAGACTCCGTGGTATAGGAAAGAGAGGAAAGAGAAAAATTAGTTCACTTACACTCACGACCCTAGACAGTTACAGTCATTGCTAGTTGCTAATATTTTATCTGTACTCTTCTTCCACCCCTTCCACCTCTCTCCTTATAGGCAGGTCCCACCCATGTCCTTCTCCACGGCACCCACCCAGCCTTTGCCTCACCAGAACTGTGCTCATGAGTGATTCCTTTCTTCACTCAAAACCCCATTCTCTCAGCGCAGACAGCCTCAGCTCAGTGGCAAGAACAACTATCTGAATCAGTTGGCAGAAAGGAACAACTTCTAATATTGTCATCCTTTCAATGAGTATTTTCCTTTTAAAAATAATATTTAAATACTTTTGAACAGGTTTTGATGTGGTGGAATTCCAAGTTAGTGCACAAATAAAAAAAATTTCAAGAGCGTAGAAGGAAATATTTTCCAGAAATGGGAGGAAGAGGAGAGTAGAATAGAGAAAATGAATGAGTCGTGAATGCCTGGCATTTTGTCCCTGGGGCGAAGTTGATATGTATTAAAAGCATCCAGTATTCTGCTTGTTTGTTTTATTTTGGTTCCCGAAGGGGAGGCAGCAACCGTTTGGACAATAGAGACTGTTGTTTCAGAGTGTGATTCTTGTTTAGATATTTTAGAAGCATGTCCATTAAAGTACATTAAAGTACATCTTTTGCCTAGCGATGGCAAAAGCTAAAATATTTTTACAAAATTATTTCAATGTAACACTGAATAATGATTGTTATTTCCCACCTACTTCCCTGTATTTATGGTATACAACATAGCCTGCGTATAATGTAAGCATAATGAGGTAAAAGTAGCAGAGTCCTGCACTGTAAATCAAGAATCCGACATTTGCCCTGGATGTGCCCATGGTTAAGAAGCTACAAAGAAAAGAAGATAACATTAGATGTGTCTAAGGTTTCTTTTGGCCCAAAAGTCCCTTACTACTTGATCAGTCTATTAACAGCCCAAACCATGGTCAAGGAGCACTGGATATCCCCCCTTTAAACTGACTTACTCATTCCCCCAGCTGCAGGGAATGTTGCCAACTAAACCCCACCCAAGAATGGTCCTCTGCCAAAGAAAAGTGCCTCTCCTTGGGGCATCCTAATTCTAATGACTGGCCCATGCTGAGGTATAAAGTCTGAGCTCACATCAATTAAGGACAACCCTAAAGGGCTGCCCAGCTCCAGAGCTTGTAGTGGGATGAGCTGAGGCCTTCCTTTCAATTGTACTTCTGCCAAATCCTGTTGTCTTCACTTCCTCATAGGTGTTGCTGCTACACTACAAGGAACCTCATGAGTGCACGTCTCCCTCACAGAGTCTGTTTCCCCGGGAACCCAACCTGAGAAGGTTGGTGCCAGGAGTGGTTCAAGGAAGCAAAACCTAAAATTGGATTCTGGAGGCGGACCCCATCACTCTACACATGGAGTATTAAAGTTATTCCACGGCATGCTATAGCAGTACAATTGTTACAGCTCTCACTGGTGGCCAGCTGGGAGGCGGACCCCATCACTATACACACGGACTATTAACGTTATTCCACGGCATGCTATAGCAGTACAATTGTTACAGCTCTCACTGGTGGCCAGCTGGGAGGCAGACCCCATCACTACGCACACGGAGTATTAACGTTATTCCACGGCATGCTATTGCAGTACAATTGTTACAGCTCTCCCTGGTGGCCAGCTGGGAGGTGGCAGCACCTTTGGAAGGGGAGTGCTACCTGGGTGCAATACAGCAGATGTTAAAAAGTTTAAGGAGGGCTTCCCTGGTGGTGCAGTGGTTGGGAATCCGCCTGCCAATGCAGGGGACACGGGTTCGAGCCCTGGTCTGGGAAGATCCCACATGCCGCGGAGCAACTAGGCCCGTCAGCCACAGCTACTGAGCCTGTGCGCCTAGAGCCCGTGCTCCGCAACAAGGGAAGCCGCCGCAATGAGAAGCCCGCGCACCACAAAGAAGAGTAACCCCTGCTCGCCGCAACTAGAGAAAAGCCCCCGCGCAGCAACGAAGACCCAATGCAGCCAAAAGTAAAATAAATAAATTAAAAAAAAAAAAAAAAGTTTAAGGAAAGTAGTCATTATAAGGACAATGAAATATTTAACACCCTGCTGAATGTCACCTATGCACTGGAAAGAGACAAAGAAAGTCTGAGCATGATTAATCACCAATTTAAGGCCAAGTGTGAAAATCAAAGAGCCTGCTGGCAACATATAAAGATTCTGATCTCTAAGAGGGCAGAATAAGCTAAGCCTTTGGTCCAGGACTTAATTATAAGGGGAGTGGAGCACTAGGGAAAGTTGAATTCTCATTCCTAGTCAGTGCTAAACCAAGGTCAGGGCAATGGTTAGGAAAGGATGGGGCTCTGAGACCACCGTAGGAATATCTGAATCCATGCCCTTAAGAAACTTGAAACCCTAAAGTCTCCTGAACCCTCCAGACCTACAGAAGGGGCTTGTGTCTCCCTTTACAAGGCTAGTCTTCCCCTTTGACTGAAGACAATACAAAGGCCTCTGCCTAGCAAGACAACACATGCTGCCCCTCCCCCAAATTAGGATTTACCCTCCCTCCTCTCCCTGTCACCAGACCAATAACTTGGGTCATGTCACTATATTAACAAACCTGGAGACATGTTGGGCCTGCAAAGGGAGAAAGGGGATGGTAAGTGGAAGGAGCCACAGGACCTAGTTAATACGTGCTAGTAGGAGCTGGAAAAGTCTGTATGGGACTGGATCTTGAAGGTGTTAGGTCAGTGTGGGGGAGGGTTGTGGAACATAAAGTTGGACAAAGGAGGGTTTATTGTTAAGGGAACACTCTCCTGTACTATGGGTTTTAACATCCTAGCAAGAACCCCAGAAAATCAGAATAGCATGCTGCTACAGTAGCTCTTAGAAACCTGGAGAAAGTGATGGCTCACAGGAAGTAAAGGAGGAATTTTCAGAACTACTGCTGTGGGTGGTAGAACAAATGGAGCAAACTGGCTCAGAGAAATGGGCATAGCAAGTGTAAGGCCTGAATACCAATCAGCTGCTTATATTCCATCAGAGGTTCTGGAGGACACATCATTTACCAAAGGGATAAGAAATGTGCTTGTAAGAAGAATACTAGCATACAGATTATGAAGCCTCTTCCCTATCATCACATTTTTCTGTAAGGCTTTTTTGTGTCCTCAGCCTAAAGTTACCCCAGGAGTTAACCTTAGACTCAGGCTTCTACAGGTGTGAGTGTGCTTCCTTCCTTCCTTCTTTTAAGAAACAGCCATGAAGACTTTTAAAATCACACCTAGGACAATAAGCCCACCACTTGTGCTTGGTAACAAATCACCACTTGGTTTACTGGAGTTGGAAGTTAGCTGGATTCAGTACATAAGGGATTGTTATATGGAAAGATTCAAAGACAGAGTTAAAACCATATAGGCTAAAATACCTCCAGTGTGTTATTTCAGTGGATTTCTCTACCAAATCTCATTAAACCTTTATCACTAATATCCCATTATAGGCGTGCCTATAGAGTCTAAACTTGTAGTATTTGCCCAAGAGTAATTCTGAAAGGCTGAGTGTAGAGTAAATATTTCCTTTTGAGGTAGTGAGAGGCAGGGTTCAAAGGGGAAGGAGACTGAAAGGAGGATTACTAGAGTTTGAGGATAGTAAGGTGAGGGGATAAAAGGGAATGGCTTAAAAGACTCTCCCAGTGAGCATGGTTTCATGCAACCAAGAGAAAAAGGAGGTTAAATGGATTAAGGTGGAGTTCGCAGGTTTGATCATACCCCACCCTGAAGCCAGGTATTTCTCACACATAATTACTCTTGAGTTCTCTTCTCAAGAGCCACTGCTTGAGAAGGCATGCAAGTGGAAAAGCCATCAATGGGCGGCAACCAGATCACCAGGAACTTAAGTAACTACTGACTTTTTTAAGTAACTGCTACTTAGGCCCTGTCAATCCAGCCGTTTCCAGGAGACAGCGGTGCTCTCTGGCCCTATAAAATGCCCTCTTTTCCCCCAGCCTGAAGTGCAAAGGTCAGCCAGCACTCTGAATGTCACAATCCACTCCACTATTTCACCTCTCTTTCTCCTCTGTCCTCACTCTTAAGTACATGAGAAGGAAGCCTCCTGGATCCCTACCACCTTGGAGACCTCCATGCTACTCCTTGGTGATGAATGGGAAATGGGGCAACATTTGGCTGGTGATGGTAAGCCATTTGCCAAGCCTTGGCCAGAGGGAGATTTCAGAAACCAAGTGTTTCTTAGATTAGGGCAGCCTCAGCAAACACAGAATATGACTGATAAACCGTAACAGTTTCTCATGGAGAGCTCACAGCTCTCTGTAGGATTCCATTTCATTAATCCCTTGCTGAACATGAGCTGCTTCAGCCACTGAGAGAGGTGCAAGGTATATAAAGAACAAGGAAGCACAGAACCTGTATTTTCAGTCTGGAAAAGAACTGGAGACACAGCAGTATGTGAGGTTTAGGGATTGGGGCTCTGGATGAGGTTGACCTGGGTTCAATTTGCTGCTTCACCATTTATGTGCTTTAGAACCATTGTCAAGTTCCTTAACTGTTTGGATCCTAATCTGTTAAATGGGGATAATGTTCCCAAATTTTTTAAAAGAACTAAACAGGACAAAATAAAGAGCTAGCACTGTCTTTGGTATATCAAAAACACCCAACAAATGCCAGCTGCTATTATAATAATAATTCGGGATGAGGGTAGAAGACAAGTATTGACTGAGACAATGGCAAAGACATTGTGCTAATCAAATGTGCTAAAATAACCCAACACCAAAGTCATCTGGGTTAAAGTCACAGGATGTTGTCATTATTCAGACTCAATTTCCCATATTCTGATGTTCCCTATTTATATATTTTCACTTCTGTCACTGGTCAAGATTCTAACAAGTTCAAAGAAGCAGAGAATAAATAAAGTATCCACAAATCCTGCACCCACCCTGGATAACCGCATCTCCTGTGTGACAGCAGGTGGGAGGTATGAGTTTAGGAAATCATGGCAGAGTGACTGACAAGGAGGACATCCAACTCAAGAGCAGAACACAAGTCCTCACCTTGGACTAACTTCAGTCTTATTCTAATCTGTATAAACTAGATTTATATTAAAAGGAAAACAAATAAATATGTTACCCCCTAACAGATAAAAATCTTTTTCTTTTAATGGTTACCTTCTTTGTGTACCCTTTGTTTTAACTTAAAGTAAAAACAACTTGTCAACGTTTGGGTTTATACTGGTAAAGAACCTCTTCCAACACTGAAATCACACTACATTTTAAGTAGGCCATTGCTTCTTTTACCTACACACCACCCATGTTTGCAAGTCCAAAAATTCCAAATTATCATATATGAAAAAATTGTTAAGTATATTTATTTCTTGAAAAATTTGAAGACTACCAGAGATAATGAAATAATGCAGGAAAAACAGTTCTAATATGTCAGTTGTCAATCAGTCAGTGAATATTTTATTAGTTGTTCACAGGGTACATGATACTTAGATATAATTTGACAAAGATGCATTGTAACAGAAAAAACTTAATTCAATTCAGTCCAGATAACATACTCCACCAGGAACAAATTACTATAAAGGATAATTTAACCCTGGAAAATTCAGATGTGTAGAAGTGTTTTTTTTTTTCTACAGGTCTAGATTTATAATTAAAATTTTAACTGTCTTAACAGTGATAGGAATGCTTTTTTTAAGGTTTCAAAGCATTTGCTGGAAAATGATTATTTGATTCAGCAATTGCTTCAGTCAACTAAGATGTATGCCTTGAAAAGGAGCCCCATGTCCAGACCATAACCTTTAAGAGATGAGAGGAATAATCTGAACCTGTAACAGCACTGACTGCTGTGCTCAAAAGTATAAATATTCTTGTCTTTGACTAGCATTTAGCATTATAAAAGAAGAATGATGTCCTCTATTACAGCAAGGTAAGAATCATCAATTCAGTTTACACGAAGATTTTCTAGGTCCTTGCGTCAATCATTTCATAAAATTATTGATTAAAAGAAATAGAAAATGAGTGAAATGGCATAAATAATAGAAACACTGAAAACTTGCACACACTCTGTGTTTTGAGATTATGATGCAGATCTCAATTCAAATTTAACCTTCAAACACAAATGTCAGGGAATGTGCCATCACTTTACTGAATATCCAAGGTCAATCAATTACTTCTGTCTACTTAGTACACAATTAGGCTCACATTATAGAAAACATGAAAACCTAGGATTCAGATACTGGTTTCCCTTTTAATTTGAATGTTAAGTTAATCTGAATTTTAAAAAGAGGACATATTATTAGTGAGCAGCTGGAAGAATTCTCAGAGTGAAAATACAAAATGGATACATGAGAAACAGAATATTATTGCTCCCCGCCAGAAGCCTCCTATAAGCCCCTTTTAGTCAGTAATTCCTCCTCCTTCTTCAAAGGTGATAGTGGCTTGTTTCTAACACCATAGATTAATTTTGCCACTCTGTAAACTTTATGTAAACTGAATTATACTATACGTGTGATTGTGAGCCTGGCTGCTATGGTTCAACAGTACAGAGTATGAAAAGCACCCATTTTATTTATGTTGGTAGTTTGTTTTCGTTGCAGAAAAGTAATCAACTTTATAAATGTACAAAGATATTAATCACTCTACTATTAAAGGGCATTTGGATTGTTTGGGGATGTTACACAAATAATTTTGCAATGGATATTCTTGCACATGTTTTTGATGCACATGTGCAAGCATTTCTGTAGAAGACATTCCAAAAGGAAAAGTGCTGGATCATGGGGTATGAGCATATTTAACATTTAGTAAGTGATGACAAATAGTCTTCTCAAGTAGGTGTAACAAATTACATTCCCATCAGCAATAAATGAGAGTTCCCATTGCTCCACCTCTTCACCAACACCTGGTAAGGTCAGTCTGTTTAACTTTTAGACATTCTGATGCCTAGGCAGTTATAAAACCATGGAGGTTTAAATATGTGTGTCCCCGATGACTAATGAAGTTGGGGGATTTTATATATACTTATATAAATACACCATGCTGTATGTTACTTCCCCAGAACTTATTTTATAACTGTAAATTTGTACCCTTTGACCAATCTATGTCCCCGTTTCCCCAACTCCCCCAGTCCCTGGCAACCATCATTCTACTCTCAGTTTCTATGAGTTCAGCTTTTTTAAGATTCCACATATAAGTGAGAGCGTACAGTATTTGTCTTTCTCTGAATTATTTCTCTGAATTATTTCACTTAGCATAATGCCCTCCATGTTGTGACAAGAAGGTCCATCCATGTTGTCACAAATGGCAGAATTACCTCCTTTTTTGTCTGAATAATATTCATTCCCACCAACAGAGTAAAAGGATTCCAATTTCTCCACATCCTACCAACGCTTGTTATTTCTTGTCTTTTTGATAATAGCCATCCCAACAGTGTGAGGTGATATCTTGTTGTGGTTTTGATTGCATTTGCCTGATAATTAGTGACATTGAGCATCGTTTCATGTACCTGTTGGCCATTTGTGTCTTCCTTTGGAGAAATGTCTGTTCAAGTCTTCAGCCCATTTTTAAATTGGGTTATTAGGTTTTTAGGTTTTGTTTTGTTTTTTTGTTTGTGCGGGGGTGCTATTGAGTTGTATGAGTGCCTTACATATTTTGGACACTAACCCCTTATCTGATATATGGCTTCCAAATATTTTCTCCCATTCTGTAGGTTGCCTCTTCATTTTGTTGATTATTTCCTTTGCTGTGCAGAAGCTTTTTAGTTTGATGTAGTCTTGTTGATTTTGCTTTTGTTGTCTGTACTTTTGGTGTCAAATCCAAAAAATCATTGCCAAGACCAAATCATTGCCATTTCCCTGTTTTCTTCTAGGAGTTTTATGGCACCAGGTCTTACATTAAACCTTTAGTCCTTTTTGTGTTAATTTTTGTGAGTGGTGTAAGACAGGGGTCCAATTTCATTCTTTTGCATGTGAATAGCCAATTTTCCCAACACCATTTATTGAAAAGAATATCCTTTCCCCATTTGAGTATTCTTGAGTCTCTTGTCCAACATTAATTGAGCATATATGCATGGGTTTATTTCTGGGCTATTGATCCTATTCCATTGGTCTATGTGTCTGCTTTTATGTAAGTACTATATTGTTTTGATTACTATAGCTTTGTAGTATAGCCTGAAATCAGAACATGTGATGCCTCCCTCTTTGTTCTTTTTGAAGATTGTGTTCACTTCTGGGAGTCTTTTGTAGTTATATATAAATTTCAGGATTGATATTTCTATTTCTGTAAAAAATGCTATTAAAAGTTTGATAGAGATTGCACTGAATCTACAGATGGCTTTGAGTGGTATGGACATTTTAACAATATTGATTGTTCTGATCTATGAACACAGGATATCTTTCCATTTATTTGTGTCTTCATTTTTTTTCATCAATGTCTTATGGTTTTCAGTGTACAGATCTTTCATTTCCTTGTTAAATTATTCCTAAGTATTTTATTGTTTTTGATGCTATCATGAATAGGAATGTTTTATTCTCTTTCATATACTTTATTGTTAATGTGTAGAAATGCAACTGATTTTTGTATGTTGATTTTGTATCCTGCAACTTTACTGAATTTGTTGATTAGTTCTAACAGTTTTTTGGTGGAGTCTTTAGGGTTTTCTATATATAAGATAATATCATCTGCAAACAGAGACAGTTTTATTTCCTTTCCTATTTGGATGCCTTTAAATTTTTTTTTTTTTTTTTTTGCCTAATATTTCTGGCCAGGACCTCCAGAACTATGTTAAATAGGGGTGGTGAGAGTGAGCATCCTTGTCATGTTCTTGAATTCAGAAGAAAAACTTTTCAGCTTCTCACCACTGAGTAGGTTAGTTGTGGGCTTGTCATATATGACTTTATTAAGTTGAGGTACATTCCCTCTATAACCCAATTAATTGAGAGCTTTTATCATGAGAGGATTTTGAATTCTGTCAAATGTTTTTTCTGAATCTGTTGAAAGGATCATATGGTTTTTATGCTTCATTCTTTTTTTTTTTTTTTTTTTTTATTTATTTATTTATTTATTTATGGCTGTGTTGGGTCTTCGTTTCTGTGCGAGGGCTTTCTCTAGTTGCGGCAAGTGGGGGGGCCACTCTTCATCGCGGTGCGCAGGCCTCTCACTATCGTGGCCTCTCCCGTTGCGGAGCACAGGCTCCAGATGCGCAGGCTCAGCAATTGTGGCTCACGGGCTTAGTCGCTCCGCGGCATGTGGGATCTTCCCAGACCAGGGCTCGAACCCGTGTCTCCTGCATTGGCAGGCAGATTCTCAACCACTGCGCCACCAGGGAAGCCCTATGCTTCATTCTTTTAATGTGGTATATCATGTTTATTGATTTGCGTATGTTGAACCATCTTTGCATCCTAGGGATAAATCCCACTTGATCATGGTGTATGATTCTTTTAATATGCTGTTGAATTCAATTTGCTAGTATTTTGTTGAGAATTTTTGCATCTACATTCACTAGGAATATTGGTCTGTAGTTTTCTCTTCTTGTAGTGTCTTTATCTGGTTTTGGTATCCGAGTAATTCTGGCCTCATAAAATGACTTTGGGAGTATTCTTCTCTGTTCAATTTTTTGGAAGAATTTGAGAAGGATTAGCATTAATTCTTCTTTAAATATCAGGTATACTCCACCAGTGAAACCATTTGGTCCTGGGCATTTCTTTTTTGGGAGATTTTTGGTTACTGTTTCAATCTCCTTAATTGTTATTGGTCTGTCCAGATTTTCTATTTCTTTATGATTTAGTCTTGGTAAGTGGTATGTTTCTAGTAATGCATTGCTTTCTTCTAGGTTATCCAATATGTTGGACTTTGAATATATCATCCCATTCCCTCCTGGCCTGCAAGATTTCTGCAGAGAAATCCACTGATAGCCTTATAGTCTTCCCTTATTTGTGATGAGGGAATTCTTTTGCTGCTTTCAATATTCTCTCTTTGTTTTTGACTTTTAACACTTTGATTATATTGTGTCTTGGAGTAATGTTCTTTGAGTTGATATTGCTTGGGGTCTTTTGAGCTTCCTGTGCATGGATGTCTGTATCTCTCCCAAGATTTGGGAAAGTTTAAGTTATTATTTCTTTAAATAAGATTTCATTGACTTGACGGCATCCCAAAGTTCATATAGGCTTTTGGCTTTCTTCACCCTTTTTCATTCTTTTTTCTTTTTGTTCCTCTAACTGGCTAATTTTAAATGATCCTTGAGTTTGATGATTCTCTCTACTGCATGATGAAGTCTGTTGTTAAAGCTCTCTATTGTCTTTTTCAGTTTTTTCATTGTATTCTTCAGCTCCAGGATTTCTTTTTTTATGGTTTCTATTTCTTCATTAAACTTCTCATTCTGTTCATGTGTGTTTTCCTGACTTCATTCTGTTGTCTATCCACGTTCTCTTGCGTTTCATTTAGTTTCTTTAGAATAATTATTTTGAAATCTTTGTCTTGCAAATCATAGATCTCCATTTCTTTGGGGTCAGTTACTGGAATTTTATTAGTTTCCTTTGGTGGTGTCATAGTGTCATATTTGCCTGATTCTTTCTTTGTGATCCATGTAGCCTTGCATCGGTGTCTGTGCATTTGAAGGAACAAACACATCTTTCCATCTTTGTAGACTGCTTTCATCACATGAAGACCTTCTTCTGTCAGTTCTCTAGGCTGATGGGATTATCTCTGGAATTGCAGTCATACTGGGTTGGAGCCAGTTGTGAGGCTGTCTCTGGGTCTGCAGTGAGGTCTGCTGTTGGTGGGCTTGTTACCAGGAATTCAGCCGGGCATGGATTCTATCTCATCCCTGGGTAGATGAAGCTGCCTCCAGTACTTTGTTTGGTAGGGTGATGCTGGAAGAAGGGTCTGCTTCAGTGTCCAAAGTTGGGTCCTCAGACAGTGGGCCTATTACCAGGTACACAGATGGGTGTGTCTCCAGCCAGGTCCCAGGGAAGGCTCCTGGCTGATCACTGGATGGGGTGGGCAGGACTGGCCCTGGTCTATGGCTGAGAGGGGCTGGAACTAAGCCTCAGGACTGTTTCAGGTTCCACAGCCAAAATTGAGGTCTGCAAACTTGGCTCTGGAGGCACAGATAGGCATGTCTCCCTGCAGGTCCCTGGGCTGGCTGTACTGCTCCTTGATTGCAACTCAAGAGGCTGAAGCTGAGTGTAGGATACTTTAAGGATCTCCTGGGTCTTAGTTGGGAGTGTCTCCTGGCAGCTCTCTCTGCCAGCAAGATTGCTGGCTGACTGTGACTAGCATGGACTGGAGCCAAGTTAAGGGCTCTTTCATAATCTACAGTCTGACCAAGTTTGGTGGGCTTACTTCCAGGGACACCTGTACTGCAACTGAAAGGGGCCGGAGCAGGTTCACAGACCACTTTAGGGTCCACAGCTAGGACTTAGGTCTGTATGCCTGTTACATGATACATTGGTAGTCTTGACTCCTTCCAGGTCCCCAGGCATATAGTGGTGGTGACAGGACCAAGGCCAAATGGAGCTGTAGGCAAATCCTCGGGGTACAGAGCTGTCTCCAGGTCTGTAGTGGGACCGCTGTTGGTGAGTCAGTCACCTGGGTGTGAGACTGCCTTCTTGAAATGGCTCCCCTTCCTGAAATTTAGTCCCCTTGGACTAAATCTGGGTTTAACAATCTCCTACCTGGATCCCATAGCTCTCACAAAGGCACTTTTGTTTGTGGATGGAAATCCTGGAAACTATGTTGGCTGAAATCTCTGCGCTTTCATAAAAGCCTATGGAGAACTTAAAGAGCTACTAAAAGGCAACATGAACCCCATATTTAGGGATTGGGTGAGCTTAAGTCACATTGTCTGTTTCTTGGATAAGGGAATTAAGCCATGCACAAGACAGATTATAACCAACATAAACCTATATTTGACTCAAATTTCTATACATTTTACATGGAAGTTAACTTTTTTTCAAGTCAATTTATCAGGGAAATTTCCAGATTTGCCAAATTTTGAAAGTCATTGCCTTTGGCAACACTGCTTCAAGGACTCTTTAACTGGTATTTCATAAGATGAGGTACATGTATCTTGTTGATTGAAATCACTGAATTTCTTCTTTACACTTCTAGACCACTGCCAAAAACAATTACTAAATAATAATTAATTTAATTAGCAACATATCAGACTTGCAGTAATTGGTAGAACAAGTTGAGACCCTATACAATGTGAGTTGGAGAGAACAGGTTATAGTGGATTGTACTCTCTTCTCTATTTAAGAAATCAAAACTATAAACAGAAGATCAATAGGACAATAGCATGTGTAAAGGAGTAAAGGCTCCTAGGTGGGAGCCAGTATGGAGAGTTAGTTCAAGGAACTGAACAATGCGAGAGCAACTGAAATACAGGAGCATGGGAGGGAGTGGAGTTGGATGAGGTACAGAGGTGAGCTGGGGTCAGAGCATGAATAGTCTTGAGAGAAAGTCATGATAATTGTGGTTTCCTCCTAACGGCAGTGTGACGCCTAAAAAGAAATTTAAGTCAAGCAGTGGCATGATGAGAACTGCATTTTTAAAAGGTCACTCTGGCTGCTGTGTAGAGAATGGATTAGAGTGAAGTGAGAAGACTCAGAGAAAGGATTCTAGAGGTCTAAGAGAAAGATGATGACTCTCACTAGAGGAGTGGTATGAAAATGGAGAGAAGACAATGGGCTCCTGAGAAATAAAAGGGCACATTACCCTCCTTCCAGACCACATCCCAGACACACACCCACCATGGTCCATCTAAATACAGCCACTGGCTGGTGTGTGATACCCATGAAAGTCTGGGATCATTGCTAATGATTATTAGCTCTAAGCAGGATTTGCCGGTGCAGGTTCACACCCTGTGTTCCATGCAGTGCTCAGCTGATTTTGAAAGAGGCAGAACAGCTTGTGATAAGCCACTATGTGTGCACTTTGCCTCCTAAAGCTCGCACATGGTAGGCAGTGGGAGGAATGTTGACTGCCAGCAGGACACAGGTGCAAGGGGAAAGGCTCACCCACTCCCTGTGGGCCATTGGTTTAAAAGTTTAAACACCTGCCAAATCTGTGGCCTTAACCAGCCTAGCTGAGCAGCCCTTTCTCCCACCTCATGGAAGGACTGCTACAATCAATAAATAAACAGATTCAATCAGTCAAAACTTGCTTATAAACAATCCCATGAAATGCATTAATGTCCTTAGAAGGAATGCATTAACTTTTTTTTTTTTTAGCATCTTTACTGGAGTATAATTGCTTTACAATGGTGTGTTAGTTTCTGCTTTATAACAAAGTGAATCAGCTATACATATACATATATTCCCATATCTCCTCCCTCTTGTGTCTCCCTCCCTCCCCCCATATCCCACCCCTCTAGGTGGTCACAAAGCACCCAGCTGATCTCCCTGTGCTATTCGGCTGCTTCCCACTAGCTATCTATTTTACATTTGGTAGTGTATATATTTCCATGCCACTCTCTTACTTCTTCCCAGCTTACCCTTCCCACTCCCTGTGTCCTCAAGTCCATTCTCTACATCTGCATCTTTATTCCTGTCCTGCCCCTAGGTTCTTCAGAACCTGTGGTGTTTTTTTTTTTTTAGATTCCATGTATATGTGTTAGCATACGGCATTTGTTTTTCTCTTTCTGACTTACTTCACTCTGTATGACAGACTCTAGGTCCATCCACCTCACTACAAATAACTCAATTTTGTTTCTTTTTATGGCTGAGTAATATTCCATTGTATATATGTGCCACATCTTCTTTACCCATTCATCTGTCGGTGGACACTTAGGTTGTTTCCATGTCCTGGCTATTGTAAATAGTGCTGCAATGAACATTGTGGTACATCACTCTTTTTGAATTATGATTTTCTCAGGGTATTTGCCCAGGAGTGGGATTGCTGGGTCGTATGATAGTTCTATTTTTAGTTTTTTAAAGAACTTCCATACTATTCTGCATAGTGGCTGTATCAATTTACATTCCCACCAACAGTGCAAGAGGGTTCCCTTTTCTCCACACCCTCTCCAGCATTTATTGATTGTAGATATTTTGATGATGGCCATTCTGACCGGTGTGAGGTGATACCTCATTGTAGTTTTGATTTGCATTTCCCTAATGATTAGTGATGTTGAGCATCCTTTCATGTGTTTGTTGGCAATCTGTATATCTTCTTTGGAGAAAGGTCTATGTAGGTCTTCTATCCATTTTTGGATTGAGTTGTTTGTTTTTTTGATACTGAGCTGCATGAGCTGCTTGTAAATTTTGGAGATTAATCCTTTGTCAGTTGCTTCATTTGCAAATATTTTCTCCCATTCTGAGGGTTGCCTTTTCATCTTGTTTATGTTTTCCTTTCTTCTAAGACCAGGAACAAGACAAGGTTGTCCACTCTCACCACTATTATTCAACATAGTTTTGGAAGTTTTAGCCACAGCAATCAGAGAAGAAAAAGAAATAAAAAGAATACAAATCGGAAAAGAAGAAGTAAAGCTGTCACTGTTTGCAGATGACATAATACTATATATAGAGAATCATAAAGATGCTAGCAGAAAACTACTAGGGCTAATCACTGAATTTGGTAAAGTTGCAGGATACAAAATTAATGCACAGAAATCTCTTGCATTCCTATACACTAATGAAAAATCTGAAAGAGAAATTAAGGAAACACTTCCATTTACCACGGCAACAAAAAGAATAAAATACCTAGTAATAAACCTATCTAAGGAGACAAAAGACCTGTATGCAGAAAACTATAAGACACTGATGAAAGAAATTAAAAATGATACAAACAGATGGAGAGATATACCATGTCCTTGGATTGCATTAACCTTTTTAAATGCAGTACCAATAGCTCAACAGAAAGCCCAGTGCAATTATCCTCTGAAAAAATGATAATAAGGAGGAATGGCAAGGATTACCTCACATTAAAGGGACATCAGAGTCTTTATTGTAACAAATGTTCTGTGCATTATGCTTAATACTTAATATCATTTATTTAATGGCCTAGATTGGGTTGGGAAACTACAACCTGCAAGCTAAGTCCAGTCCACCACCTGTTTTTTGAGTAAAGTTTGATTGGAACACAGCCACATCCATTTATTTATGTGTTTTTTTTTCTGGCTGTTTTCAAGCTACAACATCAGAGATAAGTAGATGCAACAGACTGTATGGCCAACAAAACCTAAAAACAGTTAGCATCTGGCCCTTTAGAGAGAAGTATGCTGACCCTGGTCTATCTCTAAACAGAACTTATTTAAGAGAGTAGTAGCCTTCTTTTAGTCAACTTTTATACCAAGTTCTTGAAGTTCACACATATGGTTACCACTCATATGGAAAACTTTTCATCCAAATTCCATTTGGCACTAGTAAGAGAAGGAAATGGAATCGCTGATTCTTCTTGAAGTCCAAAAATGTTGTTCTTACAGTAAGTATTTTTGTGTGTTTGAATAGCACAGGCTTTCATTTTAAAAGATAGCTTATGAAATTAAGCCCGTTTTGAAATAGTAAGTTGAGGAGAAAATTGCTCTTTAAAAGCTCAAAAAAGGCTTCTTTAAACCAACACTTGATAAAACAAAGCTCTCAAATTTTCAGGCTTCATTCAACTGTCTCTGGTTCCCCTAAATTCACAGCCCTCTAACAGAAAATATGTTAAATAGTAAGAAACCCATAGTGAACTGTGCTGTTTTAAATGACTTTGTAACATCTGTTTAACACGAAAAATTCAGTTGCAACTATTCTATTTATTGCCATAGGCAAACTGTAATTCCATTCCTACTCAACTGTCCTGTGTAAAAACAACCATATAGATTCCGTACTCAGAAACTGACACCCAACAGCTTGATTTATATTCTAGCTCTTTAACCCAGTGAACATCCTGAGCCAAGTTAAATTAAATGTCTTCAGTGCTGGTGCACAGTAAGTTGGTGTGATGTTGATTTGTTTTCTGACATTATCTACCTGAGTAGTTTGAGGTGAGAGTTTAGAACCAGTAGAATTGAAGGCTGGAAGGACCCTTTGTGACAATAGCCACACAGCTAGTATTTAGCAGACTTCATGAGAGAATCCAGGAGTCCTATTTTTGATTAAAACACTGGCAAACATCTAAAAGCTTGACAAGACCAAGATGGGGCACAACAGGTACTCTCACTGATGGTGGGAGTGTGAACTGGCACATCACTTTGAACAACAATTTGGCATTATCGTGTAAACTAAATATGTGCATATCCTAACATCCAGCAAGTTTACTTCTGGGTATATTATCTAAAGAAACTCTTGTACTTGAACACTGAGTCATAATCCAAAATGTTCAATGCAACACTATTTGTAACCAAAAAAAAAAAAAAAAAAACAGGAAATATCTCAGATGTTCATCAATAGGAACAAATGGATAAATAAATTGTGATACATTAATGCAATGGTATACTATGTAGCAGAAGAACTGAATGAATTAAAACTACAGTCTGGAAGAATCTCAAAAACAAAATGTTGAATGAAAAAAGCAAATCTCAGAGGAATATACATAGTGTGAGGGTGAATTTAACTTAGCTAGGTCACAGTACCCACTGTTTGGTCAAACACCAGTCTAGACATTGCCATGAATTAATACTTAGATGGGATTAATATTTAAGTTGGTAGACTTTGAGTAAAGCCCATAATGTGGGTGGGCCTCATTCAGTCAGTTGGAGGCCTTATAAGAAAAGCCTGAGGTTCCCCAGGGAAGAAGGAATTCTGCCTCCAAAGTGACTTTGGACTTGAGCTGCAACACCAACTCTTCCCTGGGTGTCCAGCCTGACACCCTGTCCTGCAGATTTCAGACTTGGCAGGTTCAACAATCACATGAGCCAATTCCTTAAAATAAAATAACTTGAATGTATATTAGTAGTAGAATGTAGTAGTAGTTGATGGTGCATATACATATTATGTAATATTCTGAAGGTATTAATAAGAATGAGTAAAATTATACTATATCTACTTGTTGGACTAGATGGCCATGATACATTTTTAGTGATAAGATCAAATTTCAGAGTAATCTGTTGAGGTAGATACCATGTTTGTTTTTAAGCACACACACACACACACACACACACAAACACACACACACAGAAAATACACCTCTTTGCATATGATTGAATAAACACAGAAATATCTAGAAATAAAGATGCAAGCAGTTAACATTAGTTAGCTCAATGTGGAACAAAGAGAGTTGAGAATATTAACTTTTCATTTATATATTTTTATTGTTTAACCTTAAAAATAATCAAGTATTATTCTCATAAAATAAAACAAATTCAGTTAACAAAATGAACTCAAAGACCCCATTGGGCATCTAAGGTCCTTTAACTGCATAGTCGATCACTAATTATATACATAATCTTTGATTATAATCTTTCTTTTTAATAATTAATCCTAAATCTAAAGATCAACTTTCAAGTGGGTCTACCAATCTTTGCTTCCCATCTGAGCCTGAAGGTAAATCTTTTGCTTTCAATTTCTCCAAAGCCTCTTTTTCTCCTATATCTCTATTTCTCAACTTGCACAAGAAAGAGCCAACAGGAAAAAGAAAAATGTGTTTATATTTTTGCCTGTCATTCTCTGACTACCTATTTTTATCTTTGTTTCTCTTGATAGTCCCCCAGGAAAATATGTAGATGATTTTAAAAAATAAAACAAAATATAATAATGCCAGAATGTTATTTAAAATTTTTTGCTTGCTTTTATATATTTGTAATGGAGTATAATAAACTTTCATCTCTTTTACTGATGCCTAATAGTTTGAGCTGGGTGTCACTTTATTTTGATAAAGTAACTATAATTACCCTCAAAGGAATTATATCCCTTCCAATATACAAGATTAGTATCAATCTTATTAAAAACAAGATTACATGATTACACACACAAGAATAATACTACTGGCTAATCCTCTCTATGACAACTGCTTTGAATTACTTTCAAAGAGCAGACATAAATAGTAAACCCATTCTTGTTGATTCATTAACACTTTCTCAATAATTTTCCCTCTGAATTTGAAATTAGCATTAGGCAAAATAAGATCCACATCTAGCCATTTCTCTTTTTTTTTTTTTAAGAAATTTACACTACAGTTATAATTTCTAATGTCATTTTTTAAAATTAATTAATTTTATTTATTTATTTTTGCTGTGTTGGGTCCTCGTTTCTGTGCGAGGGCCCCCTCCAGTCGTGGCAAGTGGGGGCCACTCTTCATCGCGGTGCGTGGGCCCCTCACTATCGCGGCCTCCCCCGCTGCGGAGCACAGGCTCCAGACGCGCAGGCTCAGCAGTTGTGGCTCACGGGCCTAGCTGCTCCGCGGCACATGGGATCCTCCCAGACCAGGGCTCGAACCCGCGTCCCCTGCACTAGCATAGCCATTTCTGATAAGCACATACTTCGATGTTTCTTTGGTTTTGAATTCTATGACTTAGACAAATAACTCAGGTATGAGGATGTTTCCTCTAATTTTATACACAGGTTGTATTCGAAGAATACCCCATTGTCAAGATATCTGTGATTGTTGGCAAATGTTCCTCTTTTTTAGTCACCTTGCCTACACCACATGCAGGTCTCATTCGTGACTCCATCTCTGTGTGCTACTCCCAGAACTAGTTGTGGTTACTTACTTAGAGCTACAGCGATTTCATGTATAATCTATGTGCCCCCTTGAGATCTGGAAATTAGCCGCAGTAAGCATGTTAAAGAGGCCAAACTACACATTGCTATAGTCTGAGTCCAGAACAGAGGCTCTTCTCATAGGACTCCCACAATATATTCAACTCACCAAGCCATTTTGGGCCCATAACACTAACAAGTGAATTCCAGGTCAATCTCACATTCCCCTCTGCAATTACTTTTTCAAACTTCTTTACACTTCTCAAACTGCAAATCTGCTCATCTTTCTACTTCCTCCTCCAAAGTCACCTCATTTCCAATTTACTGAGAATAGAAGCCATGAGACAGGAACTCCCTGTGCTCTCCATCCACAAACCTACCTGTGCACATTTCTCCTTCTCCCTTTGATTAATAAAAGGCCAATTTTCTTTTAGCTAAACTCTAAATCCTCTTTCCTCAGAAATTTTGCACTATTAATTGTCCCTTCAAAACATTTTCCTTCCATTTTTCTCTATGAATCAGTCTCACGAAAAAGTAATATTTCTCAAGTATCTCCCACTTCAAAAAAAACAAAAAACAAAACCACACATTTAATCATGTCCCCATTTCCCACCTTTCCAACAGCAAGACATTTGTCATAATCAACAGAAAAGTACTGAAAACATAAATACATAATTCAGGAACTCATCACAAAATGAACGCCCATGAACTCACTACCCGGTTGAAGAACTAAACACTGCCAGCTCCCACGAGACCCTCTCCCAGTTCATGCCCTTTCCCAATCATTACTCCCTTCCCTCTGCCCAAAGGTGACTACTATCATGGCTTAGAATACTGTAGTTCAGAGTTTTTATATGTTGATCATATGAATACCCTTATTATTATTATTTCTCAATACTGTATTTTAAAAATGCATCCATATTGGTACAGTGATTCATTTATTTTTATTGTTTATAATTTTTCGTGGTATGAATAAGTTCGGTGATTTTTAACAAAATAAATAGTCATGTATCCACCACCACACACAAGATATAGAACATTTCCAACACCCCAAAAAGCTTTCTCCTGTCCCTTTACAGCCAATTCCCTTCCCCACCCACAGACCTGGGCAACCATTAATTGGCTGTCATTATAATTTTGCCTTTTCTAGAATTTTACATAAATAAAATCATAGAGTATGTAGTCTTTTATGTCTGTCTTATTTCACCTAGCATAATGCTCTTGAAATTCATCCATGCTGTAATGTGTGTTGGTAGTTTGCTCCTTTTTATCACAAAGTTGTATTTCATTGTAGGAATATATTTGTAATCTGTTTATACATTGAGCAGTTCTTGGACATAATTCGCTGTAATTTTAATTTGCATTTTCCTTATTACTGACAGGGTTGTTTACCAGCCATTTATCTATCTTCTAAGTGCTTGTCCAACATTCCTGCCCATTATTCTATAGGTAGACTTTCTTATTCATTTGAAGGGATATAAGATCTTTGTTATTATTTTGATTGCCTTGCTTTTTCATTTCTTAATGGTATCTTTTGATGAATGGAAATGATCATTTTTATTGTAGTCAAAAATATTGATTATTTCCCTTTTGGTTGATATATTTTGTATCCTGTTTAAAAAAATCTTTCTGAATCCCAAGAACATTAAAATGTGTTCATTTATTATCCTATACAAGCTGCATTTGTTTGTGTTTCATATTTAGATCTACAGTGAACCTGAAATTAATTTTTGTGTACAGTGTGAGATAGGGGTTAACTTTCTTTTTCCTTTTTATTTGTGTATTTGTTTGGAAAAAATATGCAGTTAAACTAATACCACTTTTTGAAAAGTCTATCCTTCCCCATCAACCTATGTATTCTTGGTATGGTAAGGATTATTAATTTTTAACCATAAATGGATGCTAAATTTTATCAAATGCTATTTTGGGGTATCTATTGAAATGAATATTTTATTTTTCTCCTCTATTGTGTTAATTTGGTGGATAACACTGATTGACTCTTGAATATTAAATCACCCTTGCATTACTGGAATAAGTCTAAATTGGTTGTGATATATTACGCATTTTGTATGTTGCAGGATTTGGTTCATGAGTCTGACTGCCTTATTATTGTTCTTTTCTTTAACGTCCTTGTTAGGTTTTGGAATCAGGGTTATGTTACTTCACAATGTAAGTTGGGAAGTCATTCCTTTTCTATGGAAAAGTTTGTGTAAGATTGATATTATTTGTTTCTTAAATATTTGGTAGAACTCACGAGTGACACCATCTAAGCCTAGAATTTCCTTTGCGGGAATAATTTTAATTATAAAATCAATAGATTTAATGGTTAACAACACAATTCAATTGGTTATTTCTTCCCGATTGAATTTTGGTTAAGTTTTTCTTTCCTAGAAATTTCTACATTTCATCTGATGTTTGCTCATAACAGTCTCTCATGGTGGCTTTAATGTTTGTAGGATTTGTAGTGATGTCCCCCCTTTTGTATATCTGCTATTGTTCATTTTGCCTTCTCTCATTTGTCTTCATCAATCTCATGACGCATTTACAATTTTATAACCTTTTAAAAGAATAAATTTGTCAGTTCTCTCAACTGTAGGCTTGTTTTCTATTTTGTTAATTTCTTCTTTTATCTATTTTCCCCTTCATTTTGCTTTATTTGGATTAAATTTGCTGTTCTATTTCTATAGTCTTGCTCCAAACATTTGAGAGTGCTACTTATTTAAAACTTGCAAGTCACAAATAGCTGTTGATTGAAATATACTACCTAGAAAAAGTATATTTTTAAAATAATAATATTTTAGAATATTTGTAAATCCATGGTTTTTATATGACTGAAATTTAGTAAAATAAAATGATACCTATATTTAATTATCATTGCACATGTCTGGGCATTCTGTTTTGGAATGAGAGTGTTTGAATAGATAAAAAGTAAAATCATGCCTAAATCATAATTATCATATATTTTCCAGAAAAATTATTTTTTACTTCTTTTCAGCACAATCATTAATTATATTGATATAATTAAGAATTTTATGTAATTTTCTAATGACAAATTTAAACTTTTTATTGAAATATTATAGTTCTTAGATGGTTTTAAATTAATTTCAATTTGGAGAAATTTTACTCTACTGAGTCTAAGGCAACTGGATTGTCAATTGTCAAATTTAACCAAGAATTTTATGTATATATATATATATATATATATATATATATATATATATATATATATATATAATCTTCAAGTACTGCAATGGAGTTATATTTGATAGATTATTATTACTGCAAAAAATATTACAAAATATTGAATGTCCTAATGTAAATTATTATCACACAATTTACAGAGAGCAAATTCAAGCTTCCTCAGTTTTCTGTCCTATCCAGGCCTTCACCAGATTGGATGATGCTCACCCACATTGGGGAAGGCCACCTGTTTTACTCAATCCACCAATTCAAATGCTAATCTCTTTCAGAAATACCCTCATAGACACACCCAGAAATAATGTTTAACTAGATATCTGGGCATCCCACAGCCCAGTCAAGTTGACACACAAAATTAACTATCATACCCTTATTGCACACATTCTTGTGGAACTGTCGCTCAAACACCCTGCCTTCACCATGCAAGAAATGGAAGCATTCTCTAAGCCAATTAGGTTTCCTGCTTTGAATCTTTCAATCTTGATCAGTAGGATGCAAATTGTATACAGGGAGCGGTGGAGAGTGGGGCTGATTCACCCAAGTAACGATATTTGGAAATGACTTTACAGTGATCAGTTCATGTTATTTACATGAATATTTACAGTGATTTACTTCATGTTCTCCTAATAATGGTTTGTGTTGCTTGAAATAAAAAACAAACCACCAAACAGTAACAACAGTACTTAGTTACAAATTAAGGATACTATTCAATTTATAATTTTCCTTTAAACTGTCAGACTACATCAAAGAAGAAGAATCAGTTTAATGATGACGTAAGTTTAAAACTCCTCTACCACATCTTAATCTCCTTTTCTAGCAAGAATGAAAAGGCGAGGCCTCAAGCTTAGGATTTAGGGCAAATAATAGTATATACTGCTAGAATTTAACGAAATTGTTATTATATTTTCTTCTATACTTCTGTCTATATTAGGTGTTAATGGTTTTCCGTTTATGATATGTCACATAAAATTGCTTTAAAGAAACATAATTCAAATAAAAATATCAAATAAAAGATTTAGCAGTTTGAAAGGTGATATGGAAAAAATCAAGAACATGTTTTGAGAATGACTGAAGTTTGGGAAACAGCCCAGTTGAAGGAATCTGGGCAGTGGCTAGTTCAGTGGTTAGTCTAACCCACTCTTGATCATACTCCCATGACCAACTGTCCCTTCTTCCCAAATTTCCCTTCAAAAAAAATCTCAACTTCTTTCATTAATGCTTGTTGCCTTACTTTCATAAGTTTCTTTCCTGATTATCTTCTTTGGAGTTCTCAGATTGACTTTGTCTAAGTTCTACATACATCAAAGGCTGACTCTGTATACAACAGAGCAGATTCTGCTATGGAATGGTTAAAACAGCAGGCCCTCCAAAAGTCATCCAAAAAAGCAAACGCTTCTAAGGCAGTTTATTTTTAATGTATAAATTAGTCAGAGAAAAAATGATTTTAAGTGTTTTTTGTGTGCACAAGGCCACCCTGCAATGCCAGATGAATCCCATCGTCCAGAAATAGCTTAGTTGCATCCCAGTCACTGTGAAACCCTCAAGCTCACTTTAAGACAGGCACTAGGCTTTGAATGCATAGAAACTTTTGAAATGCAAGTGACTGCAAGGTCTAGCTTTCCTAGTTACAAAAAGCTCTTCTGAAAACGGCTGTTCTTTATACCCCTTGCATACAATTTCTCCACATTCCTTCCACTCCCTCCCCACTATTTTGCTATGTTTTTGTTGGATCTTAACCTCCTTATAGTTCTTCTGTTTTTCATTTGTGGTGATGAAATCAATAATTAGACTAGGATGTGAATCCAACTAAAGTTGTCTTCTTTTTAAAATTGAGAATAAAACCAACACTTTGTTTTCATTTCTATTCTTCAGCAGTCTTTAATTGCATTTCTCAGGGAAATTTTATCAGAGTATTCAATACTGATAACATTGCCAATCTTATTTTCAAAGTTGGGGTTTTTCATATGGGCTGTGCTTGGCACTGCACTCTGCCTGATTTGGATTTTATTTGATCACTTTGGCTTCAACTGACATTGGGAGGCAAAGAAAACCAGCAATCAGCCTGCCATGAATTTGCCATGGGACCACATGCTGCTGCAGAAACAAACATATAAATGTGCTGAGGAAAGACAAATTCACAGCAGGCAGATTACAGCATGGTCCCCATGCACTATAGGCTTCAGGAAAAGCGAAGCCTGAAGCACGAGCATAGAATGAGGAAGGTGCCAGAGAGGCGTATGTACATTCTTCCTGAGATAATCCTTTTAAAAGAGAGGAGCCACTGCACTTCTGTCACTAAAGGAAGGAAGGCAGTGTGACAAGGTAAACACAGTACTGGGCTAGAAGTTATGAAGACTAGGTGTGAGACCAAGCTCTGCCATTGAATACTTCCGTGGTTTGGAGTAAGGCAGGCAACACCCCTGAGCTTTAGTTTCCTTTTCTGCAAATGGGATTAAGAACGATGGCCATAAATAACCCTTAGCACATTGTGAAGACCAAATATAAAAATGCTTATGAAAACTGCCTTATGAAATATAAAACTTTACAAGACTATATAAAATGGTCTAATCATTATCTTAAAGTTATTAATAATAATAATAATAAC
Organism: Balaenoptera musculus; assembly: GCF_009873245.2. Classification (NCBI taxonomy): domain Eukaryota; kingdom Metazoa; phylum Chordata; class Mammalia; order Artiodactyla; family Balaenopteridae; genus Balaenoptera; species Balaenoptera musculus. The sequence goes on along the minus strand of NC_045791.1, from coordinate 33,467,330 downwards.
AGTAAACACCTTGCTCCTGAGTTGGGCAAGCAGCAACTACTATTCAAGCAGTATATGTATAAAGATAAATTTAAATGGCATCTAAATCTCACAGGAAATTTTTATGCTTTCATTTTCAAATAGGGTCTCTTCATGATGGATCATTCATTATTAGAGAGTTTCTCAGTGGAAAGAAAAAGATTATCCATGGGAGAGATTGCAATGGAATAAGCTGATTTTAACATGCAAAATGGCTGTTTTTATGTATGTTTATAAAAACTCTTTAGTTCCTTCTCTAGATGTTCTCTGAATATTCCTCTTCCCAGAAATCCATTTACTTTCTGCATTTTAATAACGCTGCTGTTTTCTGAACAGTTGCATAATACTGAGAGTGTTAAGTACAAAATCAATAGAAGTATTTATGAAATCCAGACATGGCTACTAATAAAATGGGAGAATAAACAAGCAAGCTTAAAACAATAGGATATATACTTTTCACCAAAGGTCCTTGAACACTTAGTTCATAGGGCAGGTAGAAACAGAACCAGACAATAAAAGAAAAACAAAACAAAACAAAATCATGTGTATAGAATAAACTTGGTTAGAGTGTTAGGAAACAGTCATGAGATGAACTACAACAACGCACTACCAATTTTTTAAGTTACTTAAAAATTAAGTTAATGTTTAACTACTACAACCTGTGTGTGTGTGTGTGAAATGGTTCTATTCCATCATTAGTGAGGCATGAATTTTTGTTTTGTTTTTTATGTCAGTCATAGTAATATTATGGTCTGGCTAATTGTAAAACACTAGGCAAATAAAAGAACCGATCTCCAAAACCGCATGACTGTTCACAAGCAGTATTTGCTTCAACTGACTTTGTTTGATAATTTATACCACGTTTCTTTAGTTACCAATTCCATCCTGTTACAGTCAAACTTTCTGTATCTCAGTGTTTTTAAAATACCCCTTGTAAACAGAATTTGGCTTAAAAAAACAAAAATCTAGTCAGGTAATTTTTGTCTTATAATTGGAGCATTTAATCCATTTACATTTAATATAATTACTGATAAATTTGTGCAGGTTTTTTTTAAAGTCTACACTTTGAAATAATTATAGATTCATAGGAAGTTGCAAAGATAGTACAGAAAGGATTCTTGTACACTTCATTCACTTTACATCTTATATAATTATAGTATAATACCCAAACCAGGAATTTGACGTTGGTACAATGTGTGTACATAGAATGCAGTTTTATCACCTGTATAAGTTTGTGTAACCACAGTCGCAAACAAAACAGAACTATTCCATCACCACAAAGGTTTCCCTTCTGCTACTCCTTTATAGTCACAGCCACCCCCTAAGCTCACCAGCCCTAAATGATGGTAAACACTAATCTACATTCCATCTTTATAAATTTTTCATTTTGAGAATGTTATATAAGTGGAATCATACAGTGTGTAACCCTTCCGAGATCTTTTTTCAACAAGCATAATGCCCTTGATTCATGCAAATTATTACATGTATCAAATAGTTTCTTCCTTTTTTTTAAATTAATTTATTAAAAAAAATTTTTTTTTAAATTTTTGGCTGCATTGGGTCTTCGTTGCTGCATGCAGGCTTTCTCTAGTTGCAGCGAGCAGGGGCTACACTTCATTGCGGTGCTCAGGCTTCTCATTGTGGTGGCTTCTCTTGTTGCAGAGCACAGGCTCTAGGCACATGGGCTCAGCAGTTGTGGCTCGCGGGCTCTAGAGCGCAGGCTCAATAGTTGTGGCCCACGGGCTTAGTTGCTCCGCGGCATGTGGGATCTTCCCAGACCAGGGATCGAACCGGTGTCCCCTGCATTGGCAGGCAGATTCTTAACCACTGTGCCACCAGGGAAGTCCCTCTTCTTTTTTATCGCTTAGTAGAACTCCATGGTATGGATGTACCAAGTTTGTTTAACCATTCACCTATTGAGGGATATTTTGGTTTTATCCAGTTTTTGACTATTACCAACAAAACTGCTATGAACAATCATGTGTAGATTTTTGTGTGAAAATATGTTTTCATTTCTCTGGGAGAAATGCCCAGCAATGCAATTGACAACATGTATGGTAAATGTGTGTTTAATTGTTTAAAAAACTGACAAACAGATTTTCAAAGTGGCTGTACCATATTACTTTCCCATGTATGAGATCCATTTCTCTACATACTTGCCAGCATTTGATACTGTCACTATTTTTTTATTTTTGCAATTCTAATACGTATGTAGTGATGTCTCATCTTGGTCTTTATTTTCATTTCCCTAATGTCCAGTCATGTTGAACATCTTTTCATGTGCTTATTTCCCATTCATGTATCCTCTTTGGTGAAAGGCCTCTTCATATCTTTTGCCCGTATTCTAATTGGATTGTTTTACTGTTGAGTTTTGAGAGTTTTTCTATATTCTAGATATGAGTTCTTTGTAAGACATATGGTTTGCAAATATTTCGTCCCAGTCAGTAGCTTGTCTTTTCATCCTCTTCATATGATATTTTGTACAGCAAAAGTTTTTAATTGTGATGCAGCTTATCAGTATTTTTCTTTTTTGGATCTTGCTTTTGGTGTCATGTCTAAGAACTCTTTCCCCAAACTTCAGGTCCTGAATATTACATCCTATGATTTCTTCTATCAGCTTTATGATTTTATGTTTACATTTAAATCTGTAATCCATTTTTGGTTAATTTTTGCATGAGGTTTAGGTTCTTTTTTATTGGGGAGGCAGTGGATGTATATCCAATTGATTTAGCACCATTTGTTAAAAAAATTAGCCTTTGCCTATTGAATTGCTTTTGCACCTTTGTTGAACATCAATTGGCTATATTTGTGTGAGTTCTGGGTTCTCTATTCTGTTTCATTGATCTAAATGTCTACACTCTGCCAATACCACACAGTCTTGATTATTCTAGCTATATAGTATATAAGTCTTGAAATCAGGTAGACTAATTTCTCTCACTTTATTCTTTTTCAAAATTGTTTTACCTATTCAGCTTCACCTTTCCATGTAAAGTTTAAATCTACTGTATTACTTGCTTCTTTCCATTTATCCCACCTGTTCTGTGTCTTTGTTTTGTTTTATGAAGTTATTTATTTGCTTCTTTCTTTTCTTCTTGTTGGATTATTTTCTATTACTTTACCACCTCTCTCCATTAGCTTGGAATTTATATGCTGTTTTATTATTTTTTCAGTGCTTACCCTAGAGACTTATAAAATAAATTAATTGGTACTTTACCCTCTTCCTAGACAATGGAAGAATCTTAAAACACTTTACTTCATTCTTCCAATTTAGATGACATTGTTATAATTTATTTTAATCCTCTCTATATATATTAAATGACATAAAATTTTATTATTATTTTAAACAGATAACACTAATTTATTGAATGATATACTTACCATTTTTGTTGCTCTTGGGTGCATCTCTGAGCTTCCACATGGAGTCATTTTTCTTCTGCCTAAAAAAGAATATTCACTTTTATTGCTTTCATTGTGGGTCTGATGGTGAAAAAGTATCTTATTTTTGTTTAACTGAAAATGTTTTTACTTCACTTTCATTTTCTAAGCATATTTTCCACAAGGTATTGATTTATTGGTTGATAGTTATTTTTTTTCAATCAGGTGTCAAGATTTTGAAGATTCTGTTGTCAGCTCTCAGCATTATTGTTGATCCTTTACATTTACTTTGCCTTCTCACCACCGACAACAAGAATCCTGCCTTCACTTGATTTAAATTTTGTTTGCCTTTTTTAGTCAACAATTCAACAATTTTACTACCATGTATCTAGATATTCCTTCTTTTTATTTATGCTGGCCAGGATTTTCAGGGCTTTGTGATGTGTCTTTCATCAGTTTTCAAAAGTTCTCAGCTATTCTCTTTTAAAATACTGCTCTTGCCCTGTTTTCTCTCTCCTCTTCTTTTGAGATTTCAATTACATATTTTTCACTTTCTTATTGTGTCTTCTCTTATGCTCTCTTCTGCATATTCCATTCCTTTAGTCACTCCATGACTCATTCTGTATAATTTATTCTGACCTATATTCCATCTCACCAATTCTTCCTTTAGTTCCATCTAATCTGCAACTAAACCCAACCATTGAGCTCTTAATTTGGGTTACTGTACTTTGAAACTTAGAACTTCAATATGATTACTTTTTAAAGTTTCTATTTTTTTCCTGCCAGAATTCTCATTCTTGTCTCTTTTTTCCTTGAACAATAAAAATGATAGTTATTTTAATGGTCTATGATAACACCAATATCTGGAACACTGAAGATCTATTTCTATTGTCTTGGATTTCCATTCATTCCTGTTCATGTTTGTTATCTTGTCTCTGCATGTGCATGGATATTTTTAAACAATGTGCCAGACATTTTATCTGTAATATTGTTTGTATAAATAAATTAAGGACTAGGATGGTGTTATCTTCTATCAGAAAATATTTGTATTCATTCCTGTCAGTTGCCTGTTGGCAACATAATTCTGGGATCACCTCAGTTCAATTATAGGGGTTAAAAGGGATCCTAAAATGAGCTGCAGTTCCTTTGAGAACCTGTTTACTTTTTTTTTTTTAAATCATTTATTTATTTATTTATTTATGTCTGTGTTGGGTCTTCGTTTCTGTGTGAGGGCTTTCTCTAGTTGCGGCAAGTGGGGGCCACTCTTCATCGCGGTGCACAGGCCTCTCACTGTCGCGGCCTCTCTTGTTGCGGAGCACAGGCTCCAGATGCACAGGCTCAGCAATTGTGGCTCACGGGCCTAGTCGCTCCGCGGCATGTGGGATCCTCCCAGACCAGGGCTCGAACCCGTGTCCCCTGCATTGGCAGGCAGATTCTCAACCACTGCGCCACGCCACCAGGGAAGCCCCTGTTTACTTTTAATTTACCCTTTCTCCTAGGGTACAATCCTTTGGGGCTCCAAACACAAGTAAAGTAAGATCCATCAGGCTTTGCCCCTCGAGAGAACTTGGATTCTTTGTACTTTTAGCCCTTTAAACCTGTCAAATGTGCTGTTCAGCCTCTTACCTGTCCATCTGAACCATCAAAAGTGGCCATAAACACTGGTCTCTATTCTCCATATATTCTTGTTCTCGCCTATTTTTAACCGCTTTACCCAGTAGGCTCATTGTCTACCTCACTTCTAGAACTTCTAAGGTACTGACCCCTCCCTCTGCACCAATTATGATTCATACTCTCCTCTCTATGCTGCTGATGGATGCTAAGGGGCGGGGGGTGTCTCGACTTCTCTTGCCTCATATTTCTATGAGGAACTTCCTACTCCTTTTCCCTTGGCCTCTCTCTCCTCATTCCTTTCCCACACTTCCCTCTGGGAGGATGAGTGAGTCAGTGTGATGTGAGTTTGGGAGAAGCCTCTTGTGGGCTGTGCTCCCTTACCAAGCTGGTTGCCTGTACAGAGAGGGCATTGTATTTTGCTCTCAACCATGTGGGCTGTCCCCATCCCTGCAAAAGGAATTCCAGCAGATTTGAGTGCTAGATTAAATCCATTACGGAGAATAAAGAAAATATTAAATGTCCATTTGGCCAAATAGTAAATTGTATTCTCTGATGCAACTTTTATACATAAAAAACTACTATTTTGGTCTCTTTTGTTTGGCTTCTGTCTTCTTTTTCAATAAGTTCCAAGCTCAGGAGGAAAAAAAAAAAGGAGTGTTATTTATTGATTCCCTAAAAAGCCTCCAAATGGCTATTCACCAAAAATCTCTCTTATAACTCATTGTACAGTGGAAGATCTTCATCCTCATCTTCATCAGTGTGTGTCATCACCCCAGGGTCATGCCTGCAGCTTGAAGCAATAGTACTGATACATCCAGCCATATGCTTTTTTTTCCCCATTGCCATATTCTGTTCACAGTCTGAGATTAATGACATGTTTAGAGTCATAGCAAACTGAAAATAATGAATGTGAAGGTACTTCCCCAAAAACACGAGACATAGCATCATAAAATGGAACAAAAGCAACTGGCAACCTGTGTGTTCTGCCCACAGTTATAATATCAAAGTTTACCTTCTCTGAACAAAGTAACCAAATTATTAACTACAGTTTACTTTTTTACAGTATGTGGGTTTTTTTAAATAAAATATTACACAGCCACCAATGAGACCTGATGTCATCTAAGCCAAGGGAACTGTTTCCCCAACCCAGCTAGAACAAAAGAGCCTGAACAATATGAACAGTAGTGCAGACTTGGTCCTTAAACCCACAAACTGTGTTTATATAGACAAAACCATAGATAAAACTCCTTTTATATTAAAACTTTTCCATGAGCTTTAATTCTCCTTTTTTTTTTTTTTCTTTTTAGAGAACTTCTGCTTATTTGCAACTATTTCTGGGCCACAGCCGTATTCCAACAGAGCGCTTTGGCAACAGCCTCTGTTGTGGTCAGCAACTCCATCTGCAGCTGGGATTTCTTAAAAGAAGTGAGTAGCATTTGCCTTATAATGCTCCAGCAACAAAACAAGGAAAACTTCCATGGGAATCACATGGTCACGGAGCTTCCCCCATCTCTCTCCTTCCCTTACTTCATGCAATCAGGGGGGTCAAAGCCACTGGTGCACATTTCAGCAAGTATGTCACTCACAGCACAGCTAATACACAGATACAATCCTAACCACTAGGCTCTGAAACAGATCGTGGGAAACTTCATTGACTAAAGTGATTGCAGGATTAATAAACTGAGTGTTTCAAGTTGGAAGTCTTGTTACAGGTTAAGACTGTATCCCCCTGAAGTAGAGACATGCCTCAGGATGGGCATCTACTTGTATGTGTATTTGATGGGGAGTGGTTCAGCTACAGAAATTGCCCAAAGACCACAAAGCCATGGAATAAATAAACAAACATCTATCTTTGCCTTAACTATAGCCACCAAAACAAAGCAAGACCAAACAACAACCAAAAAAGAAAACATAGTTTTTTGGCAAAGCAGTAATTTCTGAATTAGGAGTCAGAAGAAAGTAAGAAGACAGAAGTCATGAGACTTACAAGGTAAAAGTCACAACTAGCATCTTAAAATGGGGGAGTCTTGTCTGGCTAATCCAAGTTGAACAAAGTCACAATAAGAAATCAACCTAAATATCCAAAAAAAAATGCTGAGTTACAAAAAACAAGATTGTGAAAATGTAGATGATGGACTAAAATTTAACCTAATATCTCAAGATGCTGCCATCTTCTAATAAACTTCAAACACCAAAACAACCAAGGAAACTTCATTGAGTCACCATAAGTTTAAATAATTATCATGTTGGAATCAGAGAGATGGAAAAGCCTGTGAGAAATGTTTTGAAGCTGAAAAAACAGGCCATAGGCTTTTTGTTTATTCTTTAAAAAACTAATCTTTTATTAATGATATTTTAATGTGAACCTAAAAAATTTTCTTGCGGGGTCAACCTCTTATTGCAAACATCTGCCTTCACTTTGAGGAACTTGGTGACATTACCACCACTAGTGTACTCCAATGAAGGTCAAACACTTCTACTTTTGATGAGCAACATTTTTCAAAACTCACATTAGGCAAAAGGGCATTTCTCACAAGAAAAACATGCTGTTAGCTTTGACAAAGGGCTGTTTGTGAGGTTGCCTCCTGTTTGAATTGCCCCATAGTAAGACAGATGCTGGAAAGGGAAGTTCAAGAATCGTTCGAATCCAGATCCACTTTTGGTTACTTCCTCTGCTTGCTTCCAACACAGCTGCACAGAATAAAACAAAAAGAGGAAATGGGGACACCCAGACTGAATATTATTGCCTTCAGCAAAAGCCTTCAGAAAACCCTCTCAGGAACCTGTGACATCACAGACATGTGTCATCTTCCATATAGAACTTTGCTCCAAAAGCAGCATTTATGCAATTTCTTAATGCAGACAATTGCTGAAATACAGTTAGCATACAAGGCAATAACTTAAGAAAAAGGCAACACTTAGGCAAAGTCTTTCCAGGAATTAAAATGTTGTTGTTGTTGTGTTTTAATTAATTTATTTTTGGCTGCATTGGATCTTCATTGCTGCTAACAGGCTTTCTCTAGTTGCGGTGAGCGGGGGGCTACTCTTCGTTGTGGTGCGTGGGCTTTTTATTGTGGTGGCTTCTCTTGTTGTGGAGCAGGGGTTCTAGCCGCATGGGCTTCAGCAGTTGTGGCTCATGGACTCAGTAATTATGGCTTGCAGGCTCTAGAGTGCAGGCTCAGTAGTTGTGGTGCACGGTCTTAGTTGTTCCATGGCATGTGGGATCTTCCTGGACCAGGGATCGAATCCGTGTCCCCTGCATTGGCAGGCGGATTCTTAACCACGGTGCCACCAGGGAAGTCCCTAAAATGTTGTTATTAACTCAAACAATTTTTCTTTTAACCAACCAAATAAACAATGGCAAGACATGGTAAGCTTTGCCCCAGAGAAAGAGACTCACAGTAAAACTCTGGACTGAATGTCAGAGGCTTGGTGCTTTAACTCTTCAGTAAGACTATGGGTAATCTTCCTAAACTTACTTCATTCCTCTGAATCCTGGTATCCTGATTAAAAAAAAGGGGGGGTTGGACTTGATGATACTTATTGTTTCTAGACATCTGTGACTGATGTCTCATGAACACATAAAAATAATATACTTAGATGTAACTCATTATCGCTACCAATGCCCAACTAATACTCCATCTTTCTCCAGTAATTCTTCAATTTAGAATGGACCAATTACCCTGTTTCCATAGCTAGAAACCTGTCAGCCATCCTCTCCTATTCTATTTTTCATAATATAGTCTTCCCTTAAGTTTTTCAGTATCATTTCGCTACATATTTTTATTTTGTGAAAATTTAGTCCTGTAAGTTTAATATCTAAATCTCTTGTTGAACTATCCATTTTTATCAACCTTCTCAGTCAAATCCTTAGCTCAGATCTGTCCCCTCTTATTCAAGCTCTGGCAAGAGTCTTCTAGCTGGTCTTCAGCCATTATGTTGCACTGTATTGCATCCCCTTACTACCTAGCTTTTTCAAAACCACCTGAGTTTCTTCTTAAAAGGTACATACTATATATTCTCTCCTACTTAAAGCCCTTCAGTTATTCCTCACAGGACACAGAATAAAGTCAAAGCACATTATGCAAAGTCTTTCAGCACCATTTCCCACAAACACTCCACCCACACTACAAAAACTCCTGATTTTCAGTATCTCCGGAATACTTTGAAACCTCTGTATATAGTGTCCTAAAGGCCTTGTTGATATAAATCTGTCCCTCAAGATTCAGCTGAAACATCAGCTCTTGTGCTTTTACTGCTAGTTTGCCCCTCTGTCCTCCAGAATTCATTCCTGGTATTTGCTTCTAAAGGGAGGAAGTTAAGCAGTGCCAAGAGACATAAGGGTCAGACATGTCTTTTTCTCTCTCTACACTAACAAAATTGAACTCCTCTCAAGAAGAGGAAGTAGAAAAAGAAGCCACCATCCAGAAACAATGGTGAGTTGACAACTACAATCCCTTAACTTGTTCAAATACTCCAAGGATATACTGAAAGATACATTTAGTTTATCTCCTATTATCAAGAAAGAAATATTATAACTTCATAGTTGAGTATCACTCTGAATATGACAGTACCTAGACAACCATGCCTTGAGGCCTAGAAAAATTAGTATAATTTATAAGTGCAGAGTGCTAGGGAAACAATCACACTCTTGAAACTGTGTCCCCGGGGGTGTTACTGCTATGGTTGTAATTAGTCTCAGGGAGGTGATAAGATACTGAGTATCTAGAAACTATAGAAAGGATACTCCTAAGAGACAAAAGAAAAATGGTGCAGAGGTTGCTACGAGACCCTGAGAAAGTTAAACTTTCCTGGGTCTCAACTTTCTGTCCTGAAAATGTGGGGAACCCAATCAGAAGATGAATAATGACATGGTGACCTCTCCTCCAATCTGTAGAAAAGTTTACAGCAGTGGTTCCAGAACTAAGTGTGCACTTCTATAGGACAAAGGTTTAGGTAGGGTGGCCATACTTCAGTTGCCTAGTTTGCTTAGGACAGTCCTAGGTTATGCAAGCTGTCTTAATATAATTATTTTTAAAATGCCTCCTTACACTTTTTAGAATGTCCCATTTTAGGTGATAAATTATATAATAACTGTAGTATGGGTTTTAATTTTTTCTCTGAAAATCGTTAGGAATTACATACATGTCTGGCTTTTGCTAAATTCACTGATTAGGGAAAAGATTGGGAGCTGGGAGTTGGGCTGGAAAACTTTTAAAATCTCCTAAAAAATATGTTTCCTTTTTGTGATTTTCAATCTTTTAGCATAAATCAAAGATTCATATAGCCTTTTAAAAATAATTTCCAGGTTTTATTTACTTTGGTTTAAGTTTACAGAATTCCTATGGGACTCTATTTTTTTTTCAAAGAATATTCTTTTTGTACTCCTCCATTGAAAGCTTCCTTGTTTAGGGAACTCAGTAAAATATATACATCATTTTACAATGTGTAGGGTTGATAGCATTTAATTAGGAAAACCAGGAGTACCAGAGGACATTTTCAAAGCAGCACCTCAGGTAAGAGACCCCCTCCCCACCTCTGCTTCAACTAATGGTTCTGCAACTCATTTTATGCTCATTGCATTACAGAATTTCCCCTAGAGAATACAAAATTCAAATCAGATGAACAGATGCTCACAAATTAAGGTACTCCATGTACAAACCTACAGCAATCATGAAGTGGTAGGTAGAGAGGAAACAAAGGAAGAAACACACAAGAAACTCAGAAACCATTAATTTCTTGTCTTTCTTTCCCCTTATCTCTTCTCATCTCCATGGTCCTCTCCCCTCCCTTTTGCCATTATTACTGCCCACCATTACACGATGTTTCCTATAACCTCTCAGTTGCCATAGACAGAGAGCTCTGCTTTCTGGCAGACAGTCACAATTGAGTTAGTGAGGGAAATGTGTTTTCAGATGCCAGAAGTCAATCTCTTTCTCTCTTCCTCTCTTCACAATCATGGAACTTGCTCTCAGTGGTCTGATTGAGAAATAGAGCTCATAAATACTGAACATTGCTTTTTTAGGCTGTGGTTCAGCAAACAGAGAAACTGGCTTTATCCTGGACAGAAATGTTTCTGTAACAACACTTGTCCCCAGTTCCTTCCCCTTCAGACGTTTTCTCTCCAGATCACAGGCTTTGACCCAGGCTTGTTAGCCAAGGATCATTCAGGCTCATCTTCACCCAAATCCTAGGTCCCAACCACTGTTTCCCAATCTTGACCCCAATCAAAATGTGCCCATCTGCTTCTGCATCCCAACCAAGCATCTAATTTCCTCCCAGGGAATAGAAAATAAGCTATCCATGCTGATGTGCCTGATAAGGACATACATTCATATTCTGTTATCTACATTTATATATATATTTTAAAACAACCTTCCTTTCACGGGAGTTAGTCCTTCTTACGTGAAAAATACTGCAGAGATCTCAAGCAACGGTGCCTTTGAAAATCTTCTGCCTCTCGGTATATTAGAGTAGGTGTCACTGTCTCATGAAAAACAGCCACAGTTCACCAATAAACACTTTAATGAATGCTTTTTTTTGGCACATTATTATTTCCTTCCATCCTCCTTTCCCAGTTGAATTTTAAAAGATATGTTTGTTTTTACAAAACAATAATGATTTGTCATCTTTGTTGTGGAGCTTATAGAGAAATTATAAAAACCCATGTTCGTCTGTCCTCCATTATTCTTTGCATCGCATTATTTTACTTGTTAAACAATGCTTTAAAATGTCCTAGATTTATTTTTTCTACTCCGGTTACAGCAGCTCAGCGTTTGTCTCAAGAGAGCCATTCCTCAGCTGCCTTATCTGTGTCTGAGAACTTCACCAATAGACTCGGCTGTGTGGCCGCATGAGGTAAGGTCATTCAAGCTCATCTTGTCAAATTTGTCATAACCCTGAGATTTCACACCACCGAATTTCCCCTTGTGCATTCTTAGCAAGCCACACAACAGGGGATTTTAGAATGCGATATGCACTATCATAGTCTCTAAATTGAGTGGGTGTTTCAACAAAATTTCCAGCATTGTAAAATTGTGGAGCATAAAAATAAACAGATGAAAAATATTGTGGCTCATCTCAAGGTGGAAAATTCACAGCAAAAGGAAAGAAAATCTTTTCTACCCACGGTAGGGGGTTGGTGGCAGGAGGATGTGAGATGGCATAAAAGCCACATTTCCTCTAGCTATCCAGAAAACATCTCTGTTTACCACTGTAGTGTTGCTAAGGCAACAGCAGCTACTCATGACATCACGTCGAGAAGGCTATCACAGGCACGATAGCACTGTTGTTTAAATGTTGTACTGAGTCTTGTCCTTCTCTGTCTTTCCCATTCCCTAAGGGAAAGATAAAAGGATCACTGGTAGCCAAAGACTGTAATAAAAGAGGAAAACTAGACTGTAGCCTATATTCAGCTACATGTGGATCATTCTTATTTTATTTTTAGACCAATAGTGATGAGTCAATTGTGCTTTACGGTTAACAGTTGAAGTTTGCATACATCTACACCCTAACCTCCTCACCTGCCATGTCTTTCCCAAAAATCTCAAAACGAAACAGTAGATTCTGTTGTCAATGCTGAAGAAGAAAGGGAAACATCCTGAACCTTTTCTGGATCACCTCAAACCATCAGGACATACCTTTGTACACTGCCGTGTTACCATGGCTTATTTTTTTATATTTCTCTCTGGCCTTGACTCCCTGTGGTCACAGAAACACAAGTATAATAGAACATCATTCTCCCTATATAACTGTCCCCTGCCAGCTTCCATACAATGCTCCTGAGGAAAACTTTCTGGCCATTACCCTGAAAATGTAGGAAGGACTTAAGCCAACCGTCAGGAAGAAGTGCACAGATGTAGTGATGCCCAGAGGTGTGTGCACGGGGAAGCCGGTGGGAGGAGCAGCAGCAAGGAAAGGCCAGTGAGTTGAGGTACAAGGTTCTGCAATCTAGATCAACATGCTTTCTGCATATAGCCCTTAACACTTTTAGATTTCTTTGAAATATCTGGCAGATTCTTGAGAAGGAAAGTTCCTATGTCCCTACTTGGCTCTCTGAGAAAATATGAGTCTGTGTACTGGAGGGAATGTAGATTGTAGACTTGGGAACAAGCTGACACATTGATTAACTGCAGTTCACTCTAGGTGCCCAAAAAGGAAAGCAGAGGATACTGTTGGCTCCCTACACACAGGACAAACCTTGCACGGTGCCAAGGAGATCGTGCAAAGCTCAGCTTCGCACAGATCCTCAGCACAGGTCTAGGAGAGAGGACTCTGCAAAAAGTGAAGCAACATGGTTTATAAAGTGAGAGGAAGCTTTGAGAGAGAAATGAAGTTGTCATGACAGTTATTCCAAAGATAAGTATTACTTCTGTGAGGCATGTGGTGTTTTAGTAAAGAATCAGGCAAAGTGGGCAATACCTTTACAACGATGAGGTGCCAATGCATCATCAGTGGTAGTATCTAACCACGTGATTCCTTAAAGCACCAAGGGTGCTGGATGTGGGGCTTCTCCCTGTTCTATAAACCCTTCACTGGGGCTGGTCCCATACAAAGTGTATGTCCAACACTCTCTCTTCATTGGGTTTCCCTTTGCCAGCCTGGACAGACTGGAGGCACTTACTGCCCTTCTCTTGTCCACACACCTCACACCATTGTCAGAACCACCCATCATGCCATTCCTGGAGAGACCCCCAAGTTTCTAATCTTTACTGCCTCTATTCCATGTTTAACTCTCCAAGATCTCAACCTCATGGAATACAACTTTCTTCTTTGCAAGGTGATGGTGAGAGCTGTGTAACCATAGGCCTATATTTGGAGTAACTGTGGTCATTTTTACCATTCAGTTCACAAAACAGTTCACTATTTAACAAATCTGCTCAAATCACTAACCCTGCATTGAGTACACAGCATTCAGGGTCTTAGGACAATATATGGGAGAACTCTACTTGGAAATTACTGACTTAAGGAAAAATCTAGAACCATAGCTCCTTCCTCCATCTAGGTAGGAATACAATTTTTCAAGTTGTCCACACTGTATGTGGGCATACAAGTGATACCTGTAACACATATTTTATTTGTTTAATATATATATTGCAACTTTTTAGGACACATTTCTCTTAAATGGAAAGTGAGAATGGATATAGTCTTGCAATTTCAAACCCATGTATTTTGAAAAGGCAGAGAAAATAAACTCTAAATGACAAAAAAGGGAGTTATGATTTTGAAAAAGATGAACATAAGTTCTTATTTTTGTAAATTATTGCTTTCTGCAGAAAGAGAAAAAAATGTTTATGACATCTTGGAAGAAAAGTGCTTCATTAAGGGTTATTTATTTATTTATTTTGCAATCCCTATCAAAATACCCAGGACATTTTTCACAGAGCTAGAACAAGTCATTTTTAAATTTGCAAATTAATACAAAAGATCCCGAATAGCCAAAACAATCTTGAGAAAGAAGAACAGAACTGGAGGAACCACACTCCCTGATTTCAGACTATACTACAAAGCTACAGTAATCAAAGAGTATGTGTCCATCAACAGGTGAATGGATAAAGATGTGGTATATATATACAATGGAATACTACTCAGCCATAAAAAAGAATGAAATCTTGCCATTTGCAACAACGTGGATGGACTTGGAAGTTATTTTGCTAAGTGAAATAAGTCAGACAGAGAAAGACAAATACTTTATGATATCATTTACATCAATATGTGGAATCTAAAAAAATAAAACTAGTGAATATAACAAAAAAAAGAAACAGACCTATACATATAGAGAACAAACTAGTGGTTACCAGTGGAGAGGGGGAAGTGGGGAGGGGCAAGATAAGGATAGGAGATTAAGAGGTACAAACTACTATGTATAAAATAAATAGGCTACAAGAATATATAGTACAACACAGGGAATATAGCCAATAGTTTATAATAGCTATAAATGTAATATAACCTTTAAAAATTTTGAATCATTTTGTTGTACACCTGAAACTTATATAATTCTGTACATCAACTATAGCTCAATAAAAATATAATACTTATGCCATAAGACTAAAATCTATAAAAAGAGCTGCTGTAATTAAATGAATGAGTAATGAACTGACCATATTGTATAGCCAAAAAAAAAAAAAATTAAATAAGAAATAGCATAGCATCAAATATCTCCTCTGCTGCCCATCTACAGTCTAGATCACACACATCATAACATGATTTTCTATTTATTAAAGAAAAGGTGAAGGGGCTTCCCTGGTGGCGCAGTGGTTGAGAATCTGCCTGCCAATGCAGAGGATATGGGTTCGAGCCCTGGTCTGGGAGGATCCCATATGCCGCGGAGCAACTGGGACCATGAGCCACAATTACTGAGCCTGCGCGTCTGGAGCCTGTGCTCCGCAACAAGAGAGGCCACGATAATGAGAGGCCCGCGCACCGCGATGAAGAGTGGCCCCCTCTCGCCGCAACTAGAGAAAGCCCTTACACAGAAACGAAGACCCAACACAGCCATAAAAATAAATAAATAAATAAACCCAAAGTTTAAAAAAAAAAAAAAAAAATTAAAAAAAAGAAAAAACTTGCTCTGATTTTTAATATATGCTTCCAAAATAAAACAAATGAACAAAAAATTATGTTTTCAATGAGGAATAGATTATTAGTGAATAATCATATAAAGTTAAGGCTAAAAATAGTTGCCATAATGAAAAATTGGTTACATACTGACATCTTTAAAAGAAAAGCCAAAAATTATATATTTTTAAGCTTTGTTAATTATATTTTAGGCTTATATTGTACTTACTTATCAGCTCTGATTTTCATGTAAGCAATTATTATACCACGTTTCTTTAATTTTGTTCCAAACAATTGATTCTTTAAATTCAAGTGTGGGATTTGTATTTTCCCTATTAAGTTACATTTTATGAAAATGCCACATTATTCATGTTAACCTGATGTTACAAATGCTAAGAAATTTTTTGTCCTATTCACTTGATAACTCTCAGATTTTTATTTCTTCTCTGAAAGTCAGAAGACTAATCAACAGTTCAGGAAAGAAGAATAAGTACTATGGAGAAAGCTTGCTAATACCCTGGATGAGTAGTAATAGGTTGATTGATGAAGAATAATAAGGGTCGACCTTATAACTCCAAGGATTCTTTTGCAGAAAATTTTTTGTATCTTTTATTGTGATGTACAAGGAACTCCCATTATACCCATTACCCAGATTCCACAATTGTTTACATTTTGCTCCATGTGATTGATTTCTGTCTGTCTCTCTATTTGTGCATGTATGTATACATTTTTTCTGAACCATTTGACAATAAGTTGGAGACAATGTATTTCTTTACCCCTAAAAATTTTAGGTTATATTTCCAAGGAGCAAGGACATTTCCTTACATAATCCCTGTATAATTACCACAATCAGGAAACTTAACATTGATATCTGAATGTTATGGACTGAATGTTTATGTCCTCCACCAAATTCATATATTGAAGCCTTAACCCCCAATATGATGATATTTAGAGTTGGGGTCTTTGGGAGGTCAATGAGATCATGGGGATGGGGCCCTGGCCCAATTGGGTAAATGCCCTTTAAGAAGAAACACCAGACAGCCTCCACTCTCCCCACCCCCACCTCTCTCTCTCTCTTTCTCACTCCCTTCTCCCTTTCCCTCTTCCTCTCCCTTCATGCCATTTGCAACCCAAGGGGAGAGTTCTCACCAGAAACTGACTGTAGTGGCATGCTGATCTTGGACTTCTAGCCTCCAGGACTGTGAGAAAATAAATGTCTGTTATTTAAGCCACCCAGTTTATCGTATTTTGTTATGTAAGCTCAAGCAGACTAAGACACTAATCCACAGTCTATATTCAAATTTTATCAACTGTTCCAATAATGTCTTTTATAGCTGCTTTCTCTTCCTTCCTCAGTTCAGGGTCCAACTTAGGCTCATATGTTATAAGTAGTTGTCATGTTACTTTAATCTCCTTTGATCTGGAAACTTTCCCCTAACTTTGTCTTTCATGACCTTGAAATTTCCTCTTTCTTTGTCTTTCATGATCTTGACATTTTTGAAGTGTACAGGTCAGTCACTTCATAGAATGCCCCTTGGTTTAAGTTTGTCTGTTGTTTCCTCATGATTATGTTCAGGTTATTTGCTTTAGCAGGACTCTCATGGAAGTGACTGGTTGTCCTTCTTTGCATCATATCTGAAGGTATTTGATGTAGGTGGTCCCAGTATTGATGATGTTTACTTTGGTATTTGCCAGGTTTCTAGACTGGAAGATGCTATTTGTCACTCTACAATTAATAAATTATTTGTTTAGAGATAAGTGAAGCCTATGTAAATGTCCTGGTTCATCAAAATTTTACCCACAAGTTTTACCCACCAGCATCCAATGATGATTTTCTAACTCTGTCATTCCTTCTACATTTATTGGTTGTCATTCTACAGTAAAGAAGAACAGCTCTTCCTTCTGTTATTTTAATTTAAATAAGAAAGGACTTATGAATTTTTATTTTATATAATGGACTGTAAGTATAACTATTGTTATTGTTGTTATTATATTTTGATGCTTAGATTGTTCCCAAATCTGTGCAGTGGAAGCCCCTTCAAGCTGGCTCCCATGTCCTTTTGACATGCCTCTGTCGTTCTTTGGGCACTTTCTTATTTTCTGCCACAACAAGATGTTCCAGTCTCATCTTGTTCTTTCCTGCTCCAGTTCTAGAATCAGCAATTTCTCCAAGAAGCCATGATCCTCCTTCCTTTTAGTGGAGAAAGGTGATTAGAAGTCAAGATCATCTGGGCATTAGGTGTGCTCTTGGCTATAAGTGTGGCTTTGTTTCAAGGCTTCTCAGCAGACAGAGGTGTACACACACACACACACACACAGTTAGTTTCTTTACCTCATTCAAAAATTGAGAGTTAATTCTCTTTCTTCATTTTGTTTCCTTTCTCCTTTCCTTTTTCCCTTTTCTTGTCTGGCTACCATTCTCTATCTTTCTCCCTTTATTTTACTTCTTTCTTTCTTTTCCCATGTTTATTCACAGTCTCCTTGCTTATAGTCAAGAGAAATGAGTCTTTGAGTTTTCCAGGCACAGAAATCATGTACATCTCTCATTTATTCAAGAAAGAATGGGGATAGGAGAGATGCTGCAGACTGGAAATGTCCCAGAAAGAGAGCATGCTGGTGGCCCTCCAAGCCCCTTGTTCTCTACCAAAAGAATGAGGAATGTTGTTCCTGGCAATTGTCCTTTGCAGCATCCCTTGGCCTGGACATAATCACTACAGAGAAGTGAGAGGAACACAGGCTTAATGTTAAAAACATCTTGGACCTATGTCTCCCAACAATTAAACATAACCTTAAAAAAACAAAAACTTTGCTGTTTGAAGAAATTACACCAGACACTTTAACTTGTTTTAAGATCCTTGAATAAAAGATTCATAGACTAGAGTAGTACCGCCAAAGAAGCAAAATATTTGGGATTCATAATTTGACAGAAAATGACTTTCTACTTTAACTACCTAGAGATCTAATTAAAGGGGGTGATTTTTTTCTCCCATACAATGGTAGGTCCTGACTAACTGGGTGTGAAAATAAAATATACATACCTGGTGCAAATATAGGGCTCAAAAATCAACCTTTCTGTACAAATTCAGGGCTTATAAAACTAAGGTTCCAAATCTGATACACTTTTCAAAAATATTCTAAAGGGTTCATCTAGGTTGATTTGTCCGCCTTATTCTTGACCTTACAGCTTTTACCAAGTCACAGATTCACAGAATTTTAGTCAAAATTATGCAGTCCTACCTTCTCAGTCTATGTTTACTTTTATTTATTTATTTATTTATTTTTGACTGCGTTGGGTCTTCGCTGCTGCGCTCGGGCTTTCTCTAGTTGCGGCGAGCGGGGGCTACTCTTCGTTGCTGTGCGCGGGCTTCTCATTGCAGTGGCTTCTCTTGTTGTGGAGCACTGGCTCTAGGCACGCAGGCTCAGTAGTTGTGGCGCACAGGCTTAGTTGCTCCGCAGCATGTGGGATCTTCCCGGACCAGGGCTCAAACCTGTGTCCCTGCATTGGCAGGCGGATTCTTAATCACTGTGCCACCAGGGAAGTCCCTATGCTTACTTTTAAAGGAATTATTTACTATGACAATTTTAACAGGCAGAGACTATTGAGAATTTTACATCACTTTGAATAAAATCCTTTCAGTGCCTATAGTAAGGTGATAAGTCAATTAGCTTTCAAATATTTCAATCAAGCATTCCTTTAGTTTATTTATTGACACCTGACCATGTGCAAGGACCCATGTACGTGTTGTGGATGTAGAAGTCTGGCTGGTGCATGGAGATTAGATGGCAGGGGATCATCGATAGAAACAGGGACACCAGTTTGGAGGCTATTGCAACAACAGCTTATGCAAACGGTAACGGACATGGACTAGGAAGATAGGTAAGGTAGTGGGTTAGCTGGGATTTAGATATATTTTGTCAGAACTCACAGAATATGCTAATAGACAGGATGTGGAATGTGAGAAAAAGAAAGAAGTCAAGGGAATTCCCTGGTGGTCCAGTGGTTAGGATTCCCCGCTTCCACTGCTGGGGCACGGCTTTGATCTCTGGTCGGGGAACTAAGATCCCACGAGCCATGCTGCGTGGCAAAAAAAAAAATAAAAGCCAAACATGACTTCAGGATTGTATTTGTTTTTTAGCCTGAAAAACTAGAAGAGTGAAAATTGTCCTGCATATTGGAGAGAAAGACTAAGGGAGAACACACTTGGAATGGGAAAGAAGACAAGCATGTTTTGTGGGCATGATCATTTTGAGATGAGTATTCTGTTTCAAAGCGGAGGTGTGTTACGTATTCCAAGTGGATAACTTCAGTGCGGTTCCATGGAGGGAGCAGGACTGGGAAGTCATCAGCTTATAAATAGGATTTTATAGCATCAGACTGGGTCCCAAAGGTCTATTTTTAACTGGCATTTCTTGAATCCTTACTGTGTGCCAGCAACTGTTCTGAGTGCCTTGCATGCATTGATTCATTTAACTGTAAGAGAATTTCAATCCAATCAGGTAAATACTTTTATTACCATTATTTACAAATTAATAAACTGAGAGCAAAGAGACTATGTAATGTGTCCCAAGTTGCATTGCTAGTAAATGTCAAAGCAGAATTTGTATCCCAATAGTATGAATCCACAATCTTGCTGTTAATCATTATGCTGCTCTTATTTATGTGATATGATCCTGCCCAAAAGAAACTTATGATTTAGTTGAAGAAATAAAAGTTGCACAAATGAAAAAAACTAAAGATTAGTTAGGTACTAGCATATTTTGGCATTGACTATGAGGCAAAAGAGTTTAGAATATGTGTGAACTTCCAAGATAATGGGACACAGCAGTAAATAGCGGCTTCATTATGATTAAATTACATGCTGGAGATCTGAAAGAATTTTGCTGTTTCCATAGATATCCAGTTGTAGATTAGCTTAGTCATGGGTATTATCAAGCTCATAATGGCTAATTATTTCAATATTGTGCACACCTTGCCCTACTGCCTAGCACTTTTGTGAAATCTGTCATTTAAGTCTTTTGTAGTCGCCCTTCATAAATAGCAGTGAAGAGTGCTACTTAAATATTCATTGCATTAACCCCTTGTCTTCTAAATAGACAATTATAGTCTATGTTCACTTCATTCTACATAATAAGCAAGAACTTAGGAACCTTGTGGGAATTTCACTTAACACAACAGATATTTATGGAGCACCAAATTGAGATTGGTAATGTACTTAGCCCTGTGAGATATCTTTGCCACAAGATTTTACAAGCTCTATGCCAAATTGTGCTAGTTAATTTCCCTCCTTTGAATATAAAGCAGGGGTCTCTAACTTTCTGATGAGGAAATACTTGTACTTTTCCTATGCAATGATGACCACTTAACTTGAACCCTGCTGTTTGATATTGCCTTTGCTGACAGTGTTGAAAGTTTGTGTTATGAGAACAGACTTCCTAGAAACATTTTCCAACTCAAAGAATTATTTGAACGGAGTACTGTCTACAGTAGCAATGAATGTTTCTCTTGTGTTCTAGGGATTGGCCCATGGACCAATCCAGCCCATCAGTTTTTCCTGGGCCCATGAGCTAAAAATGTTTTTCCATTTCTGAATAGTTGAAAAAAAAAAGAAGAATATTTCACGACGTGGGAAAATTATATGGAATAAATTATATGAAATAGACTTTTAAAATAAAGTTGTATTGGAACATGCTCATCTATTTACGTGTTATCTATGGCTATTACTGTGCGATACAACAGTAGAGTTGAGTCTCTCATGACAGAGACCACATGTCCTGCAAATGCTGATCCTTTACAGCAAAAGTTGCTAACCCCTGCTCTATATACTTGAAAAAAGAGTCAGTCAGAACATATTTTGGAATATAAAACAGTTATTCATTATTATACTTCTGTCCTTGAAGATCATAGCCCTATGTGGCAAAGCCTAGTCAAAAGTAAGAGGACCATTTTTATCAATGAGTTAGAAGATAGAACAACATTGAAGCAAACCAACAAGTCATCACTTTAAAAAAATTAACTTGATAACAGTCCTAGAGACAGCCAAATCAGAGTTACCATTGGCTTCTTTCGAATGACTCTCTACACTTCCTTTAAGAAGACTCATTCCTAAATGTTTTCAGATGGAAAATTCCAGGGCTCTACATATGCACTCATATTGGACATTTTTTCTGTAGAAGAATGTGGAGAAGAAGGCTTTATTGTCTAAGGACAGAGCCCTTGGACTTAAAACAAAAGCAAGATGATTAATTTATAATTGCATAAGGCTCTGACTAGTCAGAATATCTAAAAATTTAATTATTTCTTGTCATACCCACAACTTAAGTTGGCAAATAATGTATATTTATGTTTGGTTTGAAATGAGGAAACTGAGGCCCAGAGCATCACTGCTGTATCACTTTTTAAAAAGCACTGGGGTTAGAGTCAAAATCCCTGATCTTCTTCCCACTCAACTCTCCAAGCAACAGTATCCCTTATCTAGAAACAGAAATAAGAACCCTTGACCAGCTAACCTCACTGGGATGTTTGTTGTAAGGTCAAATGAGATATATATGAACATGCTCTGAAAATGCCATAATACACTTTATAAAAAGAAGAAGAAAAGAAAGAGAAGAAAGGAAAGTAATTTGCTTAGATCAAGTAACTCTTGGATAACTGGGGGTATTCACCTGCCTTCCAGCCCTGTGTTCATCCCATTAGCCAAGGTTAATGGAGGTGAAAATAAAAATAATTTGCTATAGGAACCCATGCTTTTGGCCATCAAATGTTTTAAGCTTAGTCAGGACAAATTTCATACCAGAGGGACCTGTGACCCACAACTGCACTGCTCTCACCTCTTTCCTCTAGCAAGAGAAACAAAAGCTTTACACCCACTGTAACAAATGCCATCAATTCAAGATTTCTTTTTATAGCACGGATGCTAATATCATGAGTATCAACACAACAGTGTTCCAGATGCCACTCAATCTATGTATTATTTAATAAATTACAAATGTACTTTACTGAATAATATAATTGATAAAATCACCTTATCTTTGGACTTCAATGAATTGTGTGTGTGATGGTGTTGTTCTTCATTACATGCCTGAACACACTCATTAAGCTCAGAGTGAACAAATAAGCCTAAAAAGCACAAAGACGGTGCACCTGAACCAGCAGGAAGTCCACATTTCAACCACCCCAGGATCTGACAGGTCTATTCCCCAAGAAAGAGCATGTTCCAAGCATTGCACCTACATTTCATATTCAAGAGGTGATTTAGTTTTTTGCTTTTCAAAAAGTGAGGAATGAGAGCTGAATATCCTTGATTATAAACATAAACTTAAGATGGAAAGATTCTTAAATTCACCTATTTTTCAAATTATTAATACCTTTTACCTGTGTTATTGAAATGCCTAAGCTCATTTTCAAATTCATTTTCCCTCAAGCTGTGTATACCCTTGCCTTAAAATAGCACCACATTCCTGGGAACTTCTGAGGCTTTTTCATTCTCTCCTTGCTATCTGATAGCAAAGGATGTACCCAGCTAGTCTGACAAAGGCTCTGCACAAGCGTTATACAGCTTCATCCCTGTTGGAAAGAATTTCTGAGCCAGATTTGGCTGATGTAAAGGGTTCATTTTTCTGGGTTCCGAAGTTTGAACAAAATCCATTCACTGATGCTTTCACCAAATATGTATTGAACACTGGAATATTCTGGATTCTGGGGATAAAAATAGACAAATAGAATAGACTAGACAAAGTCCCTGTTCCCATGATTCTCACATTTGTGGGGACAGAAGAAGAAAGACAAACAGTAAACAGAGCATCTAGCACAATAGGTTTCATTATAATGAAATATAATATGTACAGTATAATGTACAGTATAATATGGTATTATAAAGTGCTAGGGTGAAAATATGACGTGATAAGACAGCCAAGTGGTAGCTGGAGCTGGAAATACTATCTTACATAGAGTGCTCTGGTCAACGTTAATAATGCTCTGCAGTACTGCTGGTTGTCCTCTTTTTTCAGGAACACTGCAGGGTTACATTTGCTCACATTTCAAAAAACTGGGCATGACTATATGAAATATAGTCAGCCTATGAAATATGAATAGAAATGACATGTCACTGTAAGGCTGAAGAATTTGGGAGCCAGTGTGCAACTCTCTGAGGTGTTTCCCCCTGCTGTGGCAGAGCTTTAAGCCTTGTGTTGAAATAGTGGCATTACAACTTCTAGTTTCTAGTCTGGCATGTAAGAATCCTGGAAATCACCACTGCTTTCCACACAGGAAGAAAAAAGTTGAAAAAAACTGAAAATCAACAACTCTTCTTAGATCCAACAGAGAATTGAGGTTACAGGGCAAAAGATTGCCCCCCCCCCAAGTTGGAGAGACAGACAGGTGGATACAGAGAATTACAACTTATTGGAATAAAAACCTGAAAGTAGAAACGTCCATGGGAACCAATATCAGGATAAGAAAATCTAAATGGTAATCGATGGAATTGCTGGTGGCTCAATATGGACAAATTTGAGAGTTAAAAATTCCAGGGGGCTCAGTCTTAGGAGGATGGCCTACAATTTAGTGAGGTTTACCTCTAGGAGCCCTACCAGGTTCTCACCGTCAAGATAATAGAAAAATTCCCTGGTGCTTCCAGAAGGGAAGGAGGGAAAAGGAACCATTTTGAAATACACACAGAGCACTCTGTTTTTATTAGCAAGGCATGCCCTCAAGAGAAACTATTTTACTAGAGCTTAATCAACTTGAGTTTTATCAGAACCTAACTGATCTAGAATAAAGGAAATACCCAACTCCAGCTCCCTCTAGCCTTCCTGCCTAAACTAAGGGTGATGGGGACTGAAAAGCACTAGTGAAGGTCACAGCCCAAGGGCACAGGCAAAGGCTCACTAAAACCTGAAAGTCAAAGCATAGAACTATAGAGTGCTTCCTCTCCCCCTACACCTTACCACAGTATCAATAGGGCTCCTATAAAATAGGTAGATACTATGGAAAGAACTGCATGCCTCAGAACCTACTTAAGAAAAAGTCTCCAGAGAAACCCAAAGACAACAGAAGAGACAAAAACAAGGGCACCAGAGGAAATTTTAGCTTCTGACACCTACAGCTAGAGCAAACAATAAAGACAGCCTAGCTCTTAATCAGATAAACACAAAACCTCACACCAAAAGTCTATTTACCTCAGTACATTTACCTAGTACATCATGTCTGGTTTACAACAGAAAATTGTAAACAGATGGGTAATGTAAGCAGAGAGATGGAAATTCTAACCAAAAGGAAATGCTAGAAATCAAAACACTATAATAGAAACGAAAAATGTTTTTGAAGAGCTCATCAATGGGCTGGATATAGCCATGGAAAGAGTCAGTGAACATGAAGAAATGTCAGTAAAAACTTCCAAAACTGAAACGCAAAGAGGAAAAAAAAACTTAAAAGATAGAAAAGAATACCCCAAAACTGTGGGACAATTATAAAAGGTATAACATATGCATAATGAGAATACCATAAAGAGAAGGGAAAAAAAGAAAGGAACAGAAGAGATAATTCAAGCAATAATGACTGAGAATTTTCCAAAATTAATCACAGGCACCAAAGCAAAGATCAAGAAAGCTTAGAGGACACCAAGTAGGATAAATATATAGGTATAAAAATATACCTAGGAATATTATATTCAAAATGCAGAAAAATCAAAGACAAAGAAAAAATCTTGAAAGAAGCCAGAAGAAAAAACACCTCACCTATAGAGTAGCAAGGGGAAGAATTACATCAGATTTCTCTAGAAACTGTGCAAACAATAAGAGAGTGGAGTGAAATATTTAAAATGTTTTTAAAAAAATCCACCAACCTAGAATTCTGTATTCAGCAAAATTTACATTTCAAAAGTGAAGGAGAAATAACACTTTCTTAGACAAACAAAAATTGAAAAAATCTGACACAAGTAAACCTGCTTTCCAAGAAACATAAAATAGAAATTCTTCAAAAAGAAGGAAAATGATATGCCAAAAACTCAGATCTACATAAAGAAAGGAAGAGCATTAGAAAAGGAATAAACAAGGGTAAAATAAAATCTATTATTTTTCTTATTTAAAATTTAAAAATTTTTTTATTGAAGTATCATTGATATACTATATTATATTAGTTTCAGGAATACAGCCTAGTGATTCAGTATTTTTACAGTTTATGCCCCATTAAAAGTTATTACAAGATAATGGCTATCAATCTCTGTGCTATACAGTATATCCTTGTTGCTTATTTATTTTATACATCTTTTAATCCCATACCCCCAACATGCCCCACCCTCCTTCCCTCTCCCTACTGGTAACCACTAGGTTGTTTTCTAAATCTGTGAGTCTATTTCTGTTTTGCTATAAACATTCATTTGTTTTGTTTTTTTAGATTCCACATAGAAGTGACAGCATACGATATTTGTCTTTCTCTGTCTGACTTATTTCACTAAGCATAATATTCTTTAGGTCCATCCACATTGCTGCAAATGGCAAAATTTCATTCTTTTTATGACTGAGTAATATTCCATTGTATATATACGATGTCTTCTTTATTCATTCACCTGTTGATGGACACTTGGGTTGCTTCCATGTCTTGGCTGTTGTAAATAGTGCTGCTATGAACATTGGAGAGCAAGCACCTTTTTGAATTAGTGTTTTCATTTATTTTCAGATATATACCCAAGAGTGGAATTAATGGGTCATATGGTAGTTCGATTTTTAGTTTTTTGAGGAACCTCCATACTTTTTTCCATAGTGGCTGCACCCATTCACAATCCCACCAACAGTGTACTAGGGCTCCCATTTCTCCACATCCTCACCAACCTTTGTTATTTGTAGACTTTTTGATGATAGCCATTCTGATAGGTGTGAGGTGATATCTCATTGTGGTTTTGATTTGCATTTCTCTGATGATTATTTTTCTTATTTTTAATTGATCTAACAGATAACAGTTTCCTCAAAATGAGAATATCAACAATGTATTTGGTAATATAGCTTATGGATAACTAAAATTAATGACAAATATCATAAGATATGGGAGGGAGAAACAGAGAATACTATAATGTATTTGTACTACTCACAAAGAGGTATATACTGTTATTTGAAAGTGGACTTATATTAGTTGTAATTGTATATTGCAAACTAAAGGAAAATCACTAAAAAAGTTAAAAATAATATAATTGACATGCTAAGAGAATGTCATATATTAAAATCAGAGAAGGCAGAAAGAGATGGAAGACCCCAAAAGGAAACAATCAAGGAAGAAAAGCAATGAATAAAAAATAGTAACAAATATGATAGATATTGATCCAACTACATTAATAATCATTTCAAACATCAGTGACCTAAATATACCAGTTAAAAGACAAAGACTGACAGAGCGGATAAAACACAAAACACACACACACAAGACCTGACTATATGTTATCTACAAGAAATAAGAAACCCACTTTAAATATAAAGACACAAATAGATACAAGTAAAGGGATTGGGGGAAAAAAGGTAAAGAGATGGAGAAGTTTATACCATGCTAACACTAATCAAAAGAAATTTGAAATAGTGGCATTACAAGATAGTGGTGCCTTTATCAGCCTGGGTCTCTCAAGCCCATGATGAGCAGAGCCCTCTTGCTAATCCAAGTTAAACATATAGGGAAAATAAAAAGCTAACTTTTGTTATTTTAAATCATTGAGCTTTGGGGATTGTTTGTTGGCACAACAAAACATAGCCTAGCCTGACTGGTCTGGGTGGTCAAGGAGGAGCTCTCTGACAGGAACCTGAATGACGGGTGATAGGAGGTCCTGTGCATATCCAGGGCAGGGGGCTCCAGGAAGGGAAACAATAAGAATTGAGGTGCTGAGTCAGGAGCACGCTGGAGTGTTCTAGAACAGTGAGAACAGTGTGGCTGCAGCAGAGTGAAGAAGGGACAAAATAGAAGATGGTAACAGAGAGAGTCAGGGCTGGATACCAGAATAAAATCCAAAATCCTTAATAAAGTTATTTTTACATTTTCATCTGCAAGAGAAGAGAAGCGTATTAGTTTTCCCTGTAACAAATTACCACAAACTAAAGAGCTTAAAACTACACAAATTTATTATCTTACAGTTTCTGTGGGCCAGGAGTCTGGGTGTGGCACAGCTGGGTTCTCTGCTCAGAGTCTCGCCAGACTGAAATCAAGATGTCAGCATGGGCTATGATCTCATCTAAGGCTTGGGATCCTCTTCCCATCTCATTCAGGTTGTTGGCAGAATTCATTTCCTTGCGATCGTAGGACTGAGATCCCTATTCTCTTGCTGGACATCAGCCAGAGATTACTCATAGCTCCTAGAGGCTGCCCACAAATCTTTGCAAATGTCCATCCCCCTCACAACATGGCTCCTTTCTCCTAGCACAGCAGAAAGGCCTCTCGCTGACATCAAATTTCTCTAATTTCTGGGAAGACCTGGACCCTTTTAAAGGGCTCACCCAATTAGGTCAAGCCCACTCTGGATAATCTCCCTTTTATTTAACTCAAGTCAACTGATTTGGGAGCTTAATAACACCTGCAAAATTCATTTTGTCTTATGACGTAATAACCCTGAGAGCGAAATCTCATCATATTTACAAGTCCTGCTCACGTTCAAGGGATTCTTCTTCCAAA
Source organism: Balaenoptera musculus (assembly GCF_009873245.2). Classification (NCBI taxonomy): domain Eukaryota; kingdom Metazoa; phylum Chordata; class Mammalia; order Artiodactyla; family Balaenopteridae; genus Balaenoptera; species Balaenoptera musculus. The sequence continues at coordinate 33,439,126 of NC_045791.1, read as the reverse complement.
TAATCACACGTAGTGTGCACATCAGGAGGCAGGAATCTTGGGGGTCAGCTCTGAATTCTCCCTACCCCTGGGAACCATTTGATGATTTGAAGCAGCAGAAGGATACGATCTGGCTTATGTTTTAAATGCATTGCTCTGGCTGCTGAGTAAGGAATAGTCTGTAGTCAGACATGGGTGGAAGAAGGGAGAGCAGCAGCCGGTGAGTACAATTGTCCAGGACAGAGATGATAGGAGCTTGAGCTAGGGGTTAGCAAATGAGATGATAACATAAGTTAAAGTCAAGTATTATATGGGGGCTTCCCTGGTGGCGCAGTGGTTGAGAATCCGCCTGCCAATGCAGGGGACATGGGTTCGAGCCCTGGTCTGGGAAGATCCCACATGCCGCGGAGCGACTGGGCCCGTGAGCCACAACTACTGAGCCTGCGCGTCTGGAGCCTGTGCTCCGCAACGAGAGAGGCCGCGATAGTGAGAGGCCCGCGCACCGCGATGAAGAGTGGCCCCCGCTCGCCGCAACTGGAGAAAGCCCTCGCACAGAAACGAAGACCCAACACAGCCATAAGTAAATAAATAAAATTTAAAAAAAAAATTATATGGATTATACTTTTTAGTATACACCTATGAAATAATCAGATAGTTCAATAATATACACTAGAATTTTAACACAATGACAAATAAGCACTATACTTTTATGTACAATTTTTTTTATGTTAAAATTTGACCAAACAGTTCTTAGCCCATGGGGCTATGACTATTTCAATCTAAAAAATAAAGGATGAGGGGCAAAACTTAGAGATTGTGCATCCCCATGTGCCCGATGTATTTTGACAAGTAACTAAGGCCCAGCATATGCTGGGAATCATATGTACCCAAGCCTCCTTTCTCCTTTACAGTGGGAACCACAGAGACTTCAAAACTTGTTACTAGGGGACACAGAGGGAGGATATTGTCATATGTTGGTTTCAAAGAAAACAAAACAAAAGTGTGATATTACCAGTTATTCACATGAAAACCTATCACCCCCATGCCTCCTCCTCCCATGAAAATACCACAGAGGTAGAAAGATCTGGAAGTCTGGTGCCAAACAGATTATACCTATCAGTAGAGTAAATAACCTGATAGATCCTAAGTAAAGAAGTTTGTTCATTTAGCACATAATTGTTCAAATATTTGACCACTGATTTTTTTTTACTTTACATCTATTAAAATTCCATATATTATGGGAAATTCTTCCAAATTATTTGGTCCCGTTATGCTTTTGCTGGGCAATTTTTATTACATGTGCCATGTTCTTAGGTACTTGTTTAGGTAATGTAGACAGTCTGGCTAGAGCTAAAAACAGCTGGAAACATTTCTGGAATTGAGAAATTCCTTTAATTTTGAACAGTTACAAGAGAAATTAGCTGTCCAGGAAAGAGAAAATGGAGCCTAATAAAGCTAGAAACAGACACAAATATGTCTACCCAGAATGAAAGGAAGATTTCCACTGGGAAAATACTCTCATAACTGGAAATTAGCCTTCTCTTTTTGACAGCTAACTAGAGTACTTTAAAACATTCTCTTTAGGATGACTGGAATAATTATGGCTACTGCATCCTTCTGTGGGGAAATGGTTCATGGAGAGATAAAGACCAAGAGTAAGCAGGCTGAATAGTTCTATCTAATTAAAACCTGTCATCTAATTAAACACATTCCCAGCAATAGGAGGGCTAGTTTTCTGATAGGGAAACGGTGTTTGTTCAAAGCAAGAGTCACACAATCAAATGTTCTCACTAAGCATCACCAATTAGCCTATATTTAGGCACAATTTCTCTTGTTATGGAAACAAGGACCCAAATTTTTCTATATGCAAATTAAATACAACACTATTCCTCTTACACAGGGTGTCTCCTGAAAAATATGTTATTCCCTTCTCTTGTTGAATGTATTGGTGATCTTTGTAACACATGAACATCAAATTATAAATCTAGGCAATAATGATCTATTTTTCCATGCTTTCTCCTTTTTGTCATTACAGGAATGACTTTATCCTAAGACAATACCATGCAGGTTGACTTTTTGAACTTCTAAGTCCTGAAAACAACTGTGCTTCAATTTTGGCTTATCTCACTGCAGCAGTCAAATCAAGTTAAAAATGCATGTACATATGAGCAGCTTTGACATCAAGATTTCATTTGGCTATTAAACATTCACAGTATTGTGGTTTTCTAAGCATTGCCTATGTATCCACATACAAGACACCAAGATTCAAACTCTGTTGAAAACAAACATTTTGAAATAATTAATTTTCTGCCACTGGCTTTATTCCCATTATAACCTCCACTTCCCCCAGGTTAATATGGGCTGGTCCCACGTGCAAGGACAGCTGTTGTTCCTCTCATCCTCCTATAGAACCATCCAGCCAACTTCTCTTAATTACACGTTGTTCTAGGCCCAGCTTAGCCTGTCCAAGTGCTTGCTAAATTTTCTTTGCTGCAAGTGGTGCTAGCTACAAAGCTATACCAAAAAGTACATACGGCAACTAAAATGAAATCTTTTTTCCAAATTCCAAAGCAATTATTCCTTCTTGGTGACTAAACAAGAGACTACAGTGTTAGTTACACAGAATTTTCCATCTGAGAAAGTGACATTGAGCTTTTAATCCACTCGCCTGAGGGCCTAGCTTTGTAACCAGCCTGCTCCTATTGGTGCTGGGTTGCCTAGAGACGAATTAGTCATATACGTTTGCATGTGTGCAAGAGGGAGATGGTCCTTAATGCTGTGGAATGTTAGCACTCCTGACTTTCCAGGAAAATGGTCGTGTTCTCGGCTCCATCAAAATCACACTCGTGTAAAAATCTCAAATGTCTTCCCTTGTCAGAGAATGAGCTTATTATGCCTCTCTCAGCGTTTCTCTTCTCTAGCAATTAGGAAGTCTCAAAAGAAACTTTTTGGTTGTATCGAAATCCCAATTTGCATCATTTATTTTTTTCCATCATTGCAAGGTGATGAAACTGAACTCTACTAGGTATACTGCATAAGCCCACATCTTTGTGTCTCTGTGCTGCCTTTTCTTTTCTTTATCCTACAAGTAAATGTCCTTCCTCCTAGAAAGGAAATCCAAGCAAAGCTTAGCATAACACCTTTAATAAAAGATAAACTTACTCATACAGGGTGATTCTACATTGCCTTCTCCTATACAAACAAATATATATAGATATATAGACATAGATATAGATATATCTGAATCTGATTGACCCAGAGTTTACCTTAGACCCTTTATCTATTATTTGGTTATACAGGCAAGAACTCTTGCTACTGATATATCCAGATTGTCTGCTTTTATTGATAAGAATATTGATTAGTTAAGTGATTTGCCTAAAATCCCATGACAGAGTAAGAACAAAGCAGGACTGGAAAGCAATTTTCCTTCTTATAGTTTATGTAATATTTGTTTTGCTGATCAATCTCTCTCGCCAGGAGTTAATTAAGTACCTACCTTGAGAGCAAATAAAGAATTGAATATGGAAAATGAGCACATTAATTCAGAAAAAATGGTCACAGTAATTTAGCTATTATTTCGGTGATGAACACACACATAGATAGGTAGGTAGGTAGGTAGGTAGATAAAAGCATAAATTATATGATTGCTACACCATGTTAATTCCCTGGCTCTTTAGGAGAGAAGATCCCTTAGACAAAGAGATGGCCTTGCTGGAAGCCGAGGAACTTAGCACAAACTCTCTTTCAGCCCCAGGATGATTCTCTGGCAACACTAAATTGAACTTCCACGATAGACTGCACGGGTTGCTTTGCAACAGTTCACTAAGCAGCACCACAGGTAATAACGATGGGACCAGTGGTCAAATCACAAGTGACGAAAAGCTGCTGTATCATTTCAAAGCAAATTTGTGATGTTTTTCACATTTTTCCAGTCACAGTTCTTGGTTTAATTTCCTGAATTCAAACACATCATGTTGACAGTTCCACGAACCTTGTTCAAGTAGTAGATAATCTTATTGAATAACAGATATTTTGTTTTCTGCATTTGATGTTCTAGTTTAATGAAATGTGACGTATTATCTGGGTGATGTCAAGTCTGTGAAATATAAGGTGATATTTTTCTATTTAATGGCAAATGAAGTGGCATTAGTGTGATTGTTTATTTGCAACATTTTTTCCTCCAAACAAGATTACTGGCTTGCTTACTCAAGGGGTGGTAAGGCTGTTTTAAAGACATCCTGATCGGGATTATATACAAGAATTGACCTTCAGTAAAGCATTAGAATGGGCTCTGCACAGAAGAGACATGGACGAGAGCTCCACTGTGGTAGTTTGGGAAAATGACACCACTTCTTCCCATCTTTCGGTGTCCACAGTTTTGCCATGAAACTGTGCTGTACTCTCCTTCTCCTTTGGCCAATCCATTGCACGTAGAGGCTTGGAATGGACTTCTTGCATCTGGCCTTGTCCTTTTGTCCTCTACAATTTTCATAAGAAAGCTCACTTTGACTAGCCTGATGGTCCCAGAAGGAACATCAAAGTCTTATGAAACAGAGCCAGTTCACCAATACATGACTGAGCTGCTGAAGTGCACACAATTAAGTGGGCCCAGCCCAACCCCCAAACATGTAAGCACAGGTAAGATCAGTAGAGATGCCTAGCCTATCCCTGCTGACTCTAAAAACAAACAACAAATGCTTATGGTTGTATGTCACTTTGTGGTTATTTATTACACAGCATTAATTGTGACGATAGTTGAATGATCCACTGTGGATCTCTTTGTCCCTCCACATCCTTTGACAATGCATATCCTGGGCCCCACTCTCAGAGATCTTGTAGTCAAACAAGAAAAAGGTATGTTATTCAGCAGTGGCCATGTTCCCAGCATTATGGGGAGATACACAAGAAGAACAAACCATGGTCCACGTCTTCAAGAAGTTTACAATCTCGTTGAGAAAGATAATTCACATACCCACAACAAGAGATAATTATTATCAGTGTATATTGACTAGGCTTATATCAGTTTTGTTGGACACCTTTATCAAAATGTGCATGTTTTGGTGGCAGGCAAGACTCCCTGAATCTAAAAACTCTTGTGGTGTGGGCCCAGGGATATATATTTTGGAAAAGCTCTGCAGGGAATCCGAATGCCCTCCCCTGGTTAAGAATCAATGTTAAGGGTTAACACTGAGTTACCCTCAATGAGGTCAGTAGAGATTGGAGTTGTCACAAAAGGCTTAAAAAGGTGGGGTCTGAACAAGTTCTTAAAGAATCACAGGATTTGGATGAATAGAAAGAGGGGTGGGAATCCAAGCAGAGAGAATGTTATATACTCTAGAATGGAGATGGGAATTAATATAGCATGGAAAGAACAGAGACTGATTGATTGACTGATTTACCAAGAACTTCTTTAGTATTTACTCTGCGCCGAGTGTTAGTCTGAGTTCTTTACAAATATTAACTGTCACAGCAACATTATGAGATAGGCACTAATATCATTCTCATTTCATAGTACAAGCTGACCAGAATGGAAGAATTCCAATACTCTCTAGTGAATGATCTTGCATGGTATTAGTATTCAATAGAAAAAGTCTAAGTGTCAAGAATAACTTTTCTTTGCAAAGAAACCTATGGTTACCAAAGTTGCTGTCCACTACCTTTAAATTAGACATTAATTTTTTTCTTGAGTGTATATGGGTTGCAAAAAGGAAGATGGAAAAAAGGTAAGAAGGAAAGGGAGTAAAACTATTTTATTCTATCAACTGTGGTTGGAATTTTACTTTAATATAATATTAGTAAACTAGCTTGATTCTAATAAAAAAAATCCATCTTCCTGGAGAATGTATTAATGCTTTATTCCATTTTTAAAGGCATGAGGGCACAGTCTTTTCTTAGTAAGTGAAAAAGATCTGGGGATTCTATCTGAATAGAACCAAATTCCTAAGCAAGTTAATTATCTAAAGAAAACTGTTGCATGGGTCTCCAAAGCTTTGCACTGAATTTCATGACATTTACCCAAGGTTCATTGTTAATCATTCAAATTTTACCAAAACTCTACATATCACAAATATTTTGTAGGATGTATCTTTTCTTGTTAATGTTGTAAGAAGTATTTTTTCCCCTATAAATAAGCTCTTAACATCATTCTAACACCCCCGCTTTCCATTCTGGAAATCTCTAGACATGAACAGCTACTTAATGCCCTGTTACATACGCCATATTAAGAAGTTTGCAAATCCAGACAGGTTTTATACATACTTCTCTTTTTTTTCCAGATTACGTTCTAACTCCAACTAATTGATTTCTATCTGAAAATAAATATCTAATAATCTTAGAGTTGTGAACTTAGTAGATATAAATTTATAGTGCTGTAATGATTATCTGTTATAAAAAAACCAGATTCTAAGTAGAATTTAGATTAACTTAACCAAATACCCATGTAACTTTTCTCTAAACATTTGCAGGAAAAAAAGGAAAGTTAACACAAGTTCTCCCAGTAACCCATTTTCTGGGTTTTACATTCAGCTAACAAAATGCTATGTTAAAGAATAGGTAAATAAAGCTGACATTTACCTCTTGATAATTTGAGCCCTGAAGATTATTGAAAGCTAATCAAGAGATACTGCACTAATGCTTTTATTAGCAGTTGTCAGTTTATTTTCTCTGAAGGAAAATCTGAATACGAATAAAAGATTATGTGCATTGATTGACTGACACATATCTTCTCCTCTGGTCTGTCTGCTTACAGATCCATTCTTCACCCTTCTTCTGTTCTGTGTCACAGGGAGACTGACCTCTGCAAACTGTGCTACCCAGTTCTGTGTGTGTTGGTTTCTGGCAGGGTTTGGTCAAAAGAAGGCACTGGCAACAGATTAGGGGTGACTGCATGGTAGAAAGAATGGAGAAATAGGGAATTTCCCCCTCTTTCTTCCCAAGTAGTAATTCTGGTGGCATGCATTGCTGCAGCTTCTACCAGACAGGTATACCAGATGGTCTTGGCACCTAAGGTCCAGTAAACCACCTCCTCTATGCATCCAGTCCTTTTAAACCCAGGCATGGTAGCTCTTTCCTGCTGCTGCTAATTTGGGGGTTTCCACTTTTCCCTGTTGGGCCTTTTTAGCTCTTCTGTCACCTATGTTACTAATTATCTGTAGTAAACGCCGTCTATTTGAAACACTTAACAGTGTTTTCTGATTTCCCGACTAGTCTTTGACTGTTACAAACAATAAGTAACTTGTTCCCAAAAAGGATTTGAGACAGCTTACAATAAAGGCACAAGATCATTGGACCAAAAGACACTGAAATTTATCTAAATCAAGAGGTAAATATGGTGGTTAAAGAATAAAGAGAGGGTTTGAAATTTGTAAATTAAATGTTTTCTGTATGCAATGAAAAATTTTCTCCCAGCCATTTGCTCTCTGAGTCTGTATAGTGACTATTTCCTGCAAACGATTTAAATAAAAATTTCAGAACAATGTAAAATGAGAGTATATTGGTGGAGCTAGGGGCTTTGGGCAGTCAGAGGAGCAGACCTTTTACTACTGGTGTTCTAGTCTACCTGGGCCAAAGTCTATCACTCGTGCTTCCATCACGTACACTGGACAAATACAAGTCACATATTCAACCCCCTCCCTGAGGCACACTCAGGTTTATGAGCAATTCCATTTCTTTCTCTTCCTCTCAAGAAAGTTTATAATAATATATAATGCATAATCATTAACAGATTATAAAGATAAACATGAATCTTTTCTAATTTATTTTAAAAATTAAATCATTCACAACCTTTGATATTTTATTTTAGTAAAATAATTAGTTACAGCAGAGCTAACAACTAATCAAAGGCTTACTATTATAATGTAACATATGGAGTATTTCTGGCTTAAAATAATTGCAGGAACCATAAAATTGTCAGAGTTGTTACCTCACTTTGAATACACAGGCATAATATATATGCTTTTTAAACATTATCATAAAAATAAATAAAAATGGACAATATATTATATACCAATGATCACGGTCACATGTACTCTAAATAGTAATAACATCTGGAAATGAAATAAAAATAAGGTTGTCATGCCCTCAAGCTATCAAAATTTTGTCTCTCATTTGAGACCTGAAACAAATTAATTATATTAACTATATGACTAATAAGCTCCATATTTATTAGTAAGAGTATCTACAATGAATGGATGCAAAGTCACTGATTGTATCTTCTTAAAGAGCATAAATTTTAAAAAAGCAAGCTGATATACCTTTGCATGACTCATGATTATGAGTCTCTAGTAAATTCTAAATTCTACAAGACCAGGAAAGGAATTCAGTTAATACTGCAACTGATCAGCTTAGGTATTCGAACAAATAAAGTCACTGGCACAAGTTAAATCTTTTGTAAGTAAATTAATATTACTGTAGGGCCCAACATTAAACAAAATCTGTCACCTGTCTAAAAAATGCTTAATGTTATCACAAGTAAATCAGAAACAGACGTGGTGCATGGATCAACACAAGCACATCCCCCCCAAATCCCCAAAATGTCTTACTGCACGACCTGCTGAGAGTTACCCCAAAGTTTTCCTTTTGTAACATAAAGTGCAGCATTTAAAAACATGATCCCATTATTTGTATTACTTCATTAAAGTGAAAGTTCTATGAAAGTAGAAATATGTTTATTTTGCTCACTTCTTCTCACAAATATCTGTATCTGGCCCTTACAAGGTGCTCAATAAATATCTGTTGAATGAATGGATAAATGAATGAATGAATACCATTCTTATTCTAATTTGAATGTCTCGAGTGTTTAATGATTATGATAAATTACTGATTTTGATCATTTTACATTAGAATACATGAATTAAAATCAAGTCCAGTCTCATCAGAGATCATGAAGAAGGTTGAATACAAAAAACCTCTCTGACTTCTGGAATGATTTTTTTTTTTTACTTTTTATAGTTGATATGTTTACTTCTAGTCTTTTCTTTGCACATATACCTAAATAAATTTTTATTTGGGATCTTGCAATTCAAATTGTTTAACAACTTGATTTCTCATTTAACAGTACTGTCTCCACTCCCTAAGGTTTTTTAAAAAATTTTTTATTGAAATATAGTTGATTTACAATGTTGTGTGGAATGATTTTTCCCACCATCCAGTATACATAATGGGGACAGTCAGACCTTCCAATTGTGGAAGAGAGTGTTTTCCATTTGCTGGATCTCAGGATATATATCTTTTCAGTCTCCTTCTCAAGATTTTATTCCTTGTACCATGAAGAGCTTACAGATGCCAATATTATAAAAACAAGTGTAACAATTTCCATGGGAGGGACATCCCTTTTGGCAGTTTACAATAGAGACCAAGAATCCATGTGCTTGGCTAACCAAACTTTCCTGGAAACGGTCATCAGATATAATAGAAAACTGACCTTGTTGCTGCCAGTTCCATTCCTTTCCAGGAATAAACTCAAAAGTAACTCTTAAGCAAAAGTTCCCTAGTGGCATCCCCTAACAATTAATCTAATTCTCTTCCATAAAAAAGTAGAGAAATATCAGTTCCGTAACCTTTAAGAGACTGAATGAATATATTACCAGAATCGTTAAAACATAACAGTTCTTAAAACAAGGCCAAATCTTAAACTTTTGCACTTTTTCCTTCCATCCTAATAGTCACCTGACTTCTATACAAATATTTGGCAGGGAACTACAGCCAAAGAAATCACTTTAGTTTTTCTTACTAATTATTCTAATTAAGCACCACTGTAACGGCAGCAAAATAGGTCTACAAACAACACTGTTACATGGACAGGGTTTCAAAGCACTAGAATGTGTTTAATCCAAGCATTTGCATGCTGTCCACCTTCCAGCTGCTGCAAAAAATGAATTATCTGGTTGGAAGTGACTGTGATAGAATAAATATCATTTGAGGCTCTGCCAGTAGTGCAAACAATTACCAATTCTATCATGTGCTCTTCTTCCTCCTTTCTCTCCAACCATGAAAGAAACTAAGGCAGAAAGCAGGAAACATCCAGCTGGGCTCCCTGTGAGGACACCTCTCTTTCTACAATCAAACTAACAGAAACAGGCTCTGGCTACTGGGACATCAAACATGAAGAGACTGCTGTTCTGCAGAAAATAAATAAGCAGACATCAAAGATTTATAGAAAATTTGATTAAGAAATTTTCCCAGTCTTGCCACACGGCAGACACTGCACTACTGAAATGTGTTGTAGCTAGAATTGAGCATATAGACTTTTATTTTTGCCTTTGGATCCTGTGTTACATTGATACACACCCATCGATTTGGACACTGTAATGAAAAATTAACAAAATAATGACCCTTGCATGAACCTAGTCTTTGAATCAGAAACTTCATTCATATAAGAATGTCAAAATATTTTTGTATTCAAGATACACATTTTGTATTCAAGAGTGAGATTTAAATTCCTTGAAGAGTTGAGAAGTAACTAATGCCTAATCAAAAATAATTTTTCCCTGATGAAATATCAAGGCAAATTGCTTCCTTGCCCAAGGACATTACATACTGCATATTACCACAATGATAAGAGTGTAAGGGGGAAAAACAATAACTGTGCCTTATTCTTTCAACCATTAATTTAAGTCTGAAGATTCGATCAATGGGTAGCCAAGCTTTAAAAATGCAGAAGAAGGCAAATACTCAACAACGTTAGACTTGTATAGGTAAACTTCCAATCAAAGCCACTTGGATAAAAATATATTAAAAGTTAAAACTGTAAAATCATTCCATGGAAAAGAAAAATCCATGCAGAAAATGAAGAACTTGAATAATTTATGTAATTTGGCCAAACATTACATTATTGCTCCAATTTCCACTTTGCTTTTGCTGGGGCTAATTTCTCCTGCCAGATTCTCTTGTCTCTCTCTCCATGGCTGTCATCTACACTCTCAAGGCTCTTGATCTCATCCAACATAGCAAGCAAATCTTTGAAAATAAATTATACCATGTTCCTGGAAGCTGTAAGACCTTGAAGAATGGCATATTTCAGAGAAGAGACTGTTGAAAAGGGAGGCTCCATCCTAAAAATCCTAGCCTTGATTACCTAATTGTTCCTAACAAGTATGCTCATGATTTTTCCCCCTAAATTCTTCACTTACCTGTTACAAGTCGCCGGCCACCTGGTATATAGGTCAAATATCAACGAGAAGATGCAGGCAATTAAGATAACGGATCATAGCTCCCAGTCCTAATTAACCTACCAATGTCACATGAAAGTCCAAATGCCAAGTTTCCCCTTGGAAAACTCTTTAGAAATTTCAAAAGATTGGGTGGCTCAAGAGTCCTCCCTCTAGCCAATGTCTGTTTTTTTTTCTGATCAGCCAACCTTTTACTGACACAAGGGTGGTCACCAATAAATCTCAGATTGTAATTACTCACCAGCACTTCATAGGCCCTGGCTACTCCTTTCATATCATCAGACTCTTTGAAGTTTTGTGAGGGTCCATTTTAATTTAGATGAAAGATTTTACTCTGTAGGTTTCTGAAATACACTCAGGAGAAGGATGGGTTCACTTACTCCTAGAGCCATTCCTCACTCACTTCTTTGTTTTGCAGGCGGTACTTAAACCACAGTATTTTTAGCTCTAAAGTCAAGGGCAAGAAAGAAATCCCTCTTGTCTCTGTGGCTATAATTCCGAATCTGACTCATCTGAGTACCTACAAATACAGAGTGGTGGATCCTAGGATCAGTCAGAGCCAACAACAACAACAAAATCACTCAATCACACTAAAAGTGCTCAAAGTATGAACCCAAAGCAAATCAACTAGGCTGTGAGCAAAGAGGACTTCCCATAAAGCAGAAAAAGCAAACTTCAGCCAACATCAATAGCACATCAATAAATAAGGGAGGTGCTAAGGGACATTTTTAAGACTGCTTGAGTGCTAAAGTAGAATTTTTTGTTTCAATATGGCAGTATTCTAATCCAAGACACTTTTCTGGACTTTGACCCTGAATCTGCAGTAGTTTCCTAGTGGCTAACTCAGCCTTTGGGTCTCAGCTTAAACACAACTTCTTTAATGAAATCTTCCCTCTCCCTCCAAACTAGATTGGATCTTGTGTTATATGTTGCCATGATATTCTTTACTTCTTCATAATGTTCATTACAATTAAAAATTATTTATGCAATTATCTGCTTAATTACTAGCCCTTCTGCTGGATTTAACATTCCAGGAGGTAGGACAATGTCTATTTTGTCCCCTGACATACATGAGATGACCAATATTTATTTACTGAATAATCAGTTTTGGCGACAATATCAAGACTGACATATAGAAGAACCTAGAATATTAGACCTGATCAGTCTTTAAATTGCAGCTGGTCCAACCTCTATTGCAAGGTGGGAATCCTCTCTCAAAGTGCATAATTGATGATCATCTGGTGGCTCCTTAAACAATTCCAGTAAAGGTCAATAAGTGATTTGTGAGACATGGTATTCTACCACTTCACTACTTATTAGAAGTCACTCCTCAAGTGCTTCCTAAATCTTCTGTGTGTCAGTTCCAGTCTCAGAAGTAATCCAGAATAAAAAGCATTCCTTCTTCTACACAGGAGTACTTAAAATGTGGCAAAATAGCAATAATGTGCTCCAATCAGTCTTCCTTCCTCCAGGCTTAAATCCTTGGTTCTTCTAAATATTCCTCATACTATCTGGTTTTGATTCTCCTCACAGTCATTTTTCTCTTACTCAGCCTGTGCCCCGATTTGACCAGAACCCACAACACTCCAAGTGTGGTATGAACCAGGCAAAGTACAATGAAACCATTGTCTTCCTTGATCTGGACTCAATAATTTTATTAGTGTAGTTTAATTGTGCATTGCCAGTGGTATCCTACTAACCATATTAAAAAAAAAGTGAATTCTACTGAGCTCAGCACTGGCTTAATAAAACTGTGATATCTCTTAGTAAATCTAAGAGTTATTTTCTTTGCCACATGTGTGTCAGTATTGTATTAAACTTCCATTGCCTTGGGTAAGATTATATGACATAGAGTATGTGGAAGTATCTTAAGGCCTATCCCATAACAAGCACAAAAAATATATAGTTTCTTTTTCCTTTCCTTCTGGTTATTTTCATTTGCCTCAAGACTCTACCAAACAAAACCAGGTCTTTCTGTGATGCTTGATGATCACTCCAAATGGTCGGGTCCTAAAGAATTGCCATGGTCTGCAAAAGGCAGCAACTGTTTTCATATCAGTGGTGACACATTTTCTAGGCTTTTTAAAACCAAGTTGAGGGGCTTCCCTGGTGGCGCAGTGGTTGAGAATCTGCCTGCCAATGCAGGGGACGTGGGTTCGAGCCCTGGTCTGGGAAGATCCCACATGCCGCGGAGCAATTAGGCTCGTGAGCCACAATTACTGAGCCTGCGCGTCTGGAGCCTGTGCTCCGCAACAAGAGAGGCCGCGATAGTGAGAGGCCCGCGCACCGTGATGAAGAGTGGCCCCCACTTGCCACAATTAGAGAAAGCCCTCGCACAGAAACGAAGACCCAACACAGCCATAAAATAATAAATAAATAAATAAATAAAATTAAAAAAAAAAAAACAAGTTGAAAAAGGATGCAGTGCATCAAGTCTCTGAGTCATCAGTGTCTATGGCTCCTATAACTAGCGGAAACCTGGTGGAAACCTGGTGGTATCTCTGCCTTTCCAGTACCAACAAGAATCCTTCACACAAACCTACTGCTGCTCCCCACAAAGGCCTTAGGGCTGTGAGCACAAAGAAGGAGCCTACCACATTCATTGTTCACTTCCTGTTTCTTATTAGCTTACAAATTACACTATGTGAATTGCTCCAGAAAAATATATCACCTTTCCTCTAAGTTATTAAATGTCCATGTCTGCATGCTTGTAGCTACTCTGATACTTTCCTTTACTGGGTTCATATGGCTTTATTTATTTATTTTCTTCCTTTCCATAAGGAAATGAACATGTAACGCATCTGCTTATTTATTATATTATTTGTTCACTTACTTATATCAAAGTAATACATATACATAATTTTAAACATCAAATACCTTTATAGGTAGCAAAAGGAAAAAGTTGCTTTCTGCTCCATTTATCTCTATTTCAAAGTCCTGATCAGCACAAATAATCATTTTCATCTCTTTTTAAATTGTTTCTTCTGGTATTTACCTCTTACTTATAAATAAAATATTATATGCCTAGATCTTGATTTTTCAGTTATATTATATATTATCTAATGCCTTCCAATAATGGAAGAGGTGGATTTGACTCTATGCAAACCCCCACTTGTCTCTCTCTCCCTCTCTTACCTTCTCACCACCTTCTCACTCTAGTTATATCACTTTTATCTAATTAATATTTAATGTATACGTCATTATGACTATAAATAATTATTAGAGTTCAGCCAGATAGTATATTATAATTATGTTCCTTTCATTGTAAACGTTTTGTTTTTCTTGGAGTTAGTAATTGCATCTTCTTTTTATGCTTGCTTTGCTTTATAAGTAATTAACACTAGCTCATTCGCAAATTTTAAAACAGAACTTTAGAAGTACACTTAAGCATGTTCAAACACATCAGTTAAGCTTTCAATATCCACTAGAACATTCTCTCTCCAATTTGAACTTGCTGAGAAACTATTTTTCTAAGATATTCCTTCACCACAATTTTGAAATTCTTTTCATCTCCCTTCTGTTTGGCCCCTGTGTCTCAGATCTCATGTTTTACCCTTCCTTAGTTTCCTCCACCTTGTTACTAGCACATTTTCAGTGGCTTCCTGAAAAGCAGTTGCATGCAAAGTAAATTTTTGAGATACTGCATATCTGAAAACGTTTTTATTTCTGCCTTCACACTTGATAGCTTAGCTGAGTACAGTATTCTAGGTTGGAAATTATTTTCCCTCAGGATTTTTACACAGTGCTCTACTGTTCTCTAGGTTTCAATGTTTCCGTTGAAAAGCTGCTAATACTTGAACTATGTGATATGATTCTCTCCTCTCCCCTCTCCTTCTATGCCTCTTCTCCTGCTCCCCCTCCCTCTCTCCCTCACTTTCTCAGATCTTTATGGATTTATTTTCTTCATCTATGGTGTTGTGAAATTTCATGATTTATTTCTCCAGTATTGGTATTATTCTAATGGATTCTTTTTTCTGGGCTCCCTATGAATTTTTTCAGTCTGAAAACTTATGTCCATCACTTTTAGGAAATGTATTACTTTATTCATATTTTTCCCCACTTTTTGTTCTGTTCTCTTTTTTGCAACTCATATTATACAGTTGTAGTATCTTTTCAAAAAAATATTATTTTCCTAACTTTTCCTCCAATTTTTCACCTTTTTGTCTTTTGATGTTACTTCTGGGAAGACTGCCTAAAATACATATTCCAAACATCGTACTGACTTTAAAGTTTCTAGTATTCTCTTTGTAGTTTAAAAGCATTCTTTCTTGTTCAAGGGATGCTCCCTTGTGAATGTACCCTGTTCTTGTTTCAAATGCAATGCCTTATCTTTCTGAGAACTTTACTCGTAGCTTTTTTGTTTCTTAAGTTTTATTCTCTTTCCTTTATCAGATTTGCTTTCTCTGACTCTCCCCTGTCTACTTGTTCATTGTGGTCTTTGCCTACTACATTAGGGATTTTCAATGTGTGGTTTTCCCTGGCCAGCAATTTATATTTAAGAGTGAGATCCTAAAACTCTGTCTGGGAAAAAAGAAAAAGAAAAAGCTGTGGATTGATGGCTCTTACCATGAGTGATAAAATGGAGACCATGCTATTTCACTTGAGAAGCCCTAATGAGAGTTTTGTAAACCTTTTGTTCTGAGCCAGTCTTTTGAGCCCAGAAAAGGAACTCCCTGGGTTACTTCTAAATTGTGCTGCCATCAGCATTCTGAGAGCCAAAATGGAAAAGAGGGCTGGAAGTCTCCCAGTACCTAATATAGACTTTCACTTAGTCTTCTTGTTTCCAATTCAGGGCCACACCCTGTGCTTAGTTTTTCCTTGCTCTCCCTGAGTTAAGAGTCTCCCTAGATCAACTTTGCCAGAAACAAAAACTTCATTTCCTCTGCTGGGTGGGACTTGGGATTTTAGCCTGGTTATGAAGATTTGGGAAGGTGATCAGGGAGTCTAGATGCTCCTTAGATAGAGCTTTCCACCAGTCTTCCTGATTTTGGCCTCATCTCCTAAGCCCAATGTAGAAGTATCTGGTACACCAAACTCCTAACACTTTGGTATTATGTAGGTAAATTGGTTGTCTTGTTTTTGTATCTCCTCAATAAATTCCTCCTTCTCAAGTCTAGTTAACAAAATACTTACTTAGATTTCCGTTTTCCAAGTGAATATATATCCTTTGTTTCGTATAAGTATGTTTCATACAGAGTTGGACATATTTACACTAAAAAATAGTTGTTTATCTAAAATTCAAATTTAACTGGGTAACCTATATTTTATCCAGTACCCATGGTGAAAAGCAGAGTATGGAAGTGTTAGGAGTGCTGAAATTCTCACTGTACAAGATGGAGAATCAACAGATGGTATCTGAGGAGGAGTCAAGATGGAGGTGTGAGAAGACATGGAGTTAGCATCTCCTCACAACTAGGGCCCCTGCTGGCTGCTGGTGGGGGACTCTGATGCCCAAGGAGATGGGAGGAACCCCAGAGTGAACCGCTTGAGGGATCTTGGTTTGTGAGCCTGGGGTCAGGCAGGAGCTCCTGCAGTGGTAGCTCTGAGTCCAAACCACTGGATTAACAGAGAACCTCAGACCTCAGGGAATATTCATTGGAGTGAGGTCTCACAGAGGTCCTCATCTCAGCACTAAGACCCAGCTCTACCCAATAGCCTACAAACTCCAGTGTTGGAAGCCTCAGGCCAAACAACCAGTAAAACAGGAACAAAATCCCACACATTGAAAAAAAAAAAAAAAAAAAGAGATGGCAAAAAAATATGTCACAGATGAAGGAGCAAGGTAAAAACCTACAAGACCAAATAAATGAAGAGGAAAAAGGCAATCTACCTGAAAAAGAATTCAGAGTAATGGTAGTAAAGATGATCCGGAATCTCGGAAATAGAACGGAGAACGGAAGCACGGATTGAGAAAATACAAGAAATGTTTAACAGAGATCTAGAAGAACTAAAGACCAAACAAACAGAGATGAACAATGCAATAACTGAAATGGAAAACACACTAGAAGGAATGAATAACAGAATAACTGAGGCAGAAGAACGAAAAAGTGAGCTGGAATGGTGGAAATAACTGCTGAGGAGCAGAATAAAGAAAAAAGAATGAAAAGAATTGAAGACAATCTAAGAGACCTCTGGGACAACACTAAACACACCAACATTCGAATTACATGGGTCCCAGAAGAAGAAGAGAAAAGGAGAGGGTCTGAGAATATATTTGAAGAGATTATAGTGGAAAACTTCCCTAACATGGGAAATGAAAGAGTCACTCAAGTCCAGGAAGCATAGAGAGTCCCACACAGGATAAACCCTAGGAAAAACACACCAAGACACATACTAATCAAACTAACAAAAACTAAATTCAAAGAAAAAATATTAAAAGCAGCAAGGGAAAAACAAAAAATAACATACAAAGGAATCCCCATAAGGTTATCAGCTAATTTTCCAGTGGAAACTCTGCAGGCCAGAAGGGAGTGGCAGGATATACTTAAAGTGATGAAAGAGAAAAACCTACAACCAAGATTACTCAGCAAGGATCTCATTCAGATTTGAAGGAGAAGTCAAAAGCTTTTCAGACAAGCAAAAGCTAAGAGAATTCAGCACCACCTAACCAGCTTTACAACAAATGCTAAAGAAACTTCTCTAGGCAGGAAACACAAGAGAAGAAAAAGACCCACAAAAACAAACCCAAAACAATTAAGAAAATGGTAATAGGAGCATACATATCAATAATAACCCTGAATGTAAATGGATTAAATGCCCCAACCAAAAGACAGAGACTGGCTGAATGGACACAAAACAAGACCCATATATATGCTGTCTACAAGAGACCCACTTCAGACACAGGGACACATACAGACTGAAAGTGAAGGGATGGAAAAAGATATTCCATGCAAATGGAAATCACAAGAAAGCTGGAGTAGCAATACCCATATCAGATAAAATAGACTTTAAAATAAAGACTGTTACAAGAGATAAGGAGGGACACTACATAATGATCAAAGGATCAATCCAAGAAGAAGATATAACAATTATAAATGTTTATGCACCCAACATAGGAGCACCTCAATACATAAGGCAAATGCTAACAACCATGAAGGGAGAAATCAACAGTAACACAATAATAGTAGGGGATATTAATACCCTACTTACACCAATGGACAGATCATCCAAACAGAAAATAAATAAGGAAACACAAGCTTTAAATGACACAATAGGCCAGAGCGATCTAATTGATATTTATACAAAATTCCACCCAAAAGTGACAGAATACACTTTCATCTCAAGTGCACATGGAACATTCTCCAGGATAGATCACATCTTGGGTCACAAATCAAGCCTCGGAAAATTTAAGAAAATTGAAATCGTATCAAGCATCTTTTCTGACCACAACGCTATGAGACTGGAAATCAATTACAGGCAAAATACTGTAAAAAACACAAATACATGGAGGCAAACAGTGAGCTACTAAGTAACCAAGAGATCACTGAAGATATCAAAGAAGAAATTAAAAAATACATAGAAACAAATGACAACAAAAACATGATGACCCAAAATATACGGGACACAGCGAAATCAGTTCTAAGAGGGAAGTTTATACCAATTCAATCTCACCTCAAGAAACAAGAAAAATCTCAAATAAACAATCTAACCCTACACTTAAAACAACTAGAGAAAGAAGAACAAAGAAAACCCAAAGTCAGTAGAAGGAAAGAAATCATAAAGATCAGAGCAGAAATAAATGAAATAGAAATGGAGAAAACAATAGCAAAGATCAATAAAGCTAAAAGCTGGTTCTTTGAGAAGATAAACAAAATTGATAAACCCTTAGCCAGACACATCAAGAAAAAAAGGGAGAGGACACAAATCAATAAAATTAGAAATGAAAAAGGAGAAATCACAACTGACACTGCAGAAATTCAAAGGATTACAAGAGACTACTACAAACAACTATATGCCAGTAAAATGGACAACCACAAAGAAATGGACAAATTCTTAGAAAGGTACAATTTTCCAGGACAGAACCAGGAAGAATTAGACAATATAAACAGAGCTATCACAAGTAATGAAATTGAAATTGTAATTTAAAATCTTCCAACAAACAAAAGTCCAGGACCAGATGGCTTCACAGGTGAATTCTATCAAACATTTAGAGAAGAGTTAACACTGATCCTTCTCAAACTCTTCCAAAAAATTGCAGAGGGAGAAACACTACCAAATTCATTCTATGAAGTGACAATCACCCTGATACCAAAACCAGAAAAAGATATCACAAAAAAAGAAAATTACAGACCAATAACACTGATGAACATAGATGCAAAAATTCTGAACAAAATACTAGCAAACAGAATCCAACAGCACATTAAAAGGATCATACACCATGACCAAGTGGGATTTATTCCAGGGATGCAAGGATTCTTCAATATATGCAAATCAATCTATCTGATACACCACATTAACAAATTAAGGAATAAAAACCAAATGATCATCTCAATAGATGCAGAAAAAGCTTTTGACAAAATTCAACACCGATTTATGATAAAAACTCTCCAGAAAATGGGCATAGAGGGAACCTACCTCAAAATAATAAAAGCCATATATGACAAACCCACAACAAGCATCATACTCAATGGTGAAAAACTGAAAGCATTTCCACTAAGATCAGGAACAAGACAAGGATGTCCACTCTTGCCACGCTTATTCAACATAGTTTTAGAAGTCCTAGCCACAGCAATCAGAGAAGAAAGAGAAATAAAAGGAATACAAACTGGAAAAGAAGTAAAACTGTCATTGTTTGCCAATGACATGATACTATACATAGAAAATCCTAACGATGCCACCAGAAAACTACTAGAACTAATCAGTGAATTTGGTAAGGTTGTAGGATACAAAATTAATACACAGAAAACTCTGGCATTCCTATACACCAACAACGAAAAGTCAGAAAGAGAAATTAAGGAAACACTCCCATTTACCATTTCAACAAAAAGAATAAAATACCTAGGAATGAATCTGTCTAAGGAGGCAAAAGACTTGTACCCAGAAAACTATAAAACACTGATGAAAGAAATCAAAGATGACATAAATAGATGGAGAAACATACCTGTTCTTGGATGGGAAGAATCAATATTGTGAAAATGACTATACTACCCAAAGCAATCTACAGATTCAATGCAATCCCTATCAAACTACCAATGGCATTCTTCACAGAATTAGAACAAAAAAATTTTACAATTCGTATGGAAACACAAAAGACCCCCGAATAGTCAAAGCAATCTTGAGAAAGAAAAACAGAGTGGACGAATCAGGCTCCCCGACTTCAAACTATACCACAAAGCTACAGTAATCAAGACAGTATGGTACTGGCACAGAAACAGAAATATAGATCAATGGTACAGGATAGAATGCCCAGAGATAAACCCACGCACATATGGGCAGCTAATTTACGACAAAGGAGGCAAGAACATACAATGGAGAAAAGACAGCCTCTTCAATAAGTAGTGCTGGGAAAACTGGACTTGTAAAAGAATGAAATTAGAATACTCCCTAGCAACATACACAAAAATAAACTCAAAATGGATTAAAGACCTAAATGTAAGATGAGACACTATAAAACTTTTAGAGGAAAACATAGGAAAAACACTCTTTGACATAAACCACAGCAAGATCTTTTTTGACCCACCTCCTAGAGTAACAGAAATAAAAACAAAACAAAAATAAACAAATGGGACTTAATTAAAAGCTTTTGCACAGCAAAGGAAACCATAAACAAGACAAAAAGACAACCCTCAGAATGGGAGAAAGTATTTGCAAATGAAACAACAGACAAAGGATTAATCTCTAAAATATACAAACAGCTCATGAAGCTCAATATTAAAAAAAAAAAATCCAGTTAAAAAATGGGCAGAAAACCTAAATAGACATTTTACCAAGGAAGATACACAGATGGCCTAGAGGTACATGAAAAGATGCTCAACATCACTAATTATTAGAGAAATGCAAATCAAAGCTACAATGAGTTATCACCTCATGCTGGTCAGAATGACCGTTATCAAAAAAGCTAGAAACAATAAATGCTGGAAAGGGTATGGTGAAAAGGGAACCCTCCTGCACTGTTGGTGGGAATGTAAATTGATACAACCACTATGGAAAACAGTATGGAGGTTCCTTAAAAAACTACAAATAGAACTACCATATGACCCAGCAATCCCACTACTGGGCATTCACCCTGAAAAAACCATAATTCAAAAAGAGACATGTACCACAATGTTCATTGCAGCACTATTTACAATAGCGAGGACATGGAACCAACCTAAATTTCCATCGACAGATGAATGGATAAAGAAGTTGTGGCACATATATACAATGGCATATTACTGAGCCATAAAAAGAAATGAAATTGAGTTATTTGTAGAGAGGTGCATGGACCTAGAGTCTGTCATACAGAGTGAAGCAAGTCAGAAAAAGAAAAGCAAATATCATATGCTAACACATATATATGGAATCTAAAAAAAAAAAATGGTACTGATGAACCTAGTTGCAGGGCAGGAATAAAGAGGTAGACACAGAGAATGGACTTGGTGACATGGGGTGGGAGGGCGAAGCTGGGGCAAAGTGAGAGTAGCATCGATATATATACACTACCGAATGTAAAATAGTTGGCTGGTGGGGAGCAGCAGCATAGCACAGGGAGATCGGCTCGCTGCTTTGCGATGACCTAGAGGGGTGGGATAGGGAGGATGGGAGGGAGGCTCAAGAGGGAGGGGATATGAGGACATGTGTATGCATATGGCTGATTCGCTTTGTTGTGCAACAGGAACTAACACAGTATTGTGAAGCAATTATACTCCAATAAAGATCTATTAAAAAAAAGAGAGAGAAATGGTATCTGAATTTGATAGAACAGGAAATTGATATTTTAAATATAATATTTAGATTTTCAAAAGTAGCTAATAAAGTTATTAATCCAAAACTTTTTTAGTTGGAGAGGGAATAGGTTGTGAAAAGTAGTGTGAATAAAATCTTCAGCTATTATAGCAGAAAACTGCTAATGTCTAAAGTTGGGAAATAAGAAAAGCAGTCCAACATTAAGGCAATCACCAAAAGACCTAAAAGCAGGAATGACTGAATATGGTTGTCCCGAGGCTCGGGGAAGCTGGTTGCAATGACATGTGGAGAAGATTATGGATTTTCAATATTAGCCTTGTAGTACCTTTTGCTTTCTAATACATGTTTTCCTTAAATTAAATATTCTTAATTCATTTTAAGAAATACCTTAAGTGAATATGTATACTTCTAATATGGTGTTTATTATTATAAAGTAGTAAAAGTATTATGCCTATAATAAATATATACAGCCTTGACTTATGAACACTTTCACACACATTTTAAATTTTGAAAAGTCAGAGTCAGAATAGCTTAAGTTTCAAAGAAAGAAGTCTATTGGAGAAATTAGATTTTCTCTTTTCCTAGTAAGAAGAGACTTTTTCTTTCCCTTGGGAAAATGTTGAATATGAAAGCAAAACTCCCAGCAGGTGATAATAATCTTGCTTTCATGAAAGAGCAGTCAAGAAAAACACATTCATTTGTCTACTTCCAAAGTTTACTGCAGTTACTGTCAGATATCTGAGCAATGTTCCCATTTTTAATAATGATTAAATAAGTAATTGTTTCATTAGTCTTAATCTTGGGGTTTACTATAATCTAGGTTTCATGAATAAGCATGCTAATTTGTCTGATTAATTTCCATCTAGCAGTAATTTTAGTTAATAAGAGTGATAAAGGCAATACACAGAAAATGTAACATTCCTGTAATTACTAACTGAAGTTATGAATATAAAAATATGCGATTCTCAAAATAGAGAAGGATGAAAAATAACAGAGGAGAATAGATCTAATACATTTGCATAGTAATATTTAACAAACCTGATGTATAATGTCTGGTCAGTGAAACCACTTCAAGTCAAACTGCTTGACCTCACACATACAAAATGCTGTTGTAGCCTTCATGTTCAATACCTTAGGGTCTCTGATTGAGTTTCTCTGGTAATAAAATAGAATGACTCCATACCCACTACACACCATGATCTTACAAGTAACTGACACTTCCTAGAGATAAAAACATATTTTTTATGGACATATAAATATATGGTGAAAGTCATGTCTACAAAATATTTAAGCCAATTTCCACAAAGTACACATAAAATCTACCCTAATTCCATGCTGAATACTTAATCTTCTCAGTTGTACTTACAAACGCACACCTCACTGAAAACAAGGAAATGACAGCAGTGCTGCAGCTACAACAGAAGTCAGGATTTGAATGAATTATTTATGCTTAAGGTTTTTTTTCTACTTAAGATTCATAATATACTTTACCTTAGTTTACAACAGAAAGAGAAATTATGGCTCAATTTACTAAAATAATTATAATCATAATCACATCTGTTCTTGAAGACTGTCAAATATCCCCAGAGTGCACTGCATACATATCCTTTACTAGAGTCCCTCTTTTATGAGTTAATTAAACAATTTCACAGCATTATGGTACAACGATTCTTCGTGGCATACTGTTTGTGCAGAACATTCCTTTTAATAGCTATATTCTTCAAACAGATGTTCATTTAAACTTTTTTTTTTACAGATTTTATTGGAAGAACAATTAGTGCATTTACCCTACTATGTTGTCACCTTTCTTTGGATTTGGATTTTGAAGCAGCTCTATGTCTCTTGTGGAAAGCCTAATGTGATCAAAAAGTTTAAAGGGAGGGAAAAAAACCCCAAAAAACACTCTTTAGCAAATGTCTCGGGTCAGTGAACAAGGATATCAGAGCAAATTATCCCCAAATGATGGCTACTCTAAGCTACCTTGGTATTAGAGAACAAAGTCATTAAGAACCTTTCTCAAAGGCACGGAAAAATAAAAATACATGACGGCATACTTCTCCACTCTACTCATTTTGTTTTTATGAATTTTTACTTAGGCCTCCAAGCAGATTGGATTCGTTATAAACCAGAGTAAAAATGACAGATTAAAGAGAAAGAAATGGATGCAAGACCCCTGTAAGTTTATTTATCAAAATACAACAAAATCAGTCATTCCCCAAGACTTACTTTCCTAAGAAAGTGACACTGCCCAGTGTTATGAATTGGCTTATCTGACCTAAACATTCTAAAGGAAAGAGATGCCATCTACCTTGTATTCTGAGGAGGAAATTTCCTTCCCTGCTTGACTCAAATCAAATTTTACAGGGTTTGAGTCTCTGGCCAGGTTTGCTTTATGCAACTCTCTCAGTGGATTTCTCTCTTCTCTCTCTGTCTTAGCTATTGCAAAGAGTCAGCTGGGTTCACTAATGTAGATGCTGCATCTCATGTGAAGAAGGGCTATTTTGTTTTCCTTTGTCAATAATCTCACTGCAGTGAAATCAGAATCACACTCTTTTACTGTAATTAAAATAAACAGTGGCACAGAAACACGTTTTACCCTTGTTTTTGAACTATAGATTAATAAATTATGAATATCTATTTACGACCTTGAAAGTATAATGTGCATTCACTTGGGTGGAAATACAGTGTCAAGAAAAATGAGGAACCACTATGTTTTCAGAGCTTTTCTTCTATTTCTTGTTATTTCTTTCTTTTTCTTTTAACCGGAATTTGGTCCTACGAGAATAAGAAAACCTGGAAAGTTGAGGCATCACTAGGAATTGAAAATATGCTCACAAAATGAGCACCTCATTTTTAGGTTAAAAAATGTGCAAAATATTAATTACTGGAAAGTTTTAGAACAATTGCTCCATAATGTCCCAGTCTCCTCTGCGAATATAGCAGAGTTTAAGAAACGAATCTTGAATTGTTTCCTTACCTAGACCTAAGATCTCTAAACAGGAATGGTCTCTAGGAACATCATTTTAAAACAAGCTTATGAGATGCCATTTTGGGAAAGAAGAGTGGAATGATTAAGATCCTTAGATGCATTGGGAGGGCATTTCTCACTGCCATGTTAATTGTGTGGACCTGGCAGTGAGTGATGGTAGAATGGAAAGTATATGACAGTTGCCAGAAGCTAAGCACTCCAGTCATTGCAAAGGGACTCCATGTAGGCACTGTTTAGAATGACAGTAATTTGAAAACCACCTAAAATGTTCAGGTGAAGGTGTTTTTTAAAATGAATTTTAATATAGCTATGTAATAAAATGCTCTTTGGACATCAAAAATGATACATATTTTTACTTAGTAGCACTGAAGAATGATTACAATGTAAATCCTTAAGAGAAAAAAATAAGTTTAAAAAAACCCATATGCAAATCACAAACTCATCTATGTATATACATTTATATGAGCACCTGCTGTCCATACTAAACAGCTTAGTTCTTATTGTATTTACTTATCTAATCTTTCCCCTTATTTTCTACTAAACAAGATTTGTCTGACACTACAGTGGTCACGGTGGGAGTCTGCAGCCACATACATAAACATAAACACTGAGCTTGTAGGTCAAGCGTTGGGCTACATTATTACACTGTTACTTTTGTGTTTCACCTGAACTCTTTTTTAAAGTACAAATATTCATCCAGAAAGGTGCACGAATCATACCCGAATATGGTGACGAATTTTCACTGCTGAACATATCTCAGTAACTATCACCCACATCAAGAAAAAAATTCCAGCCTCATTCCTGCCTCCACTACTACTTCCACCCAAGCTTAACCACTATCTGACTTAGAATACTTTGTCTTGCTTCTTTGGCTCAATACTATTTTTTGTGATATTCATCTATGTTTTTGCACTTAGCTATAGTTCATTTATTCTCATAGCTGTATAATGTTTCATTTTATAAACATACCACAGTTTATATACCCACTCTCCTATTAATGGATATATGGCCTGTTTCTAGT
Source organism: Balaenoptera musculus (assembly GCF_009873245.2). Lineage (NCBI taxonomy): Eukaryota > Metazoa > Chordata > Mammalia > Artiodactyla > Balaenopteridae > Balaenoptera > Balaenoptera musculus. Next base: position 33,413,085 of record NC_045791.1, on the reverse strand, counting down.
ATATAACTTTTAAAAATAGTGCTGCTATGAACGTAATTGTCACACTGACTGATATCTCAATGTTAACCCACTCTTAAATCACTACAATAAGCCCCATTAAAAATGGGTTAGATAGATAGATAGATAGATAGATAGATAGATAGATAGATAGATAGATAGATAGATTAGATAGATAGATAGGTGATAGATAGTGTGTGCCATGGATTTATGGATAATACAGATATGTAATTTGTATTATTTTTCCTAATTTTTAGGGACATTCACATCTATGCTTGGTCACTAATTTTTCTTTTTTGTAGTGTCCTGATCAGATTTTGGTATCAAGGTTGTGGTGGCTTCATAAAATATGTTAAGAAATGTTCCTCTTCCTCTATACTCTGGAACAGTTTTTGCAAGCTCACTCTTATTATAAATATTAAGAAGCATTTATGAGGAAGCCATTTGGTCTTGGAGTTTTCTTGTGGGAAGTTTTAGTAACAATATACTCCATGTCCTCAAAACATATATGATCATTTAGACTGTATCACTTTTAGTAAGTTTTTTTTCATAAGATTTTCCCATTTCTTCTACAAGGTAGATGGCTAAAGTCTTCTCAATATTGCCTTTCTAAATGTTTTTAGTATCTATATTATCAACCACCTTTCTAATCTCTGACATTGGTCGTATTTTTTTTCTCTCTTTTCTCTGGGTCAGTTTCGTTAAAGGTTTATCACTTTTATTAGTATTTTCAATAAATCAAATTTGGTTTGTTGATTTTCTCTATTTTATGTTTGTTTCCTTTTTCATTGATTTCTAATCTTATTTTTAGAAGTTCCTTCTTTTCCTTTCTTTGGTTTCAATTTGTTCTTTTCCTGTGTTCTTGAGATGGAAGCTTACATAATTCATTTTCAGCCTTACTTCAAATACAAATATAAATACTGCTTTTTATATAATTTGTGTTTATCTTGGATTTTAGCTAGTAAATTTTAACTAGAAAAATAAGAATAATATTAACATTAGGTGCCACAATAGCTGATATTTCACTGAGCTGTACAACAAATGTTTATTGAATGTCTGCCACATGCCAGGAGCTGAGGACACAGTGGTGAATGACACACATACCATATCCTCACAGAACTTATATTAATGGGGGACAGCAGATAATAGTCACATAAACAAAAACATACTTATTATATGCCAACTATTGTTAAATGGTTGTGACTTTTGTCTTAAAAGTAAAAAGGATCAGGATAAACACTAGGATGACAAAAGAAAAAAAAATATTTAATACTGATAAATATGCTAGAAGACAGGCATTATTATCTGCATTTTACAAAGTCACAAAGACCAAGTGAACAAGTTTATAACCAACAGATGGATGGAGTCTCCAAATATCATATTTTTTCCACTTTATCAAGACTTCTTTCAGAGAGTCAGGCACTCTGTTAAGGGGTTCATCCCTCCATCCTATTTTAGGCACATATAGTCTATGACTCAAAGATAGTTATAAACAGCAGACAACGGCAGGTATTTCCAATGAAGGTTTTAACAATTCAACTGGTCTTTTGGTAATGAGACTAACATTCAACGTTTGATCTGCAGAATCAAATGGTTATTACCGGAGGACATTCAGAGATTATTTTATTTGCTCCTATTATTTATGAATTGATCACAAGCAGGATGGGAGACAACTGTGTAAATGATTAGCATAAAGCTACAAGAGAAACAAAGGGAACACAAAGCACATGCCTTAGAGACCAACTGTTATCTTTGCAGAAAAATTCATATTACATAAATAAGCATTTCTCCCAGCCTCAAAATTGAAAATATTGTTGTCAGACATCCCTTTCCCTCCTTTCCTAAATGGTTACTTATTTCAAGTTCCTTTTTATGCATTCCCTAGTAAAGCCTCACAACTAAACAAAAGACACTGTATGAGCTCCATCTACAAACAAGCTCCTAGCAGGAATCTCAGCTGTTCTGTTGTTTGTTTCCCTTTGCTTCACTGCTCCTGGCTGACCTGCAGACAGCCAGCCTGGCTTTGCCTTCAGCAGAAGAGACTGAACAAAGAAATCCCAGGACCCAAACTGTTCAAAAGATTTTCTGCAAATACTTCAGGGCCAGTGAATTTTCAAAACCTGTGCCTTTGGCTTTAAAATCAAGAAGTCCAGGATGAACACCAAACTGGACGCTGTAGGGCTGGGAGAGAATGACAGTGACTGAAGAGAGACAGCCTCCTCCGGAGAGGTTCTGAAATGAGGAGAGGGAGATCTCTACTGTGAGGAACACTTGCCAAAGGAAAGCTCAGATTTGGTGCTTCTTGGGCATACACAAGTTCACCTCTGTCAGATTCCCATTCCAGAGGTAACTAACCTAATCTGACAAATCACACCAATGGCCAACACCCAGCTTCTGCTCTGACCGTTTTAGTTTCCGTGCCGCGAATGTTGTTTAAAAACCATCAGCCTGACAGACGAAATGTGCCTGATTCACACTCCCCTAATACCCCAGCAAATAACACACCCGCTGTGGGGGAGAAAACGCATTCACACTTCCTTATCAGATCAAGGCCCCCAAATGCTCCTAATTAGCTAAAATCAATTGATGTGACAGCAAAATGAATGTATTTATACTGTCAGCTAAAGGTACAGTCAGAGAAGTGTCTAATATATAAAGAAGCTACTGAAGTTGCTTAAAGCCGTTAATAAAGGTTTGAGGCTGAGTGGATTTTATCAGTGACACGGAGAATCTGATGGAGATTTACCTCAGAAGCAGATATCCTAGGACGTTAGAGTACTTCTAATTGTGATTATTCATTAAAATCTGGGGGGGGGACATGCAGTTAATCAATAATGGTCATGTAGACCTTGGTGCTTATTTGCAACCACACATATAAATGCACATATACTTCCAAATAAAAGACGTGCTTCAGACTGTCATTAGTAGGCTCTTTATGAGTTAGTTATATTTACTGTGAAGCTTTCATGGGTAGTGACTCTTTAACAAACTTTTCCTTTTTCCTCCTTTAGGACTATGCTCAGTTGAAAACTTGAGACAGAAGAGTGGTACTTGCCAAATAACTCAGGTTGGGGGTCTGAGAATTACCTTGTTTCCATTCCTCTCCAACTGTAGTGTTTTGATTCCAAGAATACTGGGCGAGTTAGGTGGCTTGAGAGAATTGCCTTACTGACAACATAATAGATTATTAACAGAGAAATGCCCACATTGTGACAATTAGTTAAACGCAATCTAAAAGAACAATAATTACACATACCATGACCTCCTTCTATTCTAAACAGAATAATTTTCTTTTGTAACAGACCTTTGGGCAAGTTATACAACAAAGGTCAGCAGCTCCTCTAATTACAGCTGATTCTCACTGAAATCATCTTCCTCGAAGATTCCATTTGATTTCTCTCCATATCGGTGGACACAATGGGTATCATGGGCTCCCCTGTGTGTGGATGGTATGTTTGTTTACTTAGTGAAGTGTCTGGAGGCCTCTACTGGTGTTTACGAAAATATCAACTGAGACAGAACAATGATCTTAAAAGGATTCTAAGCAGAGGAACCTCCTTTACATGTCACGTGTTTAAAACTTCATTTCTACATTTTTTAGCACTCTTTCAGTACTGTAAACACTGGTAAGCTGATTATTATGATTTCCCAATGTCACCTTTTCCAAGTGCACTGTGTGACCACATACACTGTGTTCTCCTCTGTCTGGCAAATGCCATCCTGTCCTGCCCATCCTAGCTGCACTAAGTTATCTGCCTGAAGATTATTTTTTCACTCTCTGTCAATTTATATCACGGCTGAACTCACTGTTCTCTGGAGATTAGGGCAGATTTTCCATCAAACCAGCTGTTTGTCTTTTTTTTTTTTTTTAAGGAAAAGCAAAACAGTTTCTTCATAAATTAATGGTGTCCACATCAGATGGGGGTAAAAATCAGCTTCTGTTTCATATCTATTGTATTTCCAGTCTGGTAAAATGATAAACACATAAAACAGTGAGAAGCTGTCAGCAGGAGAAATGGGAGAGAGACAATAAAATCTGGAACAGACAGAGAAGTGATTATAAAATTATTTCTAAAACATACAGGAAGAAAGAAGGTGATTACCGTTAATTGTGACTTGGCTATATGACATGCTCTTTTAGGAATTTCCTCAAAAATACCAATAATATGAACATTTTCTTTCCACATTCAACAGCTTATGAAATTCTTTGTCATATTTATAATACATAACCCCAGTATTCTTCCACCAGTGAAAGAAGAGCAAAGAAAAAAGGGAAAAATATAATCAAATAACACAAGAAGCAATCTTAATGGCTATACAGGCATCTATTTCAAAATTGAACCCAGGCAACTCTTGAAATATAGGCAAGGGAGATAATCCTGTGGGTTAAATTGCCACATGTCTTAGGTCTAGTTCCCTAAACAACTGATTCTGACTAGGATTTTTCTGTGAGTTATTTTTTAAGGGAGTGCTCTCAGGAGAGACCAGTAGAAGAGACAGAAGCAAGATGAGAAAGCAGAGAAGCTAAGCAAGGAACTGATTTCTGGTGCAGCTAGCCTCACTCTGACTTGGTAAGATCATACCAGGCTGCTATCTCCCACCTGGAGGCAAGGCAGTGGGTATTTGGTACCCCTACCATTCAAGAAATGACCATGGGACTCAGGTCCCCTCTGGATGAGGTGGCTCCAGGTTCCCAAAGGATTTCAGGGTAAGTCATTATCATCGGCAACCACAGCAGCCTTCAAAGGACTCCCTCAGGTGCTGAGAGAGACATCCACAGAGTCTGCTACACTATGTGATGCTTTTATGGCATTTATTGAGAACCAGTGTTCATTCTCATATTAAACAGTTTTGTGACTGCCTGGTAAACGTAAAGACTAATGAGACCCTTTAGGGAATGAAGACCGTGAAGGGAGTCAGAACAAGTCTCCCCAAAATGTGTCACTTTGGCATGTGGACTATTTTGAGCTGAAGGCAATCAAGACCCAGCAGATTCAAGAAGAACTTTTGCCTCTCCCTTAACTGCCTAAAAGAATTTAGATAGACGGCCTGGTCCAGGAAGAGAACTATCACCAGAGATAACTACAAAGACTATGGGCTAGGTGTGGTTAAGCTGAGGGGAGCTCAGCTGGGCCTGTAGGTCAAATTCCTCTCTGTGTCCACTGTCTCTGCATGACATGGCTACCGTTTGCTCACCAAACATTTGCTCTTCCCATCTTCCTGTGAATTGCCTTTCTCCTCTTTGAAGTCCCAGACTGCTGCCCGTTTTCCTGAGCTCAGAACGACATATAAGCCTCAACTGCTTGACTTATACGTAACTAAATTTGTTTTTCTCCTGTTAATCTGTCTTATGTTAATTTGATTATTACAACAGCCAGAGAACAAAGAAGGGTAGAAAAAAATTTTTCCCTCCCCTATAATATGCATAGAGATAGAAGATAAATTGTAATTATCTTGACGATTCCGCCGATCATCTCTACAATCCCATTTTTCTATAAGATGATGAATAACAAAAATCAATCTTTCTAATAATTAAATAATAACAGTAGGGTTTTCTTTTAATAAAGAATATAAAATACAATCTTCTTTAAGTATAAGAAATACAAAATTCTATCCATTAATGTTAGGCATACAGCTATACTTTCAGCCAAAAAAGAAATTTTTAAGTGGTAGATGATATTTGGGGTAGCTTTTACTCTTTTCCAAAGATTTCAGAATATTCTAATTCCATTCTGATTTTACTGTCTTTTCATGTAGAAAAGTGAGAATATTGGTTTTTATGGAATTTTAAGGTTAATAGAATTTATGGAATTTTAATTTGGTGCAGAAAGAAAGCTGAGATTTCACTTATATCACTGAAGTTCTGATAAGCAGATGTGGTAACTCACAGAAGCAGAAAAATGACACTCATTCATTTCATAGTCACTTATTTATCTTCCAATGGTTGAACATTTATCACTTCAGATAATGCTGCAAAGGGTTTCTGAATACACCCTCACAGTGTCTTAAATGTTGTATGAATCTGCACTGCTCAGAGCATGATGTCCACCTCTGCTCAACATTCTTCTAAATGGACACTAGGCCATCCTGACTATAGTTCAAGACAAGATCATGGGTTGTGAGTTCAAGTATACCTAGAATTTAGTACACACTCTTTATCGATTAGCTGTGTGATCTTCAATATAACACTTAATCCCTCCAAGCTGGAACTTCATCCTCTATTAAAAAAAAAAAAAGTTATGTATGGATAACATGCAGAGTTATTGCAAAGATTAAACTGCATATTTGATAAAGATAGCACATATAACACCTTATCCTCTGCTTAAATACCACAAAAAGACAGCAAATACACTTTCTAAAGATCCAAAAATAATTTGAAAACAAAGAGTTTAATTGGTAAGCCCCAAATTTTGAACAACTCTTGAAAAACAGAAAGCTCTCAAGGCTCAGTTATCTTGAAAATCCAGTCTGAGGGAACACCAAGAGTTAGCAGATGGCAGGAACAGGGAAAGGTCCTGAGGAAAAGTTCCTCCTCTCAGCCTTACTATTAAAATACTTGAGAAAGTCCATAGAGTGCAAAGTTTCAATTGTAGCTTATTTTGTGGTAATGCTCTCATTCAGGTTATATTTAACTGTCACTTAACCTTGCATTTGAGATACTACTAAATATCTGACACATTTCAAGGCATAGAATGGAGATGGAAAACACAGTTCTTGAAAAATGGAAACATTTCAAATAAAGTTGTATCAGAAAAGAGTAGCCCTGAAAACATTAATAGTATTAAAATTACCTAAAAATTTTAAAACTCACATTAATCTTTTTATGAGCCAAGGAAAACAAGTTAAAAATCTGAAACATATGGAAGATTCATGTTCTATTTATCAGATAATCTTATACCTAGTTTTTTATTAAATAAAAATTAGTTTCTAGCGATCGCCTGATTTAAGTACCAAATTTAAGGCGTTACTGCATTTAAGGAATTGCATTATGTGAAAATAGTCCAAGAGAAAGAGATAGCAGAATCTTCTTGTGGTGCCAGAGCCAGGGTCAAAGACTCATTATTTGCATTCTTTTGTCCTTCAAACCCCATATTTCTTCTAATAATAAGGACTTATTTTGTCTTTTTCCATCCTCCTTAGAGAAACTAAACATTTAACAACCATCCTTTATAAAAAGCTTTCACTTGTCTAAAGATGCAAATTAATTACCACTACTTTGCATAACTGGTTCACAATCGTTTAGGAAAGTTCAACCAGCTGGGGAAAAAATAGGAACAAGTTTAAGTATGTACCATGTTTGCATTCTTCATGATCACTAAAGTGCTCCACTAGGGGAAAAAAACTTTTAAAAAATCGGTGTAGAAATGATAGAAGATTTCCTATAAAATTTTTATTTTTTATACTCAATATTTTGTAATAACCTATAAAGGAAAAGAATCTGAAAAAGAATATATATATACACACACACATATATACACACATATAACTGAATCACTTTGCTGTATTCCTGAAACTAACACAACATTGTAAATCAACTATACTTCAGTAAAAAAATTTTTAGTTTTTTTATTTCAAGTTTTTTATTTAAGTGAACTACTTGAATATTCATCCTTAAAGATATGATCACAGTTTAATGCTGTAACATTTAATTACCTTCATTTTGGGGCCACCATAAATCAAAAGATTGTAATTCAAATGTATACTAATTTATTCGTGACCTTGAAGCTAATTACTAACCATCAGAGGCTTTAATTATTGTTGGCAAGGTGGGAATGTATCAAAAGAAGACCTGCTGAAACAAGAAATAGAAATGAGGTTTGTGGGCACTAAGAAAGTCTAGAAAAGTTGGCAAATATATAACCAAGTAATACTAAGGAAAACCCTAATATCAAAACCTGACAAAGAAATAATAAGAAAAAATAAATTGTAGAACCAATATCCCTAATGAAAATGCATGCAAAAATTCTAAATAAAATTTTAGCAAATTTAATCCAACAAATCTAAAAAGTATAATACATCATGACTAAGTGGGGTTTGGGCTAGAAATACAAAGTTAGTTTAAAATGCAAAAATTAATCAAAGTACTTCAGCAGATTAACAAACTAAGAAAAAAAAACATATCATCATCTCAACAGATGTAGAAAAACACTTGACAAAATTCAACACACATGACTAATAAAAAACTCCCAACAAACGAGGAATAGAAATGAACTTCCTAAACCTGATATAGAGCATTTATGAAAAATCAACAGCTAACATTTTATTTAGTTTAAGATCATGACCCATGAAAGAAAAAGGAAATGGTAACTTGGATCTCATAAATTTTTAAAAGGTAGGATCTTCAAAAGATACAGTTGGTGACTTCCAGGTCGGCCCAAGATAAATTAGCCTCTTCACTCCTTGATCCAATCTCTTACCATCCACATAACACAAAAGACAACTGTACATGGGCTCTGAAGGTGGAAAGAAAAAGGCAGACTGTGTAGGGATCCTGGGACTTGAGGTGGGTTCCCTGAAGCCTCCAACCCAGGACTGCTAACAAGTATAGACCCCCACCACACACAGAAAATTCCCAGGAAAAGCCTATTCCTCCTAGTCAAAATACCAGGAAAAGGATGGCCTAACAGAACAGAAAATATTTTGGCAGTATCTACCCTACTCAAACCAAACACCAGAAGAAAATCCACCCCTTCACACACACTTCCACAATTTCAATTGGACCAAGAAGGGAGCTGATCTTTAACCCCCATGTCCTCCACCACTTTACCTCTCTCACCCCCTGCACAGGGACACCAGACAATGGTACTTCAATCTCTCCACCCAGTGGTCCCATCAGGGCCAATCAGGAAGGGATTCTTCCACCTCCCACCTGTCTAAAGCAGGCAAAATTCTGATTTCCCTGCCAAGTTAGTGTCTGCATACCTCTATGGGAAGTTGATCTTCATCTCCTGCCCAACAAAAGCAGAGGATGCTTTGATTGCCCTGCCCAGGTAGTATCAGTGGGGTCTAGATTTAATGAGAAGTGAGTCTCATCATCACTCTGCTTCATATTCCCACTCCATTGTCAGTGGGGCCCAACAGAGAGCTGACATCAAGAGGTGGAAAGAGGTGATGGGAAGAAGGTGGCACGAGTCCCCTGGTGTCAGCTGGGCCCTCTCAGGGGAAAAACTCAGTCTGAGCCAATGCCCCACATGCTCAGGTAACGTGTCAGGGGACCCAAGGGAGGAACTGAACTTCCACCCTACCCATTTGGCACAAAGCAGTGTGAATCAGTGCCCCACATTTGCACAGTGCTAAGCTGAATATAGATACCCACCCAGCCCTTGTGCTACACCTCAACAGGAGAATGCATGCTAAAAAAGATGAAACAGAATCCAGAGTTTTATAATATAATATCCAAAATATCCAGGATACTCGAATATCACTCGTTACACCAAAAACCAGAAAAATCACAACCAGAATGAGAAAAGACAACCAACAGATGCCAAGATGAGATGAATCACATGTTGGGATTATCTGATAAGGCTTTTAAAGCCACCAACATAAAAATACCTCAAAAAGCAGTTATAAAAAAGAACCAAATGAAAATTATAGAACTATAAAATATAGTCACTGATTTTTTTTTAATTTGCTGGATGCACTCAATAGTAGAGTACAGATGACAGATGATAGAATCAGTGAACTTGAGGACAGATCAATAAAATTTACCCAACCTGAACAATAGTGAGAAAATAAACTGAAAGTAAAATAACAATGTATCAGAGACTTACGGGATAATAACAAAAACCCTAACATTCATATCATCGGAGTCCCAGAAAGAGAAAAGAGAGAGAATGGAATTGAAAAAAGAGTATTCAAATAAAATAATGACAGAAAACTCCCCAAATTTGGAAAAGACATAAACTTATAGATTTAAAAAGGCTGAGAAAACCTCAGGTAGGAGAAACCCAAAGGGATTCATTCTAAGACATCTCATAATTAAACTTCTGAAAACTAAAGACAAAGAAATTTTTAAGTGACACATGACTTGTAAAAGAACAGCAATTTGAATAAATGATTTCTCACTGGAAACCATTAAGCCAGAAGAAAGTGGCACAGTTTTTTTCAAGAATTGTCAATCATGAATTTTATATCTGGTAAAAATATCCTTCAGGGATTAAAGAGAACTGAAGACATTCTTATGTGAAGAAAAACTAAGAGAATTTATCACTAGTAAATCTACCCTTGAAGAATTGTTAATGGAGGTTCTCTAAACACAAACTAAATGATTAAAGAAGGCTTGGCACTTCAGAAAAGAAAGAAGAACTTTGGAACAGGTAAAAATAGAGGTATAAATATAATAACAAATATAATAGAGTATCCTCATGAATTTAGTAAATTATATTTGATGATTGCAGTAAAAATTATAACACCATTCGATGGGGTGCTTGACATATAGAGAAAAAAAATTTTTTTATTCTTTAAAAATTAGAGAAACAAAGGGAATTAAATGGAAGTAACATTTCTACACTTCACTTGAAGTGATAAAACACCGATACCCGTTGACTGCTTTAAGTTACGTATGTATATTATAATACCTAGATAAACTACTAAGAAAGCTATACAACGTGATATACTTAAAAACACTATAAATGAAGGCCCCAAAATATTTATGGAGCTTCTAGGAAGGCAATAAAAGAGAAACAGAGGAATAAGAGACAGAAGAAACAAACAGAAAACAAAGACATGTGGAGAGAAAGAAGGCAAACATAAAACTATGTATACAGTATGATTCAATTTCTATGAATCACAAAGTATACATATTTAAGGTATTTCCTTATTCTCAAGAATAAGAAAAACTAAGCTATTGTGATGGCAATCAGAGTATTGGTTACCTTTGTGGAGAGAGCACTGTATCGACTAGAAAGGGCTAAGAGAAAGCCTTCCCAGGTAAACAGAATGTTCTATATTTTGATCTGGGTACAGTTGTGTGTGTGTGTAAATTCATTGAGGTATAGACTTAAGACTCATCCACTTTACTTCATGTAGGGTGTAACAGAGTAAAAAAGATTAAAAATTTTAAAGATGTAAAAATTTAAAACATAATATACTTGCCACAGTTTATATCTAATCAAGAGACAGAAGCCACACAGTGATTTAAACAGGAAAGTTTAATAGGAAGGATGGTTACACTATATAAAAGAGTCACTATAAAATATAATAAAACTTTATATGGTACCCTAGATCTGAGGGACATTATGCAAGGAAAGACAATCTTGGAAGAGGACCCTCTCCCCAAGGCTGAGGTTCTCCCCAAGGCTGGGTTTTGATGACATCATTAGAGAAGGTATAGCTGAACCCACTGGATGGCAAAGAAGTGGACTGGTTTGCGAGGCCAGAGCTGGTCTGCACTCCTGAGCAAGCAGGAAGCAGTCCTCTGGAGCCCAAGCAGGTACATGAGCCACAGCTGGTGGCCAGCACGTGGGCACAAGTTACGAGTGGAGCACCTGTGGGGGAGGCGGCCTGAGCACGAGGTGCCCCTGTTGGGAAAGCGGCAAGAGACAAACTTGAGGGTGGTGCGTGAGCCAAGAGAATCGGGGCACTGGGGTGGGCAAGAGGACTGCAGAGCAGGATGTCCGTATTGAAAAGACCATGTGAAGGTGACCACTGGCCACACCAGGGCTGCACTGCGAGACCACCAAGGAACAGTGCATTCTGAACACATGGCTAGACAGACCACCACCAGATGTCCTCACACCCACACCGGTGACCCACTGTGCTACGGCTGGAAACACAGGGGCGCCCCTTTCTCCTGCAATGTCCCTCTGTCACCCTCTGCTAAGAACCCTTAACCTCATGCTTGCTCTAAAGCAGAAATGCTTAAAGGAGCTCCACCCATCATTATAGAGCAGGTATTGAAGAGTGAATTTGGAGCTGATAGGCAATAAACTGATAACTGGCAAAATATTTATCATAAAAATAATAAAAATAAATGAAATCTAGCATGAAAAAAGTAAATGAGATAATGAATGTAAAGCACCTGGCACAAGGCCAAGCATCATAGTGTAAATACTGCATAAACTCTTATTATTATTAATGCTGTTCTGATGGTTATGACAATTTAATGTCAAATGTATGTCCCTTTGGGAAATAGGATAGAAGTAGACCAACAAGAAAAAGCTTTCCTTTCATCCTTTGTATTGTGTTTCATTAATTGTTAAAGTAACAAATATCCATGGTAAAAATTTTAAATTAGGTAGAAATGTATTGAGTGAAAAATAGAAAATCTTTTACATCCCACCATCAATCCTCCTGCCCTTCCCAGAGGTAACCATAGCTAGCAGTCCTTTGTCTATATATTTAAGTTATACTAATTATTAACAATACTTAACACTTTATAATACTAATATGTATTAGGTACTGCTCTAAGTTCTTTGCAAGCATACTTTTATGTAATCTTCCCAACAACCCTACACTGTTGGTTTTATTGTTATTCTTCTTTAATAGATGAAGAAATTGAGTCACTGACATTTATACAAAGACTAAGGACAAAGAGATAGGAGAAGCATAAGAACATTTCCAGCGGTAAGTAGAGCAGGTTAAAAGGCTATGAGAAGATGGCAATTGAGCAAAGACTTGAAGAGGTGATGGATTTAGCCGGGTGGGTAATTAGGAAAAAGGGCTCCAGCAGAGGGAACAGCCAGAGCTCAGGCCCCGAGCACTCAGGTGATGTCTGGGAATGTCAAGGAGAGCAGAGTGGCTGGAGCTAAGAGGGAAGAGTGGTCCTTTGGCAGGTGCCAGTCCGTGAACTGGTCTGCAAAAACCTTAGTGCAGACATTGGGGGGAAGTATTTAGAAACTTTTGTAGCAGTTTGACAGAGGAATTTTAGGTCTACTGAGTCAAATAATGCAAAATTAGGGCTTACGTTTTTATATCTATTTTTCATGTTTCTAAATTTTACTTTTTGGTAATTTTTTTTTCACATTTTACAAAAGTTTTGGTCCATGATGGATACAAAGATCTTTTTGTTTTGTTTTTGTTGGTTGGTTGGTTGCTTTTTTAAATCATCTTCCACCACAGATAGTCTTGTGATACCTGAGGATTCTGTTAAGATGCAAATTCTTATTCAGAAGGTCCAGAGCAGGGTCTGAAATTCTGTATTCCTAATAAGCTCTCAGGTTCCGCTGATGCGTCTAGTCTAAGGAGTAGGAGATTTAAGGGTCACTCCCTGGCTGGGCTGAGAATAGGCAGTAGGAGAGTTAAGGGAGAAGCAGGGAAACTAGTTAGAAACTCAGGCAAAAGATGATGGAGCTTCTGATTAGAGTGGCAACCATGGTGGAGGTAAGAAGTGGTCAAACTGTAGGTTTACATCTGAAAAGTAGAGACAAAAGGATTTCCAGATGTATAGGGTGTGGAGTGTGAGAAGAAGAGAGAAGACAGGGATGACTGTAAGGTTTGCGGCATAAACAAAGGAAGGAATTGGGTCATGAAGCTAGAGAGTGGATGGGCTGACAACAGAGCCTGAGCTGGTAACTTTCATCACAGCCACTTTCTAGAAATGGTTCACACTGGTGGAAAATACCCAGAAGACAGATTTACCTTTTGGATCCTTCTCTCTACAAAAACAAACACAATAAGCCATGATATGTACAACTACATTTTCAATTCCCCCGATCAACAACGGCAGCAGCAACAAAGGGCTTGAAAATCGCTAAAACCAAAAATGTAGGGACAGAACAAGTGCCGCAACTGAATAAGATACAGTGACCTGTTAACACATCTGATGAATCAGAAAGGCAAGTGGACCAAATAATCCTGGCCTGAATTATCTGAGTCTCTCAGGAGTCTTTATCATCAAGACTCACCAGTGTTCTCTGCGAAGGAGATGGTTAATTAGATTTTACAGTAAAAGATATGAATGAATCAACACTGTGTTGATGCCTTGTTAATGAATAATGAGGTCTGACTGAATGACATATACTGTGCCAGGTGTGTGTGTGTTGGGGGGTGTTGTTTTTGAGTTGCTAGGAAAAACGGTGCCTGGAATGTCATGTACTGTTAACAAAGGTGACCTCTGGGGAAGGGAGTGAGGCTGACAGAAGAGGACGGGATAGGAAGGTGGGGTGACATCCTCTTCGTGAGATATACCTTTGATTTATTTGAATTATTTTATAACATATCACTTCTATAAGTTTCTGGACAAGGTAAAGAAAGGAAAAATACTAGTTGGTCTCTCTACCTTCCTAACTCAACTTAAGAAAAATATAACATGGCCTCCTCAGTAAATCTAACATTTTCCTAAAACATTTTGCTTACAGGTATCAGAGACAGGAATTTCCTTGAGTGATACACTACTATACAGATTAAATCACTAAAACACTTGCATATATATACAACGGTTCCCTCTTCTCTTTATCTTATCTTTATCTCTATCAAACATCAACTCCCAAAACAATGAATATAAAAAGGCAAGTGGAACTTGAGAAGGTTAAAATGGCACCAAGATTTCTTCAGGCAGCAAAAACAAGGAAGCTGAAAGCATTCATGAACAACCATGAAGTCATCCTGTTGTAGTATTTTTACCTAAGTCAAACTACACTTTTACTGTAATAAAGCTTTGTGCTGCATTCCCAAATATTCTCTCCAACTATTTAGTTTTTAAAGCTTATTAATATCACCTCTGTCTCCTTATTTCCCTCCAATGCCTCACAATCTGCTCCATGGATTCAGGAAAGACCTTTCCTTGGCTAAAATCAAAGCACTATGAACTAAGTAGTTTGACCCCTGTAGGTATCTGATTGCAAATTGCATGTATAATCCTGTGCTTTGTAAATATAATGATCTTATAATAGACCTGCTGAGCATAAGTGCGCAGCTTAATGCACATGGCCTATGAATCTTCATATTAATTACTTTTGCTCCCAAACTGTGTGTAGTGGAAAGAACCAGATGGAGGTTAGAGCCTTAGCTCTGCGGCCTACCGGGAGGACTTCAACAGTCACTTAACCTCTTTGACTGTCAGTTTTCTTAAATATAAAGTGAGGATTAAAATACTTACTTCACGAAGTTGCCTTTGAGGCCTAGTGAGATATAAAGAAACTTGTGAAACTTCTTACTCAATGCCAAGCACATAATAAGCCCACAATTAATGCTAATTAATTAAAAAATATGATCCAGAAAGGAAATGCCTGTGAGATATTAGATCACACTTTAGAGGCTGCAAATAAGACTAACACTGGCCTTCCACGTAGAAAGAGTAGAGTTGGCAGCTACTTTGGTAAGGTGGGACGTGGGAAAGATTTTATCCTGTCTCTTGGCCTCCTTAAGTAATGTTCTCTTTAGTTTGACTCAGTCAATGCGCCCTCTGGTAAAGGTGATTTATTAACTAGGTAACAAACCAACAGAGGCTAGGTTTTTCTCCATAATGAATCCACCTCCACTTGCTATAACCCAGCTGAACTAAGAGCTGTGGTACGCAAACAGCAGGAAAAAGCACTGGACACAGAAGGACGGGGTGGAAAGCAAGTGAAGCCAGGGGAAGAGAAACAAAAAAGGAAATATGGGCTCATTTATCAGCCTCACTCAAGGACAACCTGTGTCCATGTTGTAATGCCTGTAAGTCTGCATGCAGGGAATTCCACACACAAGGAGGCCTGTTTTGGGTCTGAAGGCATCACAGCCTTGGCCCTCAGCCCTGCAAAGTTTGAGAAAGTGCACTTGGCAAAGTATGAGTTCAGGTGAAGGTACGGGCAGGTGTGCTGTGCTTAAATGCTGTCCTGGAAATTTGGACTGAGTTTGCCAAACTTCATCAGTTTGCAAGTTGGAACTCCTTAACCTTGCATAGCCTTGACTCAAAATGATGATTAATAGGTCTGTTTCTGCAGTGAAAAGGGGAAAAAAAGGTTGAGAGAATAAACTCTGTCTTGAAGGATTAACTCTTTCCTGGAACTAGCTTTCCTGCCAAGCAACAGCAAGGAATCATGTAAATAGGATCCAAATAGCATAGCATGAATGCACACTAAAATTTAACCTTGTGATTTTTATCTCAGATTCTCCTTGAGGTAATTTTGATATCACTAAATATCAAGGTATGGGAAGGCTTACTCATAATCCGTTTATTTAGCACTAACTAGACACCAAGAATTGAACTAATAACTGCTGCATTTGGAGTATTTATTATCTATTTGGGGATTTGGCATGAATATCAGTGATAATAAAATAAGGATAATGCTGCCTAATAGGTTTGTCATGAAATGTCAATAGATAATATATGTAAGAGCTCCTGGTGCCGTCCCTAACAGATAATAGGTGTTGAATAAACATTAGCTTTCTCTATAAAACATTTTGTAAATTTTGCTTATTTTATGGCTAGAGTCTGGACTTGTGTAATAGTTTAGAGGGATCATAGGGTTCACTAAGAATCAAATGAGGCTCAAGTTTTGTGTATTTGCCCAACAGCAATATGTCAATATTTTGGAGGGGCTGATGAGGAGGAAATAAAATAGGAATATCTGCTTTTAATATAGAAAATGTGTGTTACGTATCAATTGCATGAAGACTTCCATGCCTACAAAGTACTACAACTTCACTTAGAATACTCGCCATTAGTTAATAGGTGGAGAGATAATTCCCAATTAGTGTAACAAGACACATTTATTTCACTTGTAGAACACAGAAAAAAGTAAAATCAAAACAAACACATTTGATATCTGCTTTTACACAAAATGGAATAACAGGGACTGGTTTTATGTGCCAGCCTGAAACAAATTTTAAAAAGCAAACAACAAAAGAAACAACAAACTATATAAACAATGGTTTTCAGACACTGGACCTCAGGCTGCACAAAACCATTATCCCTGAGAAAGGGGAGACATAAGAAGTGAGCCCTACAACTACTCTAACTTACTGCCTGGAAAGATTTTCTGGGCTGCAGTGGAGGTACAGGAGACCCAAACAGTCTCCCTTAGTTGAGAAGACAGAGTTGGGAGTCCAGAGAGACTAAGACACTATGACTTACAGTACAGAGAAGAGTACTGGAAAAGAAAACGCTACACAGAGCGAGAGCTCCAGATATCCGGAGAGGGTCCCTCTTAAATCTTGAATTAAGTATTGATCAGTGCATGTATGTGAGGAAAGTATCCATGGCCAGGGAAAGAACCACCCAGAAGCAGAAGGGGGTAAATCACTGAAGTACATGCAGGGACGAGATTTGTTTGCATTCTGGCTTGTATTCCCACCAGAGTAGGAAAACCTCATAATCCGCTGTAGAAGACTCAGAAGAGTTTTGCCTTAGTTGTTGCACAAATTAGACTTCAATTAAAGGCTACTTTGGTCCCGCCTAACAAAGCTTAAAAGCAAGAATCAAATGTCTTGAAAGGATCAAATGTTTCCCAATAACTTATCTGTGTTGCAGAACAAAGTTTAAGGTTATTTGTAGGAATACAAAAAGATCTAGTTCCCAAAAGAAAACACAATGTGTGATGTCCAGTAAAAGAAACTAGCAGGCATGAAAAGAAGCAGGAAAATAGCACCCACAATGAGGAGAAAGACCAATCAATTGAAACTGACAAAGCAACGACACAAAACACAGAATTAGTAGTTAGGGGTAAAACATTTACTATAACTGCATTCCATATGTTCAAGAAGGCAGAGGAAAGCTTGAGATTATGGAGACACGGAAAATATTTTTCTTAAACAGATCCAAATTGAACTTCTAGCGATAAAAAGTACACATACTTTATTTTTTAAATATTGTACATTTAGGCAACAGGGCATAAATAGTGAACTGGAGGAACATATTACTGTTGCTTTCTGGCTCACTTAGGTGTATATTTGCATTTTCACTTTTCCATAGCCTTCTCAAGATCCCACCTTGTACTGTAGAATGCTCTGAGGAAATCACTTAACTTTTTCGGAGCCTCACTGTCTTCACTTATGAAATGGTGATAACACTAATCTGAAGGAAAACTGTGAGAATTAGAAATAATCTACATAAATCATTGATCAGTAGCCTTAACAAAGATGTCTGTTGTTGCTTCCTTTGCTTTTACATTAAAATTACAAGCAAAAAGAAAGTAAAATATGGACTACAAGGAAACAAAAATGATCATTTGTGTATTTTGAAAGACACCTAAAACCATTTTCAGTGTGGCATTTACATTTTTTATTGTGAATTATAATACATATATAGAAAGGAACACAAAGATAAATGTACAGCTCAATAAATTTTCATGAAGTAAACACTAATGCATGTACTATTCTGGCCAAAGAAACAGGAATTTGTAGGCACCACAGAAAGTTCCCCTAATGGCCCATACCTCTTGTCTTTATACTTTCTTCCTCCTCAAAAGTAATCACTATCCTGAATTCTAACATTATAATTTAGTTTTACCTGTATCTGAGTGTTACATAAATGGAACCATACAATATATATTCCTTTATAACTGGTATTTTTCTATGAACACTGTGTTTAGCAAACATATGCTTTACTTTGAGAAGTGCAACCCCAGGGTGGTATGAATACGGAAAAGGGGAAATGAGGCAAGAAAATATACAAGGAATGCAATGCAATATGTTACCATATTTCATCAAGCTGCCAAGAGACATGATAGGCTGGCTGCTCAGTAGCTGGGTTAACTTTCTGGCATTATAACTTCTGTAGAGGGGTTGCCAGAACGAACCACACCTAGGAGTATTCAAGGGAAGAAAGAACAAAGGGGGAATTTACCTTCCTAGATACTCTCCATTTCTTACTGTTCTAAGTTCTACTCATGAGCAGCTAATTCTCCAGCACTAGTTATCTGACGCCTTGATGGCCATTCAGGAAACCAGATACTGCCTAGGGATATAATACGTAGAACTTCAAACTAAGGATTGATGTCTTTAATTTGTTTTAGAAAATTCTCAGGCATTACTTCAAATACTGCTTCTGCATTATTCCCTCTCTTTTTCTAGGATTCCAGTTACATGCATGTGAGACCTTCTTACTGTCTACTCTATGTCTTTTCCCCTCTCTTCTATTTCCCACATTCTTTTGCTTCTCTGGGTTTCATTCTAGACATTTTATTCTGGTCTATCCTCCAGTTACTATTTTTTTTTCTTCAGCTGTATCTAATCTGCTTTTACTCTCACATGTTGAGCTCTCAATTTCAAATATTTTGTCTTCCAATTTTATAACCTCTTGGAATTTTAAGAGTTACTAGACTCTTCCAAAATCCCCAGTCTGGTCTTCTATTTCCTTGAATACATTAAGGATGCTTTTTTTAAAAAAAAATTTATTTGTTTGTTTATTTATTTATTTTTGGCTGCATCGGGCCTTAGTTGCGGCACACGGGATCTTTTTGTTGTGGTGTGCGGGCTTCTCTCTAGCTGTGGAGCGCAGGCTCAGTAGTTGCAGCACATGGGCTTAGCTGCCCTGTGGCATGTGGGATCTTAGTTCCCTGACCAGAGATAGAACCCACCTCCCCTGCACTGGAAGGCGGACTCTTAATCACTGGACCACCAGGGAAGTCCCAAGCATAGTTGTTTTAATTGCTATGTCTGATTGCTCCAATATTTGAGGCCTTGAGGGTCTTTTCCTATTGTCTAATTTTTTTTCTGTATTTATTTCTTATTGTCTTATCACTTCAAAAGACTTGTTTTAATTAAGGGTTGTGCATTGCATATAAAAATTGTAAAAATAATAGACCTATAATAATATTATCTTTTTACAAAAAGAATTCGCCTCTGGCAATTACCTAGAGGCACATTCAATCTAGAAAGCAACAATTTTCAAGGAGGAGAAAGCTAGAAAATAGCCTTTTAAAAAATAGAGTGGCAGAAGTAAACTTTTTTGAGCACTTACTATGTACCTGGCTCTTTGCATACATTATTTCTTTTAATGACACAACATTCCTCTAAGTAAAGAGAAAGCAGAGAATCAAAATGCTAACAATTTAATCAAAAATACACCTCTAGGGGCTTCCCTGGTGGCGCAGTGGTTGAGAATCTGCCTGCCAATGCAGGGGACACGGGTTCGAGCCCTGGTCTGGGAAGATCCCACATGCCGCGGAGCAACTGGGCCCGTGAGCCACAATTACTGAGCCTGCGCGTCTGGAGCCTGTGCTCCGCAACAAGAGAGGCCGCGATAGTGAGAGGTCCGTGCGCCGCGATGAAGAGTGGCCCCCGCTCTCCGCAACTGGAGAAAGCCGTCGCACAGAAACGAAGACCCAACACAGCCAAAAATAAATAATAAATAAATAAATTTATAAAAAAAAATACACCTCTACACCTCTAGATGCAGCAGAGAAGAAATTCAAATTCTGTTCTGTGATGCCAAATGCTCTGCATGTTCTGCCTCAGGTTAAGTAAGGCTTCCTCTAATCCTCTCTCAACCTGATTGGGAGGAATCTAGTTGCAGTGACAAAAGTCATCAGGAGTGCCTAATTGTTAGGTAGAAACCCTTCTAATATGCCAATACATAGCAGACAGCACCCTATAAGTTGCTTAAAAATAAAACCTGGAGAGCATATTGAAAAAAAAGAACTCACCAGACCAATACCATGTCGTGAGGAAAACAAAACCACAGGCTGACTGAATAAACATTTACTCTGGGACTGATTTATTTAATGCGTCAGAGTCCCTCCATTCAACTGTTCCCTGGTAAGATCTCTTAAAAGCCCACCTCCTTGTACACTTCGGGCAGCTCTGTGCCAGCTTGCGCTCTTTAACTAGACATTCTCCTCCAAACCCAGGTCCCCATAACTAAAATTACAGAGGAATTTACAGCACTATATTCCTCCTCTCATGTGGTGGGACAGAAAGAGAGAGAGTTTCATCATCCCCTTTTAAAAGGTGATTTAAACTCTTTCAAGACTTCATGCTTTTTATTGGACAATTTATGGAAATTTTTGAAGAGGTTCAATGAATTCCATTAAATGAAACTTAAACCCAAAAGAATTCCTTCCCCCTAAAGGAGTTCCATAATATTTATTTGATTCTCACATCAATTAGCCTATGAGTCACTATTTTTAAGAGGCAGTTTGCTTAGATAGATATCTTATTTGGCCTTATTTTAATATCTTAACAATAGGCTGTTGAGCTCAGCAATTACTACCTCACTGGGATACACTTCTCCTTTGAACACTGAATCTTTCACAACAAGCAGGGTTGAAGGTCTGGATGCTGCTGAACCTACTGGTCTTAGATTCTCAGGCTTTATATTGTTGGAGCTTTGAGCAGCTTCTAAGAACATTGCTGTATCTGAGGTCTGGATTACTTAGTAGGAAGGCATTTCAGGGTGATATTCATGATAGTCAGAACCTAAAATAAAGAATTCAAGTGATTGTAAAAGCACAAAGGAATTAAATGAATGGAAACCACGGGTGTGAGAAAGACTGGAATTTTACCAGAATCTGGAGAGCAAGTAAATCATTCATCCTGATTCTTGGAATTAAGTCACTTCTTACGTGGACTATAGGCTGACCTCAGGTATTTCACAGGTGCAGGTAAAATCAAGGAAGGCTTGAAATGTGTGACTCTACTGTGTTAAAGCTTGTTCTTCTTGGCAGGGGGGCGGGGGGGGGGCGGGTCAGGGAATAAGAGCTTGTAAAAGAAACTAAAGCTGAATACAGAACAGAAGAGGAAGAGAAAATCTCCTGGTGAAAAATATTAAAATCTTCAAGGAAGCACTGAATACCCTCCACACACCCATCTCCTCTCAGGCATGACATTACCAACCATGTCACAAAGGAGAGAGAAGTGTAAAAAAGAAGCAGAAACAACCCCAAAATACTTAGCCCCTCCCATGTGTCCTGGGTAACTGATAACACAGTAACTACCCAACAAACTGCATACTGCCACATTACTGATACCTAAAGGATAACATTACACCATCTTCAGAAACAGAGAAAAACTTTTTAAATAATGAAAGCAAGGAAGTTGTAACTATATCATGTATATCTCCTCTTGCGTTTCTTTGAAGTGTTTCATCCATATAATAAAATTTATGTAAATGTCAGTGGGGAAAAACGCAAGAGCAAAATGACTCATAAACAAATGTTCATAGTGGCTTTATTCATAATATCTCCAAACTGAAAACAAGCCATACTTCAACAGGTAAATGGATAAACACATTATAGTACATTCACATAATGGAATACTATGTAGCAAAAAAACAAAAAAACAAAAAACCACAGAGAGGAAGGGGGAGCATAAACTACTGATTTGTACCATTATATGTATGAACCTTAAAATTGGTATACTGAGTGAAATAAGCCAGACACAAAAGAGTACAAATGAGCTATCATTTACATAAAATTTTAGGAAAGAAAAAACCCAGATCTGTATTGAGAGAGATCAATGGCTGCCTGGGACTAGGTGTTGGGAGGCTATTAATTGCAAAATAGGAAATTTGGGGGGGTTGATAGAGACGTTTTAGATAGATAGATAGATAGATAGATAGATGATAGATAGATAGATAGATAGATTGTGGTGGTAGTTATAAAAGTGTATACATTTGTTAAAACCCATTGAACTTCACATTTCAAAAGGTATATTTATTTGTATGAAAATTACACCTCAGTAAAGTTGGTTTTTTAATGCAATTATATTCAACTTGGGAAAAAACAAGTCTAAAACTTGAGTGTTCTCTTTAGAGTCTATTCACATACCAATAAGAATAGGTAAAAATACAGATGTAATGAAAATATTTGTTGTGTAAAGCTACTAGGATGTTGTTTTATGTGGATTTTTTAATCCAAAAGTAAGGGAGAAATATCTTCTCCTTGCCAGACTCCACATGGATGAACAGTTCTTTCAAAAGGCAAGGAATAAAAGATCCAGAATGCAAAGACGCAGTTAGAGTCAGAAATGGTCATTCATTTTTCACTAAAGATATTAAGTAATAATCAGATGTTCACACATTAGTTTCTCAGCCTTCTTCTAGGAAGGCCTCTTTCCTCAAACTATTAAAAATACTGGGCAGCACTGAACACCAGCCCCACCTCCCATCTTAAAGGGGTGAACGAAACAGGTGCATCCACAGTCAACTCTACAGACATTCATCCTACTCTCCCCATGAGGTTATAGCTTCTTTGGTTAAGAAAACCAAAATAATTGACAGGGATGACACCCAAGTATAAAACTTTTCTTTACCATTGGGACACTGGGAGGCACGTTTCTCCTGTTCTCTATCAAAGATACTACCAAGTAGCAAGCATGAAAAAACTATCTTTACATAGCACAAAATATAAAGACTGTAATAAATCTCATTCTTTCATCTCTCCCCTAGTTAAAACTTAAATAAATTACCTGTCAGGAATAGAAGAGAGTAGGCCTTGCTGTACTGTGCTATTCCTTATGGTCAAAGAGTAACTAATATTAATTGAATGCTTACTAAATACGAGTCAATGTTCTACATACTTTATATCCACTAATATATTTTATATACACAACCGTAAGAGATTCTATTACAGTCACTATTTTGTATAACTTGAAAGTGGGATACAAAGAGGTGAAATAAAATAACTTACCTGAAGTTTTACAGCTGGCAATTGGTGGGGGGATTCAAACTTAGGTAGTCTGTCCCCCGCTTCCACATTTTTAACCACCACATTATGCACTGCATTAAAATTTGTCAAATGGATAAGGCTCCTATCTGCCATTCAAGGGTGTCTACATTCCTGCCATCTGTCTTTTTTTTCATCTTTGCAGAATCATGTGCTACACCAACTCAAAGTGCATGGTGCTCAGAGGCACAGTGCTAACATATGAGTCTCCCAGGGCAGAAGGCTCACTGTCAGTAAAAATCCCCAGACACCATTCTGAAGGGGCCATTTTCTTTAACCTGATATTTATGAGGTTTCAAAGAAAGATATATTCTAAATGAGACAGTTGTTTCTCTTTCTTTCCTCATAATCATAAATAGTTAAAGTGCGCAGATCACATAGTGTGCTAAGTGTAACACTTTCATACTCTAATTATTACAACATGTATTGCCTATTTTAGATGAAGAAATAATTTTTGAAAGGCTAAAGAAGTTGTTCAAGTATCTACTAAGTGGCAGAGCTCAGTTTTAAAACAAGTTCTGTCTGATTCCAAAGCCCACACATCTAATCACGAATCTGTAAAAATTTAATAACATAAGGTAATTCACTTTATGACAACTATGACCCTATATGGGGATAACACTAGGAGAATTTTAAGAGGAGAAGGGCACTTAATGGCTGAATCTGGCATCTACTGCCTTTTTTCCCACTTCAAAGAGTAACAATCTCTGAGGTAATTATGAGCTGTCTCTTGTTTGAACAAATCCTGGATTACTTGGTTATTTGGAAAATGCTGAGATTATGTACCTATTCCAGAACTTTCCCTACCTGAAAAGCAACTACAAACAAATACCTGAAAAACATGCAATCCATACTTGAGAATATTTAGCCCAAAGAATTTTTATGCAGAAAGATATGCCGTATCTTTCTGCCCTCATATGTTCTCCATTGTCACTTATAGGATACTAGAATACGTTTATAAACATTAAATGAAAATATGAAAATATAATAGAATTTTATTTGCCTCTAAATACTGACTAAGAAGGTTTTTGTTGCCAGATTGCTTTATTCCCCTCATGATTTCTGATATATATCAAGAAAACTGCTATTTTACTTTATATAGCATTACATGTTTAAATAATAGAAAGTGTTAAGTGAACAAATATTTAACATGAACACATCTTAATGACCTGTGGCTTTCAAAGAGAAAGATTTTATCCACTATGAATGTAAAATAGAAGCATTTGATCCTAGTAAAATGGCTTTGAGATAACTAAGATAGTTCTAACTTTGAAAATCTTTGCCCTAGCTTTCCATAATGAAATGGTATAAAGCTTTTTTTTTTTTTTTTTTGATAAATTTATTTATTTATTTATTTATATTTGGCTGTGTTGGGTCTTCGTTTCTGTGCGAGGGCTTTCTCCAGTTGCGGAGAGCGGGGGCCTCTCTTCATCGCGGTGCGCGGGCCTCTCACTGTCGCGGCCTCTCCCGTTGCGGAGCACAAGCTCCAGACGCGCAAGCTCAGTAGTTGTGGCTCACGGGCTTAGTTGCTCCGCGGCATGTGGGATCCTCCCAGACCAGGGCTCGAACCCGTGTCCCCTGCATTGGCAGGCAGACTCCCAACCACTGCGCCACCAGGGAAGCCCTGGTATAAAGCTTTTTATCTTCCATTTCTGGCAATCTGTGTTACAAACATTCAAGATCTGAATCAGTAACTATTTCAGGGGAAAAAAATCAAATGAACAATCTAAAGAGGCAACCTAGAACACCAATGGGCACAGGAAACAAAGTCGCAAGAAAATCCTGTTCTTTCTAGCAAAATGACCAGGAAATGACTAGCAATACAGAATTTTTTTCTTAATTTAATTTAATTTATTTTTTATATAGCAGGTTCTTCTTAGTTATCTATTTTATACATATTACTGTATATATGTCAATCCCAATCTCCCAATTCATCCCACCACCACCACCCCCCATGCTTTCCCCCTTGGTGTCCATACATTTGTTCTCTACATCTGTGTCTCCATTTCTGCCCTGCAAACCAGTTCATCTGTACCATTTTTCTAGATTCCACATATATGCATTAATATACAATATTTGTTTTTCTCTTTCTGACTTACTTCACTCTGTATGACAGTCTGTAGATCTACCCACGTCTCTGTAAATGACCCAATTTCATTACTTTTCATGTCTGAGTAATATTCCATTGTATATATGTACCACATCTTCTTTATGCATTCGTCTGTTGATGGACATTTAGGTTGCTTCCATGACCTGGCTATTGTAAATAGTGCTGCAATGAACATTGGGCTGCATGTGTCTTTTTGAATTATGGTTTTCTCTGGGTATATGCCCAGTAGTGGGATTGCTAGGTCACATGGTAGTTCTATTTTTAGTTTTTTAAGGAACCTCCATACTGTTCTCCATAGTGGCTGAACCAATTTACATTCCCACCAACAGTGGCTGTATCGATTTACATTCCCACCAACAGTGCAAGACTGTTCCCTTTTCTCCACATCCTCTCCAGCATTTGCTATTTGTAGATTTTCTGATGATGCCCATTCTAACCAGTGTGAGGTGATACCTCATTGTACTTTTGATTTGCATCATGTGCCTCTTGGCCATCTGTATGTCTTCTTTGGAAAGATGTCTATTTAGGTCTTCTGCCCATTTCTTGATTGGGTTGTTTGTTTTTTTAATATTGAGCTGCATGAGCTGTTTATGTATTTTGGACATTAATCCTTTGTCTGTTGATTCATTTGCAAATATTTTCTCCCATTCTGATGGTTGTCTTTTCCTCTTGTTTATAGTTTCCTTTGCTGTGCAAAAGCTTTGAAGTTTCATTAGGTCCCATTTGTTTATTTTTGTTTTTATTTCCATTACTCTAGGAGGTGGGTAAAAAAAGATCTTGCTGTGATTTATGTCAAAGAGTGTTCTTCCTATGTTTTCGTCTAAAAGTTTTATAGTGTCCGGTCTTACATTTAGGTCTTTAATCCATTTTGAGTTTATTTTTGTGTATGGTGTTAGGGAGTGTTCTAATTTCATTCTTTTACATGTAGCTGTCCAGTTTTCCCAGCACCACTTACTGAAGAGACTGTCTTTTCTCCAATGTATATCCTTGCCTCCTTTGTCATAGATTAGTTGACCATAGGTGCATGGGTTTATCTCTGGGCTTTCTATCCTGTTCCACTGATCTATATTTCTGTTTTTGTGCCAGTACCATATTGTCTTTATTATTGTAGCTTTGTAGTATAGTCTGAAGTCAGGGAGTCTGATTCCTCCAGCTCCATTTTTTTCTCTCAAGATTGCTTTGGCTATTCGGGGTCTTTTGTGTCTCTGTACAAATGCTAAGGTTTTTGTTCTAGTTCTGTAAAAAATTTCACTGGTAATTTGATAGGGATTGCACTGAATCTGAAGATTGCTTTGGGTAGTATAATCATTTCCACAATATTGATTCTTCCAATCCAAGAACATGGTATATCTCTACATCTGTTTGTGTCATCTTTGATTTCTTTCATCAGTGTCTTATAGTTTTCTGAGTACAGGTGTTTTAACTCTTTAGGGAGGTTTATTCCTTGGTATTTTATTCTTTTTGTTGCAATGGTGAATGCAACAATTTCTCTTTCATCACTTTAAATATGTCCTGCCACTCCCTTCTGGCTTGCAGAGTTTCTGCTGAAAGATCAGCTGTTAACCTTATGGAGATTCCCTTGCATGTTATTTGTTGTTTTCCCCTTGCTGCTTTCAATATTTTTTCTTTGTATTTAATTTTTGATACTTTGATTACTATGTGTCTTGGCATGTTTCTCCTTGGATTTATCCTGTATGGGACTCTCTGTGTTTCCTGGACTTGACTGACTATTTCCTTTCCCATATTAGGGAAGTTTTCAACTATAATCTCTTCAAATATTTTCTCAGTACCTTTCTTTTTCTCTTCTTCTTCTGGGACCCTTATAATTCGAATGTTGGTGTGTTTAATGTTGTCCCAGAGGTCTCTGAGACTGTCCTCAATTCTTTTCATTCTTTTTTCTTTATTCTGCTCTGCAGTAGTTATTTCCATTCTTTTATCTTCCAAGTCACTTATCCGTTCTTCTGCCTCAGTTATTCTGCTATTGATTACTTCTAGAGAATTTTTAATTATTGTGTTGTTCATCATTGTTTGTTTTCTCCTTAGGTCTTCTAGGTCCTTGTTAAACGTTTCTTGTATTTTCTCCATTCTATTTCCAAGATTTTGCATCACCTTTATTATCATTACTCTGAACTCTTTTTCAGGTAGACTGCTTATTTCCTCTTCATTTGTTTGGTCTGGTGGGCTTTTACCTTGATCCTTCATCTGCTGCGTATTTCTCTGTCTTCTCATTTTGCTTAACTTACTGTGTTTGGGGTCTCCTTTTCGCAGGCTGCAGGTTTGTAGTTCCCGTTGTGTTTGGTGTCTGCCCCCAGTGGCTAAGGTTTGTTCAGTGGGTTGTGTAGGCTTCCTGGTGGAGGGGTCTGGTGCCTGTGTTCTGGTGGATGAGGCTGGATCTTGTCTTTCTGTTGGGCTGGATGGCATCCAGTGGTGTGTTCTGGGGTGTCTGTGAACTTATTATGATTTTAGACAGCCTCTCTGCTAATGGGTGTGGTTGTGTTCCTGTCTTGCTAGTTGTTTGGCATGGGGTGTCCAGCACTGGAGCTTGCTGGTCATTGAGTGGAGCTGGGTCTTAGCGTTGAAACAGAGCTCTCTGGGAGCGCTCTCACCAAATGATATTACATGGGGCTGGGAGGTCTCTGGTGGTCCAATGTCCTGAACTTGGATCTCCCACCTCAGAGGCTCAGGCCTGATACCCAGTCGGAGCACCAAGACACTGTCAGCCACACGGCTCACAAGAAAAGGGAGGGGAAAAAAAGAAGAAAGGAAAATAAAATAAAGCTATTAAAATTTTTTTAAAAAATTTTTAATTATTAAAATAAAAAAATTTAAAAAGTAATAAAAATAAGAAATAAAGAAAAAGAAGAGAGCAACCAAACCAATAAACAAATCCACCTATGATAACAAGTGCTAAAAAGTAAACTAATATAAACATAAAAATCAGAAACTTGTCAGTCACCGACAGCAAACCCCAAGTCTACAGTTCTTCCCAAAGTCCACTGCCTCAATTTTGGGATGATTCGTTGTCTATTCAGGTATTC
This sequence comes from Balaenoptera musculus, assembly GCF_009873245.2. NCBI lineage: Eukaryota > Metazoa > Chordata > Mammalia > Artiodactyla > Balaenopteridae > Balaenoptera > Balaenoptera musculus. The sequence continues at coordinate 33,384,415 of NC_045791.1, read as the reverse complement.
CGCAGATGCAGGGTACATCACGTTGACTGTGGAGATTTAATCTGCTGTTCCTGAGGTTGCTGGGAGAAATTTCCTTTTCTCTTCTTTGTTCATACAGCTCCTGGGGTTCAGCTTTGGATTTGGCCTGCCTCTGCATGTAGGTCACCCTCTGGTGTCTGTTGTTCGCCCAGACAGGAGGGGGTTAAAGGAGCGGCTCTGGCTCACTCAGGCTGGGGAGAGGGAGGAGTACGGAATGTGGCACGAGCCTGTGGCGGCAGAGGCCAGTGTGATGTTGCAACAGCCTGAGGCATGCTGTGTGTTCTCCCAGGGAAGTTGTCTCTGGATCATGGGACCCTGGCCATGGCAGGCTGCACAGGCTCCCAGGCGGGGAGGTGTGGATAGTGACCTGTGCTTGCGCACAGGATTCTTGGTGGCTGCAGCAGCAGCCTTAGAGTTTCATGCCCGTCTCTGGCTTCTGCGCTGATAGCTGCAGCTCGCGCCCATCTCCGGAGCTCATTTAGGCGGTGCTCTGAATCTCCTCTCCTCGCGCACCCCAAAACAATGGTCTCTTGACTCTTAGGCAGTTCCAGACTTTTTCCCCAACTCCCTCTCAGCTAGCTGTGGTGCACTAGCCCCCTTCAGGCTGTGTTCACGCAGCCAACCCCAGTCCTCTCCCTGGGATCTGACCTCCAAAGCCCGAGACTCAGCTCCCAGCCCCCACCCGCCCCAGTGGGTGAGCAGACAAGCCTCTCAGGCTGGTGAGTGCTGGTCAGCACCAATCCTCTGTGTGGGAATCTCTCCACTTTGCTCTCTGCACCCCTGTTGCTGCGCTCTCCTCCGTGGCTCCGAAGCCTCCCCTCCCCCCCCCCCCCGTCTCTGCCAGTGAAGGGGCTTTCTAGTGTGTGGAAACTTCCTTCTTCACAGCTCCCTCCCCGAGATGTGGGTTCCATCTCTATTTTTTTGTCTGTTTTTTCTTCTTTATTTTACCCTACTCAGGTATGTGGGGAGTTTCTTACCTTTTGGGAAGTCTGAGGTCTTCTGCCAGCGTTCAGTAGGTGTTCTGTAGGAGTTGTTCCACATGTAGATGTATTTTTGATGTATTTGTGGGGAGGACGGTGGTCTCCATGTCTTACTCCTCTGCCATCTTGAAGGTCCTCTCCCTAGGTATTTGTTCTTTAATTCTTCTAGGTCTTTGTTAAACATTTCTTGCATCTTCTCGATCTTTGCCTCCATTCCTTTTCCAAGGTCCTGGATCAACTTCACTATCATTATTTGAATTCTTTTTTTGGAAGGTTGCCTATCTCCACTTCATTTAGCTGTTTTTCTGGGGTTTTATCTTGTTCCTTCATCTGGTACATAGTCTTCTGCCTTTTCATTTTGTCTATCATTCTGTGAATGTGGTTGTCATTCAACAGGCTGTGGAATTGTAGTTCTTCCTTCTGCTGTCTGCCCTCTGGTGGATCCAGAAAACTTTTATATAACAACCACCCTACTCAAACCAAAGACCACAAGAAAACCTGAATCCCAAACCCATCCCACCAACACAGGCTAATTGGGGAGCCTAGGCTTTCACCTCATATGGCTGTAACTAGGAGTGACTCCAACTGCCATCACTCTGATGTCTGAGAAGGCCAAGTGGTAAGCAGGGCCTTTCATTCCCACCAACTGGTAACAAGCTCCCTTCCGATTGTGGTGCAAACAGAAACCATTGGTGGGGGGTAGGATCTGCACTTCACCCACACCAATCACTAATGAGGTACCCTTCCCAATGGGCTGGTGTCAAAGGAAGCCTAGTAGAGAATCAGGAATTCTACTACCACCCACTTGTAATGAGCCCAACCCTCCCTCTGGCATCCCCCACCCCTCCACAGTGTCAGTGTCAGTGTCAGTGGAAGTCAATGGTAAGCAGTAATAAAGTATCTCTGCCCTTCCCAGCCAGCCTGGTATCATGAAAGCCTAGTGAAGAGTCAGAACTTCCAACCCTGCCCTGCAATAACAAGGAATCCTTCCCCTGCCAGAGGGTCAAAAGAGGTTGAATGGGGAACTGGACTTCCACTCCCACCTGACAGAAACAAGATGGCATTCTCCTCTCCCCACCAGTCCAGTGTTAGAGGAGGCCAGCTAAAATACAGAAGATTTAACTAAGATCCAGAGTCTCACAACACAATACCCAAAAGGTACAGGTATACTTAAAAATCATTTGGCATAACAAGAACCTGAAAAATCTCAATTTGAATGAGAAACTGCAATCAACAGACACCAACACCAAGAGGACACAGATGCTGGAATAATCTGACCAGGATTTTTTTTAAATTAATTTTTATTGGAGTATAGTTGCTTTACAATGCTGTGTTAGTTTCTGCTGTATAGCAAAGTGAATCGGTTATATATATACATATATCCCGTTTTTTGGATTTCCTTCCCATTTAGGTCATCACAGAACATTGAGTAGAGTTCCCTGTGCTATACAGTAGGTTCTCATTAGTTATCTGTTTTATACATAGTAGTGTATATATGTCACTCCCAATTTCCCAATTCATCCCACCCCCTCTTCCCAAAGCAGCCACCATAAAAATGCTTCAATAAGTAATTACAAACATGCTTGAAACAAATGAAAAAATATAACACCTTGGCAAAGAAATAGAAAGCCTTGGCAAAGAAATAGAAAGCCTTGGCAAAGAAATAGAAGATGTTAAGAAGAATCAAAACCAAACTGAAAAACGTACTAGATGAGCTCAGTAGCAGAATGGAAATGACAGAGAAACAATCAGTGAACTTGAAAATAAGACGATAGAAGTTCCCCAATCTGAACAACAAAGAGAAATAGACTGGAAAAAACAACAACAACAGCAAATGATCAAAACTTTAAAAACTATAGAGGTGAGGAACATATTAGTAGTTGCCAAGGATTAGGAATGGATGGGGGAAGGGGGTGTGACTATAAAGGAGTAACATGAGGAAGATCTTTGTAGTGATGGAATAGTTCTGTATCTTTATTGCACTGGTGGTTCCATGAATCTACATATGTGATAAAATGTCACAGAACTACACACACGCAAATATCAATTTCCTAGATTTAATTCTGTACAATAGATATTGTACTTGTTTATTGTTTCAGTAACAAATTCCCTAAATGTAGTAGCCTTAGGCAATAAAAATTTATTATCTCACAGTTCTGGGTCACAAGTCTGGGCACAGTGTGGCTCAGCTGATTCTTTGTTCCTGGTTTCATGGAGCCAAAATCAAGGTGTTGGCAGGGTTGCACTCCTTCGAGAGGTTCTGGGTTAAATCCACTTCCAAGCTCAATCAGGTTATTGGAAGAATTCAGTTCCTTGTGGATGTAAGATGAAAACCTCTGCTTCCCTGCTGGCTGGGGTCATTCTTAATTTCCAGAGGTTGCCTTCATTTCTTGGTTCATGGATTCCTTTCTTCATCTTCAAAGCCAGCAGTGGCAGGTCACGTGCTTCTCACTCCCTGAATCTCTCTGACTTCTCCTTCTGTTTCATTTATCCTCTGTTTTCCTCTTCTATCACATCTCTCTGACTCCAACTGGAGAAATTCCTCTGCTTTCAAGTGCTCAAGTGATTAGATTATGCCCACCTTGACAATCCAGGATTAATGTCCCTATTTTAAGATCCATAAACTTTATGACATCTGCGTATTTCCTTCGCAGCAGTACCTGGATTACTGTTTGAATAATCAGGAGATGGGAATCTTGAGGAGACATCACTAAAATTCTGTCTATCACAATTATGCAAAATGTAACCATTGGAGGAAACTGGATAAAGATTACATGGAACCTCTCTATGCTATTTTGGTAACTTCTCATGAATTTATAATTATTCCAAAATTAAAATCTTTTAAAATGCACAGAGAAAAAGTAAAGGCAAAATAAATATACTTTCTATCAAAAGATATTTTCTACCACCAGAAGACCTACAGTAAAAGAAATACTAAGGAAGGTCCTTTAAGTAGGAAAAAAGATATCTCAGTTGGAGACATGGAATAGAAGGAAACACACTGAAAAGCATAAATACATGAGGAAAATCTAAGTAAATATTAATTTTATAATACAGTAAAAATGACATGTTAAGCCTAAAATATATATGTACAATTGAAATGCAAATTAGAATAGCATAAAAAGAAGGAAGGACTTAAATGGAGTTCAAGTGTTTTAATATTTTTTACACTGTCAGGAAGTTTAAAATGACTAAATTACAGATGGTGCTAACAAAAGTTAAGGATGCATATTATAATCTCTAATGTCACCACTAAATGAATGATGAAAGAATGTGTTAACAAGGCAACAGAGATAAAGAAATGGGAAAATAAAAGAAAATACTACATTGACCCAAAAGATAACTAGAAAGGAGAAACCAGGAATGAATATTAGGTGTGACAAAGAGAAAACTCAAATATATCAACAAATACAGTAAATGTAAATGAAGCACATATTCTAATTAAAAGGCAAAGACTGTAAGAACAGATAACAAAAAACTATATGTTGCTTAGAAGAAACACATTTAATGTAAGGAGACAAGTTGAAAGTGAAAGGATGGAAATAAAAAACCACATAAAATTACTTTCCCACCAAAAAAGAAACCCTAATGTAGCTATGTTAAAATCACAAAAAAAGAGAGGCTAAAGAAAGGTGATAGAGAGAATATATGATGTTGAAAGTGCCAACCTTCCCAGAAGATATAATTCTTAACGTGCATGTACCAATAGTGTAACAAAATATGTTAAGTAAAAACTGGCAGAATTAATAAAATTTGGCAAATTCACAAGTATGGTTGGAGATTTTAGTAAGCATTTCTAGTAACTGTTAAAATAGACTAAAATAAATTAGGAACGATATAAAAGATCTGAATAACACAACTAATAAACTTTATCTAATTGACATATGTATAATAATACACACTTTTAAGAACATTCATTTTAATGCCCACAGAACATTTACAAAAATGTACATATAGACCATGCAGCTAGTCTTAAACTGAAAAGGACTGAAATCATACAGAGAATGTTCTCTTATCACAGTAGAATTAAAACTGAAATCAGTAATAACATAAAAAGGTAACTAGAAAATGGCCAAATGTTTGGAAACTAAGCAATACATTTGTAAAGAACCCATGGGTCAAAGAAAGAAGTTCCAATGGAAATTAGAAAATGTTTTGAAGTGAAAAATAACTGAAATATGGCATGTCAAAATTCACAGGGTATAGCAAAAACCTGTGCTTGAAGGAAAATTTATAGTTTTATTTGTATATATTAGGAAAAAATGTAGGGCTAAAAATCCAATAACACTTCTCAAGAAGTTAGAAATAGAAGAGTAAATGTTATTCTGCCCTTTTTTATTTGCAAATATTTCAAATCCTTGAGTTTTCAAACTAGAGCTTTCTAAATCCATGTATTCTCTGAAGAGACATAATTATTGTTGGATTTAGAATGCTGAGTGCCTCTAGGAGGAATTCACCATTAGTCAATTTAGAGGGTTTAATCAAAACCCCCAATTTGTACTTGAAATTGTTGCTGCCGTATTGTGAACCTGTTAACAGCATCTATATCTTAAAGGAGCTTTAATGTGGCTAAATTTTTGTAGTTTGGAATGCTATTGTAAGTATTAATACATGTTTTTAAAGCTCTTCTAAATCTGCAGATGAAAAGAGCAATATAAATGCAAAAGCTTGGTTTTTCAAACCATTTACAATGTTCAGAATAAAACAGAGAAGAGAAAAACTGAAATGTGAACTGAACCACAGAATTGGAGTGTTTACTTTTCTCTCTTCATTTTTAAAACAAGCAAGACTCAGGAATAAAAGATAAGGGTAGCTGTACAATTGGTTTTCCAACTCATGAATAGAAGTTCTAAAAATAAGCTAACTGGCTGAAGAAAGACATAGGAAGTTCTTAAATAAAACAAGCAACTAACATGTCTCAAGCTTTATGAGAAAGTAGATATCAAACGGTCAAAATTTTTAATAGATTTCTTATTATTCATTCACCAACCCATTCATTCAACCATGCATTAATCCCAGAGATCTTTGTTAACTCTGGCAGGCACTGTGCTAAGTTCAGAAGATATAATGGTGAGCAGAGATGTGTTTTTTCCCTCTGGGTGCTCACAGTCCAGTAGGAGAGGATGGAATTAAAATAGTCAAATAAATAAACAGGTAACCACAGACTGAGATTCTGACTTATGAGAGAAAGGTACAGGGTGTTTTGTGAGCATATAACAGGAGATTTAGTGTAGGAAGTAAGCAAAAGCTTCCCCTAGAAGGTCTTATGTGAGCTGCAGTATGTAAGATAGAGATTGGTTAATTAGGTCAGAGAAGTGAAGGGGAAGAGCCTTCTGGGCAGAGGAAATAACACAAGCCAAGGCTTCTGGTTGATGCGAGGAACTGAATCAAGGCCAGTGTGGCTGAACAAAGAGCATGAGGGGAGAGTGTGAAAGGGGGAGAGCTGAATAGAGTGTGAAGGGGGTGAGATGGAGCTGTGGAGGTCAGCAGAAACCTGATCCCAGGAGCCTCATAGGCCATCTTAAAGGTTTTGTCTTTCTCCTAATAGCAAAGCAAAGCTAGGAAGGGGTTTTAGCAGGGAAGTGACATGCTTAGTTCAGTAATTTTTTAAAAATATCACTTCCCCTGTTGTAAGCAGTACAAATGGATTCCAGGAGACCGGTTGGGATTCCGCTGCATCGTATAAGTGAGAAGATGGTAGGTAGCTTGGAACAACGTTTGGAGGACATTGCCTCCCCCTGTCAGCCAAAGCCCTGCCAGATCTGAGTCCATTTCCCTTTTCCAAATCTACTTTCAATGATTCCTGCTCCTGCCAACTCAATATGCGCACTGTCACCTACACAAATCTTTCTTATTCTTTCTTCCACCTTTGGTCAGGTTGCTCTTTGCTTCACAAATGTCATCTGCAGCTTTCACCTAAACTGCAACCATCTTACACACCAAGCTCAAAGTTGCATCTCCCTTTTCTTTAGGACATTCCCACCCACAGCCAGCTCCTTCTGGCCTGCCCTGCATGCTCACCAAGCATGCCCCATGGCCAAAGAAAGCTCTCAGGAGACTTTCAGAACTGGCAGTGAGAAGCCACAGTGTGTGCTGGAAAAGTACGTTCCGGTAGGATGTGATAGGAGCACCTTCAAGCATCTGCCACACCCATTCTCATGCCTTTGTGTTGCACGTATTTCTACTTGTAATTCCTTTCTTCCAATTTTTATCTTCTAAAAAGCTTACTCAGATATTTTCCCTCTCCACAAGAACTTTCCTAATTGCTCCAGCGTAATGTGGTCTTTTCAGGTTGGATGTTCTGTGGTTCTTTTTTTTGCATCATATGTTACAGTCTGCCTTGGACAATGTTTATTTTCATGTTGGTTTCAATGATTGACTCTTGAGATTTGTGGTCCCCACATCTCCTTTTTTTCTTTTCTGCAGGGCCTAACACAGTGTTTTGCCCATAGTAAGTGCTCAATAAATACTGATTGGATTAAATTGTGTTCCACATTGAAAATGATTAAGCACAAAATGTACTTGTCTTCTCCACTGTGCAAGTGTTATATTCAGCCTCTTGGGAAATGTTTGCTGGAACATCTCTTCTTTTTCTTTAATGAATTTTGATCTTACATCACATTTAAATGCCTTGGAGTTCCAAAAGACAAATATATCCTCATGTAATTTAAATGACAATCAGCAGGCTATTTTTTCCTTATTAACATACAGAATGCTGGTGGTCACAGCAGGTAACTGATGAGGCTAATCTGTCAATGTCCTGATAATTCTCTGCCTGATTGCTCCCAGTCCGGGAGGCTGCATAATCACAGAAACACCAAGCGATTTGATCAGGACCAGAATAGATCATCGATTGTCCTCAAGTGAGATGGGTGTTGGCATTGGATGAGGTAAGCACGATATCTCAAGGGAACCCCTTAGGAAGAAATCAATATTGAGACTTCAAAATATTGTAGACAGGAGCTACAGGAAGCTTCTATGAGATGCAATCCTAGGAGTACTTGGTGTGGTGGAAAGAGAATTGATGCGATTAGTCATCATACTCTGTTAATTGGGACTCCAGCCAAAGGCATTCAAAAAGGTTTGAGGATCCTAACAGATGACTCAGCCATTTGATTGCTTTGGCTTCCATGCTTCTCAACAGTTTTCTAAACAGTCTGAACTATTTATTAACCAACTGTTAACAAAAATATTCTCCAAACAAAAGGGAAATCATTGTCTCCATTATAGTATACGGAAATAAACAGGTGGTAAGGCCTTAGTAGTGATTAAAGGACACAATATTTTTGACAATGACTTTTTTTTTAAAAATACATCTTCATTGGAGTATAATTGCTTCACAATGCTGTGTTAGTTTCTGTTGTATAACAAAGTGAATCAGCTATACATAAACATATATCCCCATATCCCCTCCCTCTTGCATCTCCCTCCCACCCTCCCTATCCCACCCCTCTAGGTGGACACAAAGCACCGAGCTGATCTCCCTGTGCTATGCGGCTGCTTCCCACTAGCTAGCTATTTTACATTTGGTAGTGTATGTATGTCCATGCCACTCTCACTTCGCCCCAGCTTCCCCCTCCCCGCCCCCATGTCCTCAAGTCCATTCTCTATGTGTACATCTTGACTCCTGCCCTGCCACTAGGTTCATCAGTACCTTTTTTTTTTTTTTAAGATTCCATATATATGTGTTGGCATACGGTATTTGTTTTTCTCTTTCTGACTTACTTCACTCTGTATGACAGACTCTAGGTCCATCCCATCCACCTCACTACTAATAAACTTTTAAAAATAAATTACAAACTTTTATTAAATAAAATAACATTTACACAGTTAGGTAATCTACCTTGTGGGTTGAATATTCCCAAAGTTTGGAATACATGCCTTCCTTGCTCCAAGCCATTGCCTTCCTTGTTTGGTTCTTTGGAGTCAATTTTACTTTTAATTTAAAACCTTTCAGTAGCCAGGTTTCTCCTCTTCCTTATACATTATGCTCACTGATTTATGACATCTAGAGAAGAAGCAGAGGAGTAGAAGGAACGCAAAGGGGCACAGCGAAGTTCATACCTAATTGGTACTGTTGTATTGATCTGGCATCGGAGCTTTCTGAACTTGGTAAGTGTTGAAAACTAATTTGTTCTCTATGAAGTTCCTTTATGAGCTCTTTGTAGACCCCAATCTCTGAGGATCTCCAACCTGCTATTCCTTTGCTAAAGACTAACACATTTCTACCCTTCTGTTTCAAACTTTAAGAATCCAGCAATATCATCAGCTTCTCTCAACCGAAGTCCATTTGTCCTTTCTGATGGTCCTCTGAGTTAAGACTTCTTTTGCAATAAGCCCAGGGAAAACTCACACGTTTCTCCCAACTAAGTCTGTAAGTGCGGTTATTTTCCAAAGGGTAGGACAATGAAGCCAGCCTCTCACTTTACCTATTTCTCACAGAAAGCAGAGCCCAGTCCACAGTCTCTCTGCCAAAATGCATTAAGCTCTTCTAATGATTCCTTTTGACCAAGGGCTTGCAACTGCCCATCACTTACCCACTAAACTGTGGCTTGACCAGACTTTGGTCAGGCTTCTCTCTTCCCTATATGCCCCTAAACTCTGGCTTGCCCCCAAGTCTGAGCAAGCACTAAAGCAAAACACCTCCCCTTAACAGCATCATTCTGAGAATCAGCTGATCACATAGAGAAACATTTCCTGCTAAACTTCCCTGATCATGCTATCTGCTTACCCCCGCCACTTGCCATGCTCCCCACAGAGTTCCTGCTAGTCTTGTTTACTATCCCCTATAAAAGAAAATCCTTTTTCTATTGAATTTTGAGACCCTCGCACATCTTGAGGTCAGAACATTCTCCCTATTGCAAAAATTTCCAAATAAAGTCTCTCCCTACTTAAGTCTGAATTCGCTTGTATTTGACACTTTTAAATCTCTCTTGAATGGAGAGAAAGAAGGAAGTACTCATGTACTCCCACTCCTTACCTCTTTTTAGAGGAAGGGGAAAGGATCCGAAGTTCATCAACAGCTCTAACTACTTCTCTGAAAAATCCTCCAGTTATGCCGTGGATGTGGATGAAAGGTGAAGTTTTTCTGACACCCCTTTGTTAGCTCTGACTATAGTCCAGCACTTCCTTTGTAGTGTGATATCACATGTCTCTTGGTTTCATTTAAAAATGAATGTTTGGATGTTACAATTATAAATGCATTTGCTGGGAAAGAAAAAGTTTTCCTTCACCTTCTTAGGTAGTGATTGGGGCCCCGCAAATTAACAGGAGAAAAGGTACACAACTTTCATTAATATTTACATGTATGGAGCTCACAGAAAAGAAATGAAAATCAAAGAAGCAGTTAGACTCACAGCTTAGACCCTTGTTTGGGCTTCAGGGGTCAATACACTGTGAGGAAGTAACTAGGAAATATATGGGGGAACTAATGGAAGAGAAGCTCTATATTAGTAAGGTCTGTTTCTGCAAACCTCTCTTGGTGTTAATTCCCCATCTTCTGGGATGACTCTGCTCTTCTCTCCCTGGTACTTGGGGGGGTGGGGGAGGGAAGGGGAGTTCCTTCCTCAAAGGGAAAGTTATGCCTTCATTTTAGGTAAATAAAAGGAAAGCAGAGAACTCTTCCTGATCTGTTGATTCTCAATTGCCTTTGGCTCAAAAGAATTCCTATGTCAAAATGGCAGATTTGGGGGTGGCATATTCTGATTCCCTTCACATTCAACCTATAATTTCTTCAGAGGCTACTCTGAAAGATATTTAATATGCAGGGTGCATCACTGCTTTTCAAGGAAGGACTTGAAATGTATTTTTGGCTTAGTACATTGAAACCAAGTTATGATTTTACAACTACGAGCTTTCTAGTTATGGGGCAGTACACGGGGCAAACATTGGAATTAAATCACTATTTGAGAAAAAAAACTGCATGATTTTTTTTCAGTTAAATCTTTGAAAACTACTAAGCGTATGAATGCAAATTTCCCCATCACGTTGGATAGTGCATAATATTATATTAAGGAAAACATTTTAGCCAAGTAATGTATACCCATTTTGTAACATCCTTTTCAAGACTAAAATGTCCCACCTAGCTAGGCAAAGCGTGGGTCATATAAGGCCCTGAACCCCAAGGTAAAGAGTCTGCACTTTATTCCAAGTGGGATGGAAGGTTTTGGATGATTTCCAACAGGGGAGCCTCATAATTTGATTTACACTTTTAAAAGCTCCCTCTTGGCTGTTAGGTGGAGAAAGAATGCTAGAAGGACAAGAGCAGCACTTAGGTATCCAGTCTAGATAAAAGACGAGGCTATTTGGACACAGTGCAGCTACCAAGCAAATCAGAGTCAATCTCTCAGGGACCAAGGCTGAAGACACTGTCAAGTCATACAAAGTGCATTTCCCACCTAAAATCAGCTAGAGTGCGTCCTTAAATAGGGTGCATGTTTCCTGGTTTTCTCTCACCTTCTTTGCCTTCACAAGGCACATCTTCACCCATCTTCTCCACATATTACCCCCCATTCCTGCCCTAGTTGGGGTCACCTTGGTCCTTCCTCTCTCTTCAACAATATTAATCTTGGCAACTCAGAAGACATAAATTTTGGGTACCAAGTATACAAAAACTTTGGGTATAAAATGCCAATCATCCTTTTAACCTCAGAGAAATTAGCCTAATAATACTATCACTTAGTGGTCCCTGCACTATTTGATACCAACTCTTCCTAGGTTAAAATTCTAGGTCCACTACTTATTAACTATGATCTTGGACAAGTTGCTGAAATTCTCTGTGCCTCAATTTCCTTATATGTAAAACAGGAATACTAATAGTACTTATCTCACATGATTGTTAACAAAGATCTCATGAGTTGACATTTACAAAGTGCTTAGAACTCTACCTAACATATAATACATGCCACTTGGATGTTTGCTATTATCATCATTACCACCTTTTAGAGCTGCATGAGAAATAGATAAATAATGCCTGAAAAGCACTCAGCACAGGGGCTCACACATATATGATGAGTATCCAATTAATGCTCAGCTATTATTACTTTGCTCAAATATGACACAAATCTCAGCAATGATCCATTGTTTATTTTTTTGCCTCCCTTGCTGTTTCTAATTTCTTTTTCAGCCCCTATGAGGTCATCTATGTCTGTGCCTGTGTCTGCAATGAGTATATTTAACCTCGGGGCCAAGACAGAAGATATCGGAGGAGAGGCAGAAGCCATTGGCTCATTTCCCAGTTTTTCTGCTTTATTAAAAAGAAAAAGTACTTCTGCTAAGAACTAGGTACCATATTTTTGAGACTCCAGCTGAGGTAGGTTAGGTGAATAGTTCATTAATTTTGGCATCTTTACATGAAATGAAGGCAGTTTTAGAAAGTGTGCCTTTGTCTGGGTTAATTAGTAAGTGAGAACATTGGGACCTTAGTACATTTTTTGCTTCAGTAATTCTTGTAATTATTTTTTTAGCTTCATGTTCTATATGAACTTTAATTATAAAGATACTTTTTAATGCCCATTCTGTGATATGGGGATATTAGTAGTGTTCAAGATATATCTGGGGGTAGGGGGAGTATAGGGGCTGTGTTTCTGGAAGAAGATAAAGAAACCAAAGAGACAGGGGTTGGGGGAAAGAGATGAGACTGTCTAAATAAGAAAGGACGCGGGGAAGAGAGAAGAGCAGCAAAAGGAAGCACCATTAACAGCCCGTTCCATTTTGACATCTGACTACATGTATCCCAACCTCATTTTTATCATCTTAATGTTTATATTGTTACTGACATCCTTGACTTCTGTAACTTCTGCATGCCTCTTAAGGAATCTCTCCAATTATTTGAGTTTTTCACAGATATTTAAAAGTATCTGGCAGCAAGGTTAGGTTACAGGACAGCAAACAAATGCTTAGTCATGCAATGAGGAGTATAGATGCTGGTGCTGCCCGAATCAGTTCAGAGTGCAATTTTTTCCCCTCCCTCTTTGTTTCCACCAATTTGTTAGAACAAAATTGGCAGCTGATGCCCAGATTAACATGTATACTGCCACCTTTCTTCGGCTCTATAAAAATTACAGAACCCCTTCTCCTGCTCACGTCCCTATATTGTCTGATGCTCCAGGTTAAATTGTAGTGTGATGTGTAATCTACCTGGATAAGGGTAAGAGTCATTCTTCTGAGTTGTCTAGTGGAGGCTGTGCAAAATCATGGGAAGGTCAAGAGGAAGGATGGAAAGTACCTGAAGAAGATAAAGTTTTATAAAACTATATAAGGTCAAAAGTAGTTTCCTTACTCCAGGACTATCTGGCTAGTTGGGGAATTAAGGTTTATAGAGTCACAAAATCTGTATTAGATAATTTACATAATTATTTTATCCATTCTTTCCTACAGCATTTTAAAGTAAGTATCAATAGCCCTGTTTTACAGATAGGAAAACTGAGGTTCAGAGAAGTGAAATAACCAGCCTAAGGGGATGCTGCATGTTGGTGTATTTATAAAATTAAATATTCACGACAGGTTTGAGTCTAAGCTGTCTAAGATTATCCCTTGTACCCATCTTTCCATATGAGTGTGATCAGCAAAGTGATTCCTAGTCCCAAGCACAGGCTGCAGAGAGCTAGAACATATGTTATTTAGGTAGCATTACTCAGGCCGGTGGAATGCATCACAGAGAAAATGACATCACACATGTTCCTGTGTGTCACACACTCTGGCTATTTAAGTGTTTGTAACAGAATCCTACTCCAACAGGATTTTAGATGTATATGGCAAAACAAATCTAATCTTGGCTGGGCCCCAGCACTCCCTGACAGCTGAGGATGGAGGAGTTCTCCCCTAGGACCCTGGTGATGGACACTCTGCCCTGTCTTAGGATCCTTGAGGATCCTGAAGCAGAGGTTGCTCTTGATCCCAAGAGTCTCCACATCCTAAGTCTGACCACCCCAGATGGGAAAAATCGCTCTCTCACCAATCAGTCAATCAATCAATCAATCTCTCTCTCTTATACACATACACACAAATGCACAAACACACACACATATCTTTCCTTCAAATCTCTCTTAAGATTTCTTTCCTTCCTAAGAAAAGAGACTCCAAGAGACTCTCAAGAGACTCCAATGAAGCTGGGACTGCTCCAGATCCACAGAACTATGTAGAGACATTTTCAGTTATCACAGTGACTAATAGACACTTCTGGCCTTTACTCTCATTTACTTCCAGCATTCAAGATCAGAGATGTTAACGTCCCCCAGCATGCAGGGCAGTCTGCACAACACAAAGTGTCCCTCCCAGTGCAACTGTCCCCCTGGAAGAGCACTGCGCCAGTGTCGCCCTACCTTCCCTTCTTCCCACTTTTTTCTCAGCCCCGTCCCCTGCCGCCCCCACCCAACAGCTTATTCCAGCAAGTTTCCTGTGGAAGAAGAAGGGAAATGGATTAACCTATCCCCCCGAGAAGACAACCCACTGTTCTGGGTTCTGACCTCTTTTGACCCAGGTTCTCTAGTTTCTTGGCTCATGGGGAACTCTGCTTTTTACTCAGCTAGCTGAACACTCTTTATTGGCAGCTACTTCGAAGGCCCCCACTTGAAAATTTCAGCCCGTGGGGTTGATTTTTGCTGCCAAAAACAGCAGTTGTTGAAGTCTGCTACATATTGCTGGGTCATCCATAGGGGTTCTGCCTTTCTTCCAATATGGAATACATTTGTTCTGCCAAAGTCATGCCTACCCCCAGCATGGGAGTTGACAGGATTCCATTTCCTTCTAGCAGGGGGAGAACTAACCCCTATAAATTTAGTCCCACATTCTTCAATAATGGCCTCGCCCAAAGAAATCTGGCATTACCCCAAATCTTTCTCTTTCTAGATGAGGGGAAAGGGGGAGAGAAGGAGAGCAATCAGGAACAACTTCTCAGACTCTGACCTGAGTCCCTGGGTGGATGTGATGCTCCTTATTAAGATGTGGAAAACTGCCTGGGAAAAAATCTGGAGAGAGGAACATCAGGGTTTCAGCTTTGGCCTTGTTAAGTTTGAGAGCCTGTTAGACATCTAAATGGAGATGCTAAGATGGCAGTTTGGTCCATGAGTTAACATCCCAGGGAGTGGCCAGGGTTGGAGAGATACATAGTTCTAAGTCCGGGGACTGGTGAAGATAACCTAAAGAAAGTACAAATACAGAAAGAAAAAAAATAGACATCTCAGGACTAGATAGCTGCAAGGTTTAGAACCACTGAGTATGAAATCATTACCAGGTTCTGAGTCTGGCGAATATTACTAACAGGCAGACTGTCTAGTTATGATGCTGAAATTAACGACTTGAGTGTCAGTTTTAGATATCCCATTGCTTTTCCACAGCTGTGAAATGAAGAGTGAGATGTATATGATGGTGAGATTATGGATGATTTTTAATTTCTTCCTTGTCCTTTTCTATGTTGTTCAAATTCTCTACAATGACCATTCAACAATTCTACAATGAGAAAAACACAATAAATATTTTAAATATTAACAGCCTATAAACGGTGCACAGTGCACTGCAGCTAGTGACCATAAACTCATGCACACTCCACCACATTATGATGCGAACACCAGTGTGAGGGTGGGCATTTTTCCTGTAATGTTCACTGAATTATATCTATAAACATTTACGTTTTTTAAAGATCTAGAATAATGATGCCTTGGTAAAAGTGGTATGACCAAGATGTCAGCATGATACTTTGGACATAATAAAAGCATATTTATTGAACAGACAAAAGGTCACAGCTAAAAGTCACCCTACAAGAGCCTATTAGTTAGCTTGAGAGGTAGTTCACAAGCATGTTATTTATGTCTCTGTATATTTTTCAACTCTCCAAATGCAGAGAGATAGCAAAAATGTAATCAGGGAAATAATTCTTAGCCACAACTCACATTCCAAAGGAAAAAATAACAACAACAAAATACCCAAGCAAAACCATCAAACCACATCCTGGTAAAAACCTTTCATGTGTTGCTGGGGTATCGTCTGGTCCCTATCACTACCAGCTGTGACTTGCACACCCGGGAAAGGCCAGGCTGTAGCAAGAAGAGCAAAAATAAAAGGCCCGTGACAAGGCTTTGAAGTTGAGTATGCTTAGCAGCATTTGTAACTAAGGTGGCGACTAGAGAATTAAAGAAGGGACAGACAGGGTCAGCATAAGATGGAGTCACCAGGTCCTATTAGTAAAGATAGGAGGAGTCTTTTCAAATCCAGATAGGAATGGCAATTTTCAGATCTGTCACAAGAACTTTCTATTTTTCATTCAGTCCACATGAATTAAAAGCCCACTTGCAGCAGTGTACATGCGGATGCTTGGGGAGATGGGACAACAAAACTGAAGCACTTTATATCAAGTTAGGGAGAAATGACTAAGTACTCTGAAAATGATATCAGCAAACTTAATCCTAATACCAGTTTATTACCAGCTGTATCCTAGAGCCCATTCTACAGAACAACGGCTCCTAGGGATGTAAATGTGTCATCAAATAAGTTAATCAAGATAAGCTTCTTACAGCAGAACTTTCAAAACATGCTGCAAGTCTCCCAGAGAGGGATAACAGAAGCGACATTTCCCTCAGTTCTTTATTTATGAAACCTTTTACCCAGAGCATCACAGAAGCGTTCTAAAAAACACACTTGCTAAATCCTTCCTAGCAGACATTAGGGTCACAGAGGATTAATCAGGAAGAACTCTGCGGAAGTTGGAGCAGAGTTTCTAAACAAAGAGGTAAATGATTTGATGGGGAAATGAGAGGAAGGCATGTTAGAGTGAGGGACCATAAATGGCTCAAAAATTAAATTTGTTTCCAAGGGTGAGAACAAGCTATGTTCATGAAAGAGACATGGATTCCAAACTAGGTGTGGTTGAATGAGCTTTCTCTAAGAACTGCAGAAGTCCTAACAAATCAGGTAACTAGAAAAGTCAACCAGCACTTTGAATTATAATTATTATGAGGTCAATGAGAAAATGGTGGGTGAATCCTGAAGAATCCACTAATCTTATAGCATATCACAGAAGAGAATTCCTAAGTTGGCTTTTTTAAATTATTGTTTTGAATAATTCAAGAGTCGCCACAAATTTATAATGACCTAAATATTTCAAAGCTAGTATATATTTAATTAGTTTTTATTAATTTGTCTCTTTTATAAGTTTTATTTGTCCCTTGGAAGGCTGTATGCTTTATAAGACAAGTTCACAGTACTATGTAATGCATTTGCTCTTTCTAGAATTCAGAATTATCAACTTTAAGGCAGAAATCCTGCCAATTATAATCCTATCCTCACAAGACATCATCAAAATGCTGGTTCATACTTGACTAAATAAGCTGCATATTAATTACTCATTTCAATGTCAGAGTGTTCATTTTATATTGCTTTTTCCAAGGGAGGGAAAGATAAGGAGATGCTGTTGCTTCCAGGGCATTTCATTAACATGTACAATGCAGCAAAAATAAGTTACTTTTGCCCTTTAAATGAATTATGTAGAATAGATCTGTGAAAATAATTGTGAAACTGAAGGCTTCATCATTCGGCGCCAAAAGTACATTTTTAGTCTCCTCTCTTAAATGCTTTTGGTGGCTCAAATGTATACATGTTATGTTACAGCTTCTCCAGTCTACACCCCTACGGTCTATGCCTCTTGTTCCTCACTTCATACCTCCTCTCACTAGTATGGTAGGTTTTAGTGAAGTCTGAGGCTACGAAGAGAACCTGACATGGTAGAAACTCATCCTGGACTTGGGCTCTGTTCATCTGCCGTGCTTCAGGTCTGCCCAAGCAAGTCTTATGTTAGAAAGTAAATCGTGCTCCATCTAGTTAAATAGTGCTGTGTACAGCATCCGGCTGGTCAGAAGCACTTAAACGGTAGCTGTTAGGCTGATGATGGTTATAATTATGACAAGGATGAAGCTCCGAATGAGAATGAAGTTGATGCTGTTGCTTTCTGGTGACATGGAGGGACAGTATTCACCAAAGTTTCTCACCATGGCGTCAAGAAATCCCTTGGAACCAGAACTCAAGCAGCACTCCCTTCTAGGGCTCAGGCACATCTGGGTATAGCAAGATAATCTGACGGCCCAAAGGTTTTCTGGATGGAGGCTGAAAAGTCTACTTGTAGGAAGCTTATGCTAAGGGAAAAGGTGAAGGTGAGCTGATCCTATTACAAAGGCTTAGGTATCAGAATGTAGTAGGGATACTGGGTACATTGTGGTAAACACATTTCAAACTTGTCCCTGCCCTAGCCTCCTGGACATATATATATAAGCCCAAGAAAGCAAGATGGATCTATAATTGCTAATTAAAATAATTATTTCTACTAAATTGTATAATACATCTGTTGTGATCCCACCCTACCACAACATTAGGCAAAGGGGAGAAAATCTACCTCCTTCCTCACTTCCTACCCTTCCTCATTCCCCTGACACTGACCAGGTAGATTTGGTGTGATGGAGCCTCAGGTCTTCTTAGCAGTCCAGCTGATAACTGTGCAGAGCAGAGCTGCAGAAGGGACTGGAATGGCAGTGAAGGAACATGGAGAAAGGAGACCCCAAGGCCAGGAGAGTGTATGCAGAGCTGTGTCAGGGAAGCACTGTGCACAGAAGAGCAATGGGAGGACAAAATTGCCCAGTGTTGCTGGGTTTGTCCAGGGTGAAACTTCTGGGAGCCTATTTAAGACACCCCAGAAATACTGGTGGGTGGGCTGGCAGGGGGCTGAACGTCCTTTGCCAACAGGTGAGGAAGGCCAGCAAAACTAATGGAATTTGAGCTTTTACTATGAATGTGACCTCATGGGTTTTTCTAGATGATGAGTCCTAGGAGAAATGTGTGGCATATATGAATCGGGAGAGAGGGCCCCTTGCTGGTTTTCTAACATAGAACAGAGGTCTGCTAACTGCCATTCTAGGAAAATCAACTTAAAGCTACTCAAAATAGCTTGTCAAATATGCCAAATTTCGAGACCTTCAAGATGGTGGAGGAGTAAGATGTGGAGATCACCTTCCTCCTCACAAATACATCAGAAATACATCTATATGTGGAACAACTCCTACAGAACACCTACTGAACACTGGCAGAAGACCTCAGACCTCCCAAAAGGCAAGAAACTCCCCACATAACTGAGTAGGGCAAAAGAAAAAAGAAAAAACAGAGACAAAAGAATAGGGATGGGACCTGCCTCTCGGGGAGGGAGCTGTGAAGGAGGAAAAGTTTCCACACACTAGGAAGCCCCTTCACTGGCGGAGACGGGGGCGGCACGTGGGAGGGGAAGCTTCAGAGCCATGGAGGAGAGTGCAGCAACGGGGGTGCAGAGGGCAAAGAGGAGAGATTCCTGCACAGAGGATCGGTGCCGACCAGCACTCACCAGCCTGAGAGGCGGGTGGGGGCTGGGAGCTGAGGCTTGGGCTTCGGTCGGATCCCAGGGAGAGGACTGGGGTTGGCTGCATGAACACAGCCTGAAGGGGGCTAGTGCACCACAGCTAGCTGGGAGACAGTCCGGGAAAATGTCTGGAACTGCCTAAGAGTAGAGAGACAATTGTTTCGGGGTGCGTGAGGAGATGAGATTCAGAGCACCGCCTAAACAAGCTCCAGAGACAGGCGCGAGCCGCGGCTATCAGCGTGGACCGCAGAGATGGGCATGAAATACTAAGGCTGCTGCTGCAGCCACCAAGAAGCCTGTGTGCAAGCACAGGTCACTCTCCACACCTCCCCTCCCGGGAGCCTGTGCAGCCCGCCACTGCCAGGGTCCCGTGGTCCAGGGAAAACTTCCCCGAGAGAATACACGGTGCGCCTCAGGCTGTTGCAACGTCATGCCGGCCTCTGCCGCCGCAGGCTCGCCCCGCATTCCGCACCCCTCCCTCCCCCGGGCCTGAGTGAGCCAGAGCCCCCTAATCAGCTGCTCCTTTAACCCCGTCTTGTCTGAGCGAAGAACAGATGTCCTCAGGTGACCTACATGCAGAGGTGGGGCCAAATCCAAAGCTGAACCCCAGGAGCTGTGTGAACAAAGAAGAGAAAGGGAAATCTCTCCCAGCAGCCTCGGGAGCAGCGGATTAAAACTCCACAATCAACTTGATGTACCCTGCATCTCTGGAATAACTGAATGGACAATGAATCATCCCAAAATTGAGGCGGTGGACTTTGGGCGCAACTGTAGACTTGGGGTTTTCTTTCTGAATCTAATTTGTTTCTGGTTTTATCTTTATCTTAGTTTAGTATTTACAGTTTATTATCACTGGTAGATTTGTTTATTGATTTGGTTGCTCTCTTCCTTTTTTTTTTTAATATATAGATATATATATTTTTTCCTTTTCCTCTTTTGTGAGTATGTGTATGCTTCTTTGTGTGATTTTATCTGTATAGCTTAGCACCATTTGTCCTAGGGTTCTGTCTGTTTTTTCTGTTTGTTTGGTTTTTTGTTTATTTTTTTAGTATAGTTTTTAGCACTTGTTATCATTGGTGGATTAGTGTTTTGCTTTGGCTACTCTCTTCTTTCTTTCTTTTTTTAATTTTTAATTTTTTAATTTTTAATAATTTTTTTAAATTTTTTATTTTAATAACTTTATTTTATTTTATTTTTTTTCGTTCTTTCTTTTTTCCCCCTTTTCTTCTGAACCGTGTGGCTGACAGGGTCTTGGTGCTCTGGCCGGGTGTCAGGCCTGTGCCTCTGAGGTGGGAGAGCCAAGTTCAGGAAACTGGTGCACCAGAGACTTCCCAGCTCCATGTAATATCAAACAGCGAAAGCTGTCCCAGAGATCTCCATCTCAATGATAAGACCCAGCTCCACTCAATGACCAGCAAGCTACACTGCTGGACACGCCATGCCAAACAACTAGCAAGACAGGAACACTACTCCACCCATTAGCAGAGAGGCTGCCTAAAATCGTAATAAGTTCACAAACACCTCAAATACACCACAGGATGTGGCCCTGTCCACCAGAAAGACAAGATCCAGCCTCATCCACCAGAACACAGGCACCAGACCACTCCACCAGGAAACCTACACAACCCACTGAACAAACCTTAGCCACTGGGGGCTGACACCAAAAACAACGGGAACTACGAACCTGCAGCCTGCGAAAAGGAGAACCCAAACACAGTAAGTTAAGCAAAATGAGAAGACATAGAAATAAACAGCAGATGAAGGATCAGGGTAAAAACCCACCAGACCAAACAAATGAAGAAGAAAGAGGTAGTCTACCTGAAAAAGAATTTGGAGTAATGATAGCAAAGATGATCCAAAATCTTGGAAATAGAATGGAAAAAATACAAGAAACATTTAACAAGGACCAAGAAGAACTAAAGAGCAAACAAACAGTGATGAACAACACAATAAATGAAATTAAAAATTCTCTAGAAGGAATCAATAGCACAATAACTGAGGCAGAAGAACAGGTAAGTGACCTGGAAGATAAAAGAGTGGAAATAACTACTGCAGAGCAGAATAAAGAAAAAAGAATGAAAAGAATTGAGGACAGTCTCAGAGACCTCTGGGACTACATTAAACACACCAACATTCGAATTATACGTGTCCCAGGAGAAGAAGGGAATAAAAAAGGGACTGAGAAAATATTTGAAGAGATTATAGTTGAAATCTTCCCTAATATGGGAAAGAAAATAGTCAATCAAGTCCAGGAAGCGCAGAGAGTCCCATACAGGATAAATCCAAGGAGAAACATGACAAGACACATAGTAATCAAACTATCAAAAATTAAATACAAGAAAAAATATTAAAAGCAGCAAGGGAAAAACAACAAATAACATACAAGGGAATCCCCATAAGGTCAACAGCTAATCTTTCAGCAGAAATTCTGCAAGCCAGAAGGGAGTGTCAGGACATATTTAAAGTGATGAAAGGGAAAAACCTACAAGCAAGATTACTCTACCCAGCAAGGATCTCATTCAGATTTGATGGAGAAATTAAAACCTTTACAGACAAGCAAAAGCTAAGAGAAATCAGCACCATGAAACCAGCATTACAACAAATGCTAAAGGAACTTCTCTAGGCAGGAAACACAAGAGAAGGAAAAGACCTACAATAACAAAACCAAAACAATTAAGAAAACGGGAATAGGAACATACATATCAATAACTACCTTAAATGTAAATGGATTAAATATTCCAACCAAAAGACATAGACTGGCTGAATGGATACAAAAACAAGACCCATATATATGCTGTCTTTAAGAGACCCACTTCAGACCTAGAAACACATACAGACTGAAAGTGAGGGGATAGAAAAAGATATTCCATGCAAATGGAAATCAAAAGAAAGCTGGAGTAGCAATTCTCATATCAGATAAAATAGACTTTAAAATAAAGACTATTACAAGAGACAAAGAAGCACAGTACATAATGATCAAGGAATCAATCCAAGAAGAAGATATAACAATTGTAAATATTTATGCACCCAACATAGGAGCACCTCAATACATAAGACAAATGCTAACAGCCATAAAAGGGGAAATCAACAGTAACACAATCATAGTAGGGGACGTTAACACCCCACTTTCACCCATGGACAGAGCATCCAAAATGAAAATAAATAAGGAAACACAAGCTTTAAATGACACATTAAACAAGATGGACTTAACTGATATATATAGGACATTCATCCAAAAACAATAGAATACACTTTCTTCTCAAGTGCTCATGGAACATTCTCCAGGATAGATCATATTTTGGGTCACAAATCAAGCCTCAGTAAAGTTAAGAATATTGAAATCACATCAAGTATCTTTTCTGACCACAACACTATGAGACTACATATCAATTACAGGAAAAAAAACTGTAAAAAATACAAACACATGGAGGCTAAACAATACGCTACTAAATAACCAACAGATCACTTAAGAAATCAAAGAGGAAATCAAAAAATACCTAGAAACAAATGACAATGAAAACACGACGACCTAAAACCTATGGGATGCAGCAAAAGCAGTTCTAAGAGAGAAGTTTATAGCAATACAATCCTACCTCAAGAAACAAGAAACATCTCAAATAAACAACCTAACCTTACACCTAAAGCAATTAGAGAAAGAAGAACAAAAAAACCCAAAGTTACCAGAAGGAAAGAAATCATAAATATCAGATCAGAAATAAATGAAAAAGAAATGAAAGAAACAACAGCAAAGATCAATAAAACTAAAAGCCGGTTCTTTGAGAAGATAAACAAAATTGATAAACCGTTAACCAGACTCATCAAGCAAAAAAGTTAGAAGACTCAAATCAATAGAATTAGAAATGAAAAAGGAGAAGTAACAACTGACACTGCAGAAATACAAAGGATCATGAGAGGTGATTACAAGCAACTATATGCCAATAAAATGGACAGCCTGGAAGAAATGGACAAATTCTTAGAAAAGCACAACCTTCCGAGACTGAACCAGGAAGAAATAGAAAATATAAATAGACCAATCACAAGCACTGAAATTGAGACTGTGATTAAAAATCTTCCAACAAACAAAAGTCCAGGACCAGATGGCTTCACAAGCAAATTCTATCAATCATTTAGAGAAGAGTTAACACTGATCCTTCTCAAACTCTTCCAAAAAATTGCAGAGGGAGAAACACTACCAAATTCATTCTATGAAGTGACAATCACCCTGATACCAAAACCAGAAAAAGATATCACAAAAAAAGAAAATTACAGACCAATAACACTGATGAACATAGATGCAAAAATCCTCAACAAAATACTACCAAACAGAATCCAACAGCACATTAAAAGGATCATACACCATGATCAAGTGGGGTTTATCTCAGGAATGCAAGGATTCTTCAATATATGCAAATAAATCAATGTGATACACCACATTAACAAATTAAGGAATAAAAACCATATGATCACCTCAATAGATGCAGAAAAAGCTTTGGACCAAATTCAACACCGATTTATGATAAAAATCCTCCAGAAAGTAGGCACAGAGGGAACTTACCTCAACATAATAAAGGCCATATATGGCAAACCCACAGCCAACATCGTTCTCACCATTTCCTCTAAGATCAGGAACAAGACAAGGTTGTCCACTATCACCACTATTATTCAACACAGTTTTGGAAGTCCTAGCCACAGCAATCAGAGAAGAAAAAGAAATAAAAGGAATCCAAATTGGAAAAGAAGTAAAGCTGTCACTTGCTTTGACATGCAGATGACATGATACTATACATAGAGAATCCTAAAGATGCTACCAGAAAACTACAAGAGCTAATCAATGAATTTGGTAAAGTAGCAGGATACAAATTAATGCACAGAAATCTCTTGCATTGCTATACACTAATGATGAAAAATGTGAAAGAGAAATTAAGGAAACACTCCCATTTACCACTGCAACAAAAAGAATAAAATACCTGGGAATAAACCTACCTTAGGAGACAAAAGACCTGTATGCAGAAAACTATAAGACACTAATGAAAGAAATTAAAGATGATACAAACTGATGGAGAGATATACCATGTTCTTGGATTGGAAGAATCAACATTGTGAAAATGACTACACTACCCAAAGTAATCTACAGATTCAGTGCAATCCTTATCAAACTACCAATGGCATTTTTCACAGAACTAGAACAAAAAAATTCATAATTTGTATGGAAACACAAAAGACCCCAAATAGCCAAAGCAATCTTGAGAAACAAAAACGGAGCTGGAGAAATCAGGCTCCTGGACTTCAGACTACACTACAAAGCTAAAGGAATCAAGACAGTATGCTACTGGCACAAAAACAGAAATATAGATCAATGGAACAGGATAGAAAGCCCAGAGATAAACCCACGCACATATGGATGGTCACCTTATTTTTGATAAAGGAGGCATGAATATACAATGGAGAAAAGACAGCCTCTTCAATAAGTGTTGCTGGGAAAACTGGAGAGCTACATGTAAAAGAATGAAATTAGAACACTCCCTAACACCATACACAAAAATAAACTCAAAATGGATTAAAGACCTAAGTGTAAGGCTAGACACTATAAAACTCTTAGAGGAAACTACAGGCAGAACACTCTATGACATAAATCACAGCAAGATCCTTTTTGACCCCC
Organism: Balaenoptera musculus; assembly: GCF_009873245.2. Taxonomy (NCBI): domain Eukaryota; kingdom Metazoa; phylum Chordata; class Mammalia; order Artiodactyla; family Balaenopteridae; genus Balaenoptera; species Balaenoptera musculus. The sequence continues at coordinate 33,359,388 of NC_045791.1, read as the reverse complement.
TTCCTAGAGAAATGGAAATAAAAAGAACAATAAACAAATGGGACCCAATGAAACTTAAAAGCTTTTGCACAGCAAAGGAAACCATAAACAAGAGGAAAAGACAACCCTCAGAATGGGAGAAAATATTTGCAAATGAAGCAACTGACAAAGGATTAATCTCCATAATTTACAAGCAGCTCATGCAGCTCAATATCAAAAAAACAAGCAACCCAATCCAAAAATGGGCAGAAGACCTAAATAGACATTCCTCCAAAGAAAATATACAGATTGCCAACAAACACATGAAAGGAAGCTCAACATCACTAATCATCAGAGAAACGCAAATCAAAAACATAATGAGGTATCACCCTACATTAGTCAGAATGGCCATCATCCAAAAATCTACAAACAATAAATGCTGGAGAGGGTGTAGAGAAAAGGGATTCCTCTTGCACTGTTGGTGGGAATGTAAACTGATACAGCCACTATGGAGAGCAGTATGGAGGGTCCTTAAAAACCTAAAAATAGAACTACCATACGACCCAGCAATCCCACTACTGGGCATATACCCTGAGAAGACCATAATTCAAAAAGAGTCATGTATCACCATGTTCACTGCAGCTCTATTTACAATAGCCAGGACATGGATGCAACCTAAGTGTCCATCAACAGATGAATGGATAAAGAAGATGTGGCACATATATACAATGGAATATTACTCAGCCATAAAAAGAAACGAAATTGAGTTATTTGTAGTGAGGTGGATGGACCTAGTGTCTGTCATAAAACAAGAGAAAAACAAATACCGTATGCTAACACATATACATGGAATCTAAAAAAAAGGTTCTGAAGAACCTAGGGGCAGGACAGGAATAAATATGCAGATGTAGAGAATGGACTTGAGGACACGGGGAGGGGGAAGGGTAAGCTGGGATGAAGTGAGAGAGTGGCATGGACGTATATACACTACCAAACGTAAAATAGATAGCTTGTGGGAAGCAGCCACATAGCACAGGGAGATCAGCTTGGTGCTTTGTGACCACCTAGAGGGGTGGGATAGGGAGGGTGGGAGGGAGGGAGACGCAAGAGGGAGGAGATATGGGGATATATGTATATGTATAGCTGATTCACTTTGTTCTGAAGCAGAAACTAACACACCATTGTAAAGCACTTATACTCCAATAAAGATGTTTTATATATATATATATATATATATATATATATACACACACACACACACATATATATACTAAATTTCTTGTTTTCTTTCATTTTTCAAACATAAGATCAAAGTATGGGAGGTGGAGTGATCATTTTGGGCCAGAAAGCAAGATGGGAGAAGAAAAGCAGAGAGGGAGAGAGGCAGCCTAAGGGTCAATGAGCACCTGCCTTGTATTAGGCTCTTGGCTGGATTTCTTTCATGGCCACTGTTTTAGTTGATTCTCAAACAAACAAACAAACAAACAAACAAACCTGAGTCAAGTATTACTATCACCATTTTATAGCAAATAGTTGCAGAGGGATAAAAGTAACTTGTCCAAGTTCACATAACTTCTAAGTGTTAGTGCAAAAATTTGAATCAAGGTCAATATGACATCAAACTCCATGCCTGCATCCCCAAGTATGAGCAAGTCACCCTGCTAGGAAAGACATTAAAATTCCTATTTCTATTTCTTTTGCACTTATGCTTGTCAGTAGGACCATTTTAGTCCAGATCAAGTAGTGACATACCATACACGGTTCACAAAGTATACGAGGGAAGAGGGTCTGTGGAAGATGACAGTGGGGATGACCGTGGCCTCCTCACTCATTCATTAGCTTTTACTGTATTATAATGTGCTATCCCTTATAGGGTCTGGATAAGTCACTTACATCATGATGACACAATAGGTTCTGACTCAAAGTCAGGCACAAAAAAAAAATTATCAAGCCTATTTGAGGCATGGATTGATATCTAACATTATAAATATTGTCTTAGAGTGTGTTACATTTTTGCATATACTGTGCTTTTGAGGGTGTTTTTTCTAGTTATGCATATTATTAAAACCAGGTATGTCTACTTAGAAGCCAATTTGTGAATCACTGTTTCAAATTTTAAATAAATAATTTCAAAAATAACAGAATATTTGTAATAGGTTGTAATATTTGTAATATTTAGTATAAAATATTTGTATTAGTAAGTTTAGTACTTCATGTGGAACAAAATGACTTTGTCATTAATGAATATACTGTTTTTAAATATTGTGTGTTACATCATTATCTCAACTTTAAACTCTTCTCTTTTGGAGTAAATGAACATGATATATTAATTCAGTGGCATGTAGATGTAATTTATGAACAAATAAATTTATTTTTATTGAAGATCCATGTTCAAAAAGTCTAATAGGGTATGTTATCAAAAAATTTTTTTGCTGGGTGCTATGAATATTGTGTGGTATATAAAAAGTTTTTGAAAAATATTTTTAACGAATAAATAGAAGAATAAACACCAAACAGGCAGGAGGTAAACATCATAGAGTAAGGGATGTTTGGGGAACAAAAAGAAAGGGAGATGCATTAATTTTAATAACAAGATTGAAGCCCTCAGAGGATGACCATACATCTCCTTTAGCCTTGGCTTGTGCTTGTTACCGTGACATCTCTTCCAGAGGGCACCACTTTCACTCTCAAAGTGACGGTTTAGATGATAAATTTTGTGGTCTATACAGAAAACTTTAAATTTTCAACTTCTTCATCTCACCCTATTTCTCTCACTTGCTTGCCTTTCTACCCATGATTCAAAAAAAAATTTGTCTTTTATATTCATGGCCAGCCCTGTCATCTGTATCCAATAGCCTCTAGGCTATGACAGCTTTATGTCATGATCTTCCTTCCTAGCTAAATACATCATAGGTGGGAATTCCCTTGTGGTCCAGTGGTTAGGACTTGGCACTTTCACTGCCTTGGGCCTGGGTTCAATCTCTAGTCGGGGAACTAGGATCCCAGAAGCCACGTGGCGCAGCAAAAAAAACAAACAAACAAAATCTTAGATGCCTTCTTCCCCTGCCTATAAACAAAGTCTTGTAAAAATCTAAAATAAAAAATATATAGAGAGAGAAAGAGAGACCAACCTCTCTTTGAACATTTTTTTCCTGTTTTATTTTATTTTGAAAATTCCCTAAAAGGACGTTCTTACTTGCTACATCTATCTCCCTCTACACCCAACACGTTACTGACATTATTTTCTTAAAGCTTCCCGATGACAATGCCAGTTCACATACCCTTTTGCCTGCAGAAAGTGAATGAGAGCTTCATTAGAGGTTTAAGCAGGGATCCCAGCTCTTTGACCAAAGAATGGTCCTCCTATAGCTACTCAGCCAAGTGCAATGAATTGGTGACCTTCACATGGCTACAATCACATCAGCCTCCCACTCAAAGGTGTTTTCTTAGCCCCCTCCCTCTGTATATTTACCTGAATGTTTGGAATTATTGACCAGATTTGACAATCTTAAAGGCTTCTATTATTTTAGTATATTTCAGGACACTGCGGGGTATAGTATAAATGCTATGGAATTTCAAATCTGAAAGATCTGATTGTGCGTTCTGGTTCTGTCCCACAATATTGCTTGGTGACCTCACCCAAGTCATTTTAGCTTTTCTGAATCTGATTTCTTTGTCTATCAGATGGAATTGATGACATCTCACTCACGGGCTGATTATCACTAAGAGTTACTAAAGACTATGTTCATATGGACACTGGCTCATGTTTGTTTGTTTGTTTGTTTTTTGTAGCTAAAGATTTCAACTGCCTCAAATGGCACAATTCATTGAGATGGCTGTGCTTTAATCCACATTAACTTAATAGAATCAAAAGCGCTGCAAGAGTCACTGGTGATGCAGTATGTACTTTCCACACACTTGAGTCTAGAGTCTTTAGGGCAATAACACCATCTGTTTCTATGAGAACTCAAGAGAAATAAATGTACCGAGAAACTTTCTGGACAGTGCCCAAGATCTGACTTATTTTCCTATAGTTTATGCTGAATATTTTTTTTCTAATTCCATTTATATAATATGTAAATAAAAGGAAGAAAGGTATGAAAGAATGTAAGGGAAGAATGTAACAGAAGAATTCTGGCGCTACCACTAAATGCCTGATGAAGGAGCTAGAGTCCAGCCTGAGAAGAGATCCTTCGAGCCTCCCTCAGAGCTGCAGGCAAGAGATGCTCAGTGGCTGGTGGGGAGGGGTCGTGAAGAGCCTTCAGGGGACCCCTAAGAATCAGAGTCCGCTTTCAACACCTGCCAAGCCCATGGAACACGGACACCCCGCACAGAAGCGCGCACTGGTAAACAGTGCTCCCTCTTGCTTCTCACCTCCCGCACCTCCCAAACTACACAGCAATACAGAGGGGGCAGAAGAGGAGAGTTTAGAAAACCAGCTGAACACTCCACACTTCCTCAATCACACACTTTCCACCTACAACCTGCACAATCCCAAACTGGAGAAAAAAGAGTCACCTCAACTTAAAATCAAGTGGGGAGTTTTGATAATTATATGGGATTGGATATTATACTTACTTATCTGAGTATGTGTTTTATGCCTGGTCACCAAGAGTGACCAGAAAAATCAAGGGACTGCCTAAGTTTTCACCCAGGGGGAGGGCTGCCTCAAAAAAAATGAGAGTCAACAAGAGGCAAAAATAAAATTTGTGTAACTAGTTCAGTAACCTCAGTTATTCCTCTCACTGAGACACTGGTACTAGGCTGTCCCCCAAGCTGCAGGCGCACAACTTAAGTGCAAAGCTGACACGACAAAGCCTTAGGCTTGAGAAGCCCACTGTAATGGTCAACACTGTAAGCCAAGGCATGACAGAGGAATCATGGTCTGCTGTGTTGACTGGAACTTAAAGTGTAACAGGAGGAAGAACTGAAAGTGAGGTTAGGACAGGGATTCCAGGAGAAGGGGCAAAGACAAAGGATGTTACAACTGGCTTTAAACACTTCAACTACCAAGAGGCCCCACATTTACACTGCCTCGCAACAGCCCTCGGTGCATAATCCAAACCTCCGTCCTTCCACTGCCAAGCACACATTTGTTGATAAGCGGCGCTGACACTGACAGTAGCTAGAGAGAGCAAAGAACTCTTCCTTTAGTTATGGTCTGAGGAGTTAAAACTTTTATCTCAACTTGGTCCTCTGAAGAGCAGGAGGACATGTTACTGAAGTTTCCATCCTCTGATGAAAGATCAGGCAACTATAGACATGAAGTTAGCCTCCGTCTCAGAGGGACTGTATGCAGTGATTTATAGGCAGAATTCCTAGGGTGGGGGGAAGGCAAGAGCCTCAGTGCTGTAGACCAAGGAAACAATGCTTTATAATCTACTGAACAAATGATAAGTCAAGTTACAGAAAACATAGAACTGCAGAGATAAAAGCACATTCCCTGGGGCCAGGAAATTGTAGAGCATTTATCCAGGAAGCTTAAAATGAGAGAATTTCCCTGAGCCCACTCCCTATATTTATCTTTCTTGTTCTCATTTTTCTGTCTTCATTTCTCATTTCCTGTTATCTTACTGACATTTTTTTAACAATCAATCTATATGGAGGTAAGTCAGCATTTTAAATAAATTAAATACATATATATTAGTCCAAATATTACAAAATTATATTTGTCTCTAAATAGTGCTAAAGATTCAACACTTTCTACCTGAAAACAAAACAAACAAAAAAACCCTTAATCCATAAGGCCTTAATAAACCAAAATACAGAAAGCATGGTATGATAAACAATTTTAACATAGTAGCTAAGAATATATCATTCTGATTTTAACTTTTGTTTCTGAGAAACTTCCACTTTCCACATTTCTTTATAAAATGGAAAGTACTATTTTCCTCCTCATTAAATTTACTACACTTAATGAAGTCAATAATGGTGACTTTCAGTTTTAAAATTCAATGAATATCAATCAACACCTGTTTCCTTAAACCCCCTCCTTACATTCATTTTGCAAGTTTTCATATTTGTAACACAGGCAATGAGTCATAGTTATGCAGTGATTTCTAGTTTTCAAAAGATATGAATCTACTTGGGATATAAGATCCCTTAGCCTACCCTAAACAGCCATTCTTAAACACCATTGTTTTGATCATTTTTCCTAAGTGTTGACTAAAAACAATTCTTTGATTTTTGAAATTCAATCTAATTTGATTATTCTCATAGTTGATTATATTTAAAAATTCACCTCAAATTGTTGTTGAGCACTTCTATTTGGGAGAGGCTGTACTAATGGCTTTACATGCAGTAGCTCATGCTGCTCTCCCAACCATCCTATGAGAGTGGTATATTTGCATATAAAATGATCCTCGGACAGGGACAGAAGACCCTCAGCATCCACCATCCTGGAAAAGAATGAAATGTGAAGTGGTGGGCGATCCTGGGGCAGAGTCCAGCAGGGCCCAGCTGCCCTCACAGAGAAGCCCAGCCGCTCCCCACAGCCTGATTCTGGAAGGCGGTCTGTGTGGTCAGAGCAGCTGTGAAGCTCGCAAATTGTCCCTCGGTGCTGGCACCAAGGCCCGGAAGAAAGGCTAACTCACTTGTTAGCAATATCCTTCCTGTCCTCCCTGCTGTTAAGGCAAACACTTGTGTTTCTTTGCTGAGGACAATTTCTTTCCTTCACATCCTAGTATTCCAGAGTTCAAGCTGACCTCTTTTATAGTTGGTCATTCTGCAACACTTAGAAAAATTCCTGAGCTTAAATAAAATGTACTTAATGCAGTAAGCATGACCCCTTCAAAACATGTGAAGACTTGAGCTTTGTTTTATTAACTGTTCTGGGTTGAATTATGTCCCCTCAAAAGATATGTTGAAGTCCTAACCACAGAATGTACTAACCACAGAAAGTACCACGGAATGTGACTTTATTTAGAAAGAGGGTCTTTACAGAGGTAACCAATTTAATATGAAGGCATGAGGGTGGGTCCTGATCCAATATGATTAGTATCCTTATAAAAAGGGGAAATTTGGACACAAAGAGCATAACTGAGCAGGACCCTATGGGGCCTTCCTGAGACAGACCCCTCCCCCCCCATGTCCTCTGCTTGCCTCTTCTTTGTAGAAAAGCTGTAGTCTCCCAGGCCTCCCCAGAGTCACAAAAGCCTGGCTCAAGAATTAATGACTGAAAAGATGTGAACATATAGTAACAAATCTAGCAGTTGAGCCCAGAGAACTGGTAAGAATTTAAACAGCCAATCAGTCATATGGCAGCCACAGAATCTTAGTTCTGTGTTAGTACTTCATTCCCCCCACCCTCCAAGTACCTAGATAACAGAATCTGATGCACATTGCCTGAGTTGTTTTGCAGAAGCTGAAACTCCCACCAAATGGAAGAAGTTAACTACTTGATGACCATGAGCAAGTAGCCCCCAGACCTACTGGAGCCTGAGGATTGATAATGTTAACACCTGTGACAAAGCTTCCTTGAAACCCATCAGGGAATTCTCCTCTTTTGAGCATGAGCCACCTTGTTTCTCCTTGTTCTCAGACACCTTGATTTCAGGCTTCCAGCTTTCAGAACTGTGAAACAATAAGTCTCTGTTGCTTTAAGCCACATGCTTTGTGTTACTTTGTTAAGGCAGCCCTAGCAAGCTAACAGATTAACCAAACTTCTTTCTGGTTTCCTTTTCTCCCTACTATTATGGTGAGTTTGATTAGCTGCAGCTAAATAGCTGTTCTGATATTCTCTTTTATTAAATTATCTTTTCTTGGCCTCAGAGATGGAATTTAATCTTAGTTCCATTGCTGCTGCAAATGAAGCTGTAAAAAAAAGAGAGTTCCACTATCAAAGAAGGTCCTCACTTTATGTTGCAAGAGCTAAGGAAGTTTAGTGATAAGATCCACAGATTCTGGCTCATATACTGCCTTGGCATTGCAGCTTTAGCACAAAAGGCAATTCTCCCTCCCCCACCCTCCAAATGAATGAGAGTTTAAATGACAAAAGACTTATCATTATCTGCTTGACAGCTCAGCCTCTGCCAGTACCATCTTGCATCTGCAGATCCGCTTGTCACTACATCCAGAGGAGAACTGGGGATATCGCTAGGCTTCAGGGATGCTTCCAGCAGCCATAAGATCCAGCTCCACATTGTAACCCATATGCCCGTAGGCATGCCCGTGTTCCCAGCTACACACAAATCTAAGTGAATTCATGATGTGGAGCCCTCTTCCCATCCTTTCTAATAACACTGGTGAAAATGTGATCTTCTGTGGGATAGAGGATGAAACCAATCTTATAACCAATCTTTCATTACAGTGAGGTTTTTATAATTTTCTGATTATTTCAATATCTTCTTCTGGGTCAAAGTACTTATTGTAAGACCTCTCTCTCATGGAATGCTATCAAACCATTCATGTATTCATCTGTTTATTAAATAAGCAGACATTACTATATAAAATAAACAGCAACCATTTATCAAGAGCTTACTACGTGCCAGGCACTGTGCTAAGTGCTTTACTTTATCATTTTTACACCTAACAACCACCTAAGGTACATACTATTATTACCCCATTTAACAGACAGTGACATTCACCTGCTCAAAGGTCCATATCCAAGTTCACAGAGTCAATACTTAAAACCAAATCTCTGACTTCAGAGTCCACACTCCTAACTACTCAGCTATTCTGCTTCTATAAAGTGCTTATGTGGTGTCAGCCACTGTGCTAAAAACAGGGAAGAACAAGATTTTACTTTTAATGGCTATGTTCCTTGTGGCCAAGGAGCTCACAAGGGAGCAAAAATGATAAATAAGCATCTCATAATCATTGAGTCTGATAATGCCCAAAATGTAGTTGTTTATGCTGCTATAGCTCACATCAAAATCTCTTAATACACAGTGTCAAGGACTCTCTCTATATAGTATTTGTTTAAAACAAGGATCTTCAGAAGGAATATTCTAAATGAATGACAGGAAATAAGATAATTAAAATATGTACATATGCTGACTTAAAACTCACATTGAAATATCTAGAGGGCCAGCAGATGTACCCTGTCTTGGCAAACCTAGGAAACAGTCATAAAATCATAAAGAGAGTGTGATGTGAAAGGCCTCCCCTTTCTCTCGCAGTCAAAGCTTCGTGAAAAGGACATGCTGTCTTTCCTCTCTTGCCTTCCTCTCTCTCAGGCAGAGACGGGAAGTTCCAAATCCCTATCAGGAGTCCCCTTGTCTGCTGGAACCCAGAACAGCGTGCACTCCCAATATTCAAGTTTTATTCAGATCTTGGCTTGTCTTTGGCCTGATTTCTTCAAGCTCCCCAAGGCTGAGGGTTACTGCTAAGTGCTGCCTTATCTAATTATCAGTCATATGCAACCTCGTGGCATTTTATAGCTGAAACAGACCTTAGAGATCATTTCCTTGAACCTGCTCATTATTCTGTCACCCCTCGGCATTTATGCAATTAGTTTGCTCTGTTTAATTTGTATTTATACAGTTGATGCTTTGGTAGTATACTTAAGAATTTTTCCTCTATGCATTTTTCTCTCTCAACTAGATTACATGATCCTCAAGGACAAGGAGTGTATGAGCACAGAGGATCTTTTTTTTACTGCTCCCTCCAATGGTTTTCAAGCAGTGGGTGCTCTGTAAAAGTTTTAAAGTGGAGAATCCAAAATATTAAAAGTAGGATAAATACAGAAAGTACGTTTAGAAGTCCTTTTTCTCCATTTAATGAAGCAGCCCACCTACTCCTCAAAGCTTTTCTAAACTATAATGCTTAGAGCAAAATTCAAAACTGAGTTCGGACTCGGGTTATTGTATCAAACAGTCTTATGATATCAATTCACATTAAACATCTATCCTTATGATACTTTGGACTTTCTGGTTACTGATAACAGAAACCCACTCATAATTGAATAAGAGAAAACAAGATGGAAGTCACTGTGAGGCTACAAGGACAGGAAGTAAGCTGTGCTTCAGGACAGGGCCTCATCAGAAAGGCCTTCCACCCCTCATCTCTGCTCCCCTTAACACACACCTTTTATTCATCTCCAGCTCTCTCTCTCTCTCTCTCTCCTTCAGATAACCACAAGGGAAAACAAGGTGGCCAGCAGGCATCTAGTTTACATGTTGCAGGTGCAGCCACCCAAAAAAGACTGAATTTTTAAATCCCAATTCCAAATTTCCTAAGGAAGGGACTCTGATAGACCCAACTTGAGTCTTCTATCAATCTCTGGACCATGATCAGAGAAACAGAATCCTGTCAAAACTTCATTCCTTCCATTCTAATGAGGAGAGAATTTGATGAGAGATTTCTGGGGGGGACGGTGGGAGGAGGAGGGAGGTGGGAATGAAACCTAGAAAGAAAAGATAATCAATGGGAATTTACTATAATTTCTATGCCCATATACTCAGTTACTCAGGTTCTCTAAATTCTGACTCAGAGAATTAATTCACAAAACTTACCTCTAGCATATGTTCAAATGTTAGCTATTATAATTATTTAGGAGAAGTAAATACTCAGTAAACATGTGCAGGTGATGACAGCCATAACGAATGATCAGAAGTTTTTTATCATTGGCTTAGGTCTCAATATTTTATTCATTTATTTAATGTCTCAACATTTTATGTTATTTATTTATTTAAATGTCTCTAAATCCTACTCCTAATTCAATTTGCCTTTCTTTTTTTTTCCTTTTGAAACTAGTTGATTGCTTAATGGATAATTTAATTCTTTTTTTTTTTGGCTAAAAAACAGAAATTTATTTCTCACAGTTCTGGAGGTTGGGAAGTCCAAGATCCAGGAGCTGATAAGGTAGATTTCACTCTGAGGCCTCTTTAATTCTTATAGAACCATAAAGTCTAATCCTGGGAGAATTACTAAATTCTCCAGAGAATTAAAGAATTTCAGTGGTGAAAATACAGTCAGAGAGAAAGATTCATAGATTTCTCTCATGGTGTAACATATAGAAACAACTATTGTGATATTTTCAAGGCCCCATGGGCCACGAGTTGTATAGAGCTCCATGGAAATATCCCAACAACCTAATGACCAATTCTAGGCAAATTCTAGGATTTTTTTTTAACCTCATCCAACATATTTAACATAGTAAATTCCACAAAGTGGCACAGAGAGAAAATGACAAGTACACGAGAGCCAGTGTTCTTTGAGTGTGGAAAATTCTAGAATGAGAAATAAACTATTCTTTGTGAGACCAAGACAACATATACATGCAGGAAACAGCTATGTAACTGAGTGAGTGTTCTGCAGCAAGATACTCACGGTGAACAGTGTGACCAAAACCTCAGGGTTCCAAATCCTCCTTCCCTACAGAGACTTGTATCTGCCCATTCATTATTTGGAGCAGGGATGACTGACTGTGGGACCCTCAAATCATGCATAATACAAAGAGACTGACTTCCCTCAGGCTTCCAGATTGTCAGGCAAGGCCATCCAGGACACGATGGCATTAAAATCCAAACAGTCACTGAACAATAAAATACATTACAATTGGATCCAGTCCAGGCGAGTCAAGGTCTCATTATACAGGCCCTCAGGGCTGAGAAGAGGCAGGAGAACAATGATGGAAATGCTCGTTGCCATGGTGTCCCTGCTGCATCCCCTCCATTCACAGGGGTGGAACTGAGTCTCTCTGAATCAATTTGGTGGCGAACATCTGCTTACCTTTCACAGAACTCAGATCAACAGTGAATGCTCCTGCATCCCACACTGATCATTAGAAACTCTTACTCTTCGGGTTTCCTAAGTGATCGTTTCCCAGTCCTGGAATGGAGTTGGCTTATTGTAGCTGAGAGAGAAAAGCGATTTTACCATGATGTATTGATCTATGTAATTTTGACATGTGAGATTATTAAGAGAGATAAGGGAGCATAAACAGGAGCACAGAGCCACCACACATTGGGAGAAGGAAGATCAGGGTTCTCATCCTAACTCTGTTATCAAATTACAGGGCAACATTCAGAAAACTCCTAAATTAGCTGAGGCCTCAGTTTCTTCATTTTATCTAAGATACTGATTAAAAGATGCACGACTATTCTATTTATGACCAAGAAAAGAAAACCACAGCCATTTATAACTATAATATACCATGGGTTATAAAATGCATCCTGATTTCAGAGATGTTAAAATATGAAAAAAGTACATTTTAGAATCATTAATAAATAGTTTAATTGATGGGTGGGGGTGTAGTAAAACAGTTATTTCTAAAACAGGTCCTCCCTGGTTGCTTGCTTTTTTCAAGAAATGACTATTTGAATTGTTGACTTCCCTTCTTTTTGCAGTTGCACTTAAGCAATTGAAAATAGCTGCAGAAAAGAGAGGAGCAGGGCTTTTAAGGAAAACGCATTTCTGTCTGTAGTTGCAGAGTAACTCTGAATCACTTAGGCATTTGAAAGTTAAATTCCTGGCCCATTCAAAATAAAACCCAAAGTCGGGAATCTGCAAAAGGTCAGTTCTCACTCCTTGTTTACCAACCAGCTTTCAAAGTAATTGTCCTCATCTACCAGAATCTCCTCACTTCCAGCTTCTTGATTAGCTATCTCTTCTTTGTCTCCCTATTTCTCTCCCTTCCCTTTTTCTTTCTTCTTTCCGTCCTTCTTCTCATCCATCCATATTCATTAAGCACCTACTCTGTGTTTAATAAATAACCAGGTCCTATGCTAAGTGCTCAAATACAACAGTGTATAAAACAGGCACAGTCTGAGCCCTCTTCAAGAAACACACGGATCTAGAGTGGGAGACAGTCGTGGGAAAAGCAGTTGCAATGCAGCATAATAGGAGCACACACAGGATTCAGAAGACCATCCAAGCTGAGACCTGAAGCACAATCAGGAGCACACCAATTTATGCGATAAATTCCCTCACACCAAGAGAACTGTGTGCTCCGGTTAACTGAACTCTGGTTAACTAGAAAAAGTCAAGAACGTGGGACCTACATTCTCTATTTTCTCCCATAATCTAACCTTATTTTGTACTCCTCTCCAGGTTACCTTTTACACTAGCCAATCAGTAGCCTCACTTCCCTGTGCCCCACTCTTTCAGTTGCCTAACGGGCTCTCTTCCACGCTCTTCCACCCAATTACATCTACAACTTACACAGCACCTGTTAGGCAACTCTGCGCAATTTTCTCAGGAGGAAACTGAGATGCAGACAGGTTTAGCAGCTAGTCTGAGGTCACATAGCCAGTAAGTAGCCAAGCGGAATTCAAACCAGGCCTAATTGTTCCCAAAATCTCTCCTCTTTCCACTACACCCCACCGGCCCAGTATAGCTACAGCTCTTCTTTATTTCAAGGCCAAGCTCAAGTCTACCACCCCCATGGGGTTTCCCTCTGATAGTTGCAGCCCATGCAGATCTTACTTTCCCTAGTCTTTCTCTGTGTTTAATCCCTGAAATTTGTTATAGACCATGACACTGTTTTCAAATGAGCATAATATTTTTCAACAAAATTTGTAAACAATTTATGGGAAGGAAGTGTACTTTACCTCTCTTTGGGATTATCAATGCTATCATTTATAGCTGTCATTCTCTAACGACAGGTAATGGGCTTTTTTATATACGTAGGTTGGAAGATCAGGATATTAGCTATTTGAGGGGACTCCTTAGCTGGGTTCCAGTTAAGGGACACTTTTGCTGATTTGGGGCTATAGAAGCTCTCAGAGGCACCAGCCAGACTGCTTTTACTTTTGATTCAGCTCTCCTTCCAGGCAGTGTCATGAAGTTGGTGAGCACTCAATATAAATGAGAAATGAAGAAAACTTAAGCTCTTAGCTCTGAACTCCTTCCCTAAGCAGCCAGACCGAAAAGTATCCCTCTCTGAATGCAAATCAAACACTATTGTGGATGAGACATTAGATTTTTCCATTGAAATTTCTCAGGACATGAATTCTCAAGTGGATAAGAGTTGACATGTATTATTGGTTTTTATTCTTCCCCATACCTAAGTCACTCCCAGGGTGTTCATGAGGCACTCAGAGAAGTGCATTCACCCCACCAGGCTGCCAGTTGATCATTTAGTACATTATAACATAACTTATTACCAGAAGGAGGCAAAAGCACAGAGCGGGGTTTGATTCCTTATCATTATTTGCCTGACATATATAGCACTTTTCTCCAGGCTCTGTGCAGAGAATATTTAACAAGCCACATTAACTTCCAGGCATCTAGAATTGTACAGTTGAAAACAAAGGAAGCAGAAGAAGGAACAGGAACAGTAAAGGGTGGGATAAGGGAAGATCTGACACTGGGCAAAAAAAAGCAGATAAAAGCAAAATCAAGTCCCAAAGTGGATGAAAGAGTGTGTTCTAGCTACCTGGGAGTAGTGGGACCATATAGACCACAAAACAAAACTACCTTAAGAGTTCCACTTGCCTTTTAGGCCAGAGGTCAATTTGATGAACTGAATATGGGACTATTCAGCCTAGGAAATAAGGGCAAAAAGTATTTCCACTTTGCCATAAATGTGCTGAGTTGAAGACAGAGTAAGCATAAGGAAATCTTTATGTGGACCCCAAGCAGAGTCTATTATCTAGTTATGTGGATAACTAGGTAAAAAGCACCTAGAGTGATGTTCACATCCTCAGTTACCCAGGAATTTTACTTTAAAGATATCAGCCTTTGTCAGTTTTTACTAGGATAGACTTTTCTCTAGAATGTTTCCTTATTTTCAGCATTTTAATTACCATTTCACATATAGATAACCACACACGCACACACATACCATATGACTTTGCATTGGATGTGTAGACCTAGTTTAGAGGTTGTACATTTTTCATTAATCACATTTTCCTATATATTCTGGATGTGTCTCAAAGACTATGTCAACTTCCAGTATCCCCCAAACCCCTAATTATGGCCATGTAACATCTGCATCAGTTCATAAAGGTCTCTTTAATCACATGCGATTCTCATTACCAGGATGTACACTTCCCAAGAAAATGCCAAGAGAAAAGAGACAACCTGAAGAGATTTGGCAAAACTTCCCTGGTCATTTGCAAGAGATAAACGTTTCCTCTACCTCATTAATTCACACCTTTTGGCATAGAGAATGTGTATTACCCTTGCAGTTATCACCAGCCTCAAAAAACCCTGGAAAATTTGTGAAAAAGCTTAATGGCTTATGCTATAAATGGCAAAATTCCCCCAGCTGGCATCTGCAACTTGCTAGGGCCATTCATGGAGCATTGCTTTCCAGATGAAAATTAAGCTGGGAGATAAAATGGGAAAAGCATCACAAAGTGCCTTGTAATCTCCAGATAAATTTGGGAGCAGCTTAATTTCCATTTGTCTAGGATTTCAGATGTTTACCATAAAGCTTTCCTTTGGGAATGGGAAACCAGGCTTGCATGATAAATAATAGTTATGTTATCTTAAAGGACAGTATGCATGGTATCCATTTTTTAACCATCCATATATCCCTTCAACAAATACATGTGGAATATTTATTATGTGTTCTTCATATTTTAGAAGATGTAAAGAATAAGTCATGTGATGTCCACAAGGAACTTACAGTCTTCTTTGGGAGAGAAGACATATATTTTTTAAAAATGGTAATAATCAAAGACAAAGAACTTATAATAACAGATATATAACTCCCCACTCAACTTTTTTCTTAGCTATATTCAGAGACAGTTTAGGGATAGATGTCGTCTCTGGGTTCACGAATTCAACTCATTAGGGTGAATTCACTAGTATCCATTTTTAAATTAATCTATTATTTACCATTTTTGCATGTCAGTTTATTGAAATGGAGACAAAAATGCATAAAGCATATTCATGAAACCATGAGTTAGTTTTATCTGCAGCATGGGGAATTTGTAGAGTGTTTTAGAAGAATAAGTCTGAAAAGGTGTGGTGTATCCACACTGTAGAGTGTCTTAAAGGCAAGGTTCTGGCTAGGTTTAATTCAGTAGGCAATAGCTGCTACTGAAAGTTTTTAAACAGGGCCAAAGTTTGAAAAATAATCTGTCATTACTAAATTTATCCACACATGTATAAATTATGAAAAGGAGAACTGAAAATTAGAGCAACCAGTTAGGAAGGTATTGTATTCTTCCTAATTGGTGAAGCAAGAATGAACTAAAGTAGTTATAAGGGGCTTTCCTGGTGGCACAGTGGTTAAGAATGCACCTGCCAATGCAGGGGACACGGGTTCGATCCCTGGTCCGGGAAGATCCCACATGCCACGGAGCAACTAAGCCCGTGTGCCACAACTACTGAGCCTGTGCTCTAGAGCCCGAGAGCCACAACTACTGAGCCCATGCACCGCAACTACTGAAGCCCGCACACCTCGAGCCCGTGCTCCGCAGCAAGAGAAGCCACCAAAATGAGAAGCCCGCTCACCTCAACAAAGAGTCACCACCGCTCACCGAAACTAGAGAAAGCCCAGGTGCAGCAACAAAGACTCAATGCAGCCAAAAATACATAAATAAAATAAATAAATAAATTTATTTAAAAATAAAAAATAATAAAGTAGTAATAAGGAGAAAAAAAAGTGAGTTCAGTTTTGATCACCTTGAGTTTGAGTTTGAATCAATGGGTCATCTTTCATGTGAAAATATGCAGCAAACAACTGAAAATGCAAGTCTAAGACAGGTCACTGTTGTGATTTAGGGTCTGGAGGTATTTTCTAAGAAGTGCTATTTTAATTCACGTGAGCACATGCAATCACTTAGAGAAAGACTATAGCTAGGGAGAGAAATGAGAACTAAGAAAAAGGAGCATCTTCATTTAGAAAGAAGGAAGAGGACCAAAGGGCAAGTCTTAAAAGCAGTAATAAAGAATCAGAGGAGCATAGAAGCACTCAGCATCACAAAGTTCAACTGAAGTTTTGAGGTGTGTGTCCTAGTCTGTTTGGGCTGCTATAACAGAATCCTATAGACTAGGTGGCTTAAACAACAAACAGTCTTTCTCCCATTTCTAGAGGCTGGAAGTCTAAGATCAGGGTGCTGGTATGGTTGGGTTCTTGGGGAGGGCTTTCTTCCTAGTTTGCAGATGGCTGCCTTCTTGCTGTATTCTCACATGGTGGAAGGAGAGATCATCTTTCTCATGTCTTTTCTTACGAGGGTGCTAATCCCATTCATGAGGGCTCCACCTTCATGAGCTAATTATCTCCCAAAGGCTCTGTGTCCAAATTCTATAATACTGGGGATTAGGGCTTCAACATTTGGATTTTGGAAGGACACAAACATTCAGCCCATCTCCGTGTGAATGGCCAAGATGCCTCATACTGCAGAGAGAGTCAAGAGGTTAAGAACTAAGATGAAGTCTTTTGAGTTACAGACTATGAGATGTTGGTGACCAAGAAGAGAACAGTTTGAGCCTAATATTGAGGTGGGAAGCCAGATTCCAAGAAGTGTATGAGTTCCAAGGAGGTGAAAGTGGCAGGTGCAAATTAAGATGTTTGTCAGCAAAGAAAAGTGAAGAGGTGGTATCAGGGTCAAGGGGTCCTGGGTGGGGGTCGGGGGTTGTTTGTTATTTTGACTACTTGTTTTTTCAGTTTGTGTGTTTGTTTGTTTTTACTTGATGGCAACTTGAGCATGTTTGTCAAATGGAGGGTGATGTCCGGAGATATCTCTGAAGAACATACTGAAGTAAAATATAAAGGGAATAAGCAGCAAAGCAAGATCCCAGGGGAAGCAGGAGGCCATGAGATCAAGGAGACCAGTGACAAAGCAGAAGGATGCCTCTTTCCCTGAGATTAGAAGACAACAGTGGAAAGTGGGTGAAGATGCAGAGAAATACTCGAGAGGCTTGCCTCACTCACAACAGTAAAGTAGGCTTGAGATACCTCTAGAGCCAGAGGATGAAGGCCAGGCTCAGAGAACATGCAGAAAGTTGAGACAGTTTAGAATCAGGACTCAGCAGCATATGAGAGGGAACTAAAGAGAGAGGGCAAAGGCACTGTCAAGCAGTGTGAAAGGCTCCATGGCAGAAGAGCTACATATATTTCATTTAAAGCTCTGAGGTCAGTTTTGTGACTTACTCTGTGGCTTACCAGCAGCCTGTGAACAAGAAGGGCAAAAACCCAAAGTGATAAGGCAGGACTATTAGCTATGTGTGCTGCTGTTTCCCACTGTTCTTTGTAGGTGGTGGGAATGGCAGAGGGTCTGTGGGTCACGGAGATCAAGGCTGACAGCAAGAGTGTTGCTGGAATTCTTAGCATTGAGGTCCACTCTGGATAGGGAGGCCACTGAGGCCCAAAGCACAAAAGCTGGTGACCAGATGCTGTTTCTGAACACATGATACTGGGGGAGGTAAGTGCACACAGGGTCAAGTCTGTACTTCAACCTCCTTAGAAATATGGGTAATGGGCATGGGAAAATTCCTCATTCCTTTGGATACCAAGAGCTGATCCTTGAGGTAGACCAGCTCTTGGTATCCAAACTAATCCAAGGGAGCATTGCCCCATCCCTCCTCTAATATAGCTCAGAAGGATACAGCTCAGTTGGCTGCTGAACTGTCCCAGCAGAAGCTCCCTCACTAAACGCTGGCCTTTGCTTCACCAAGACAGCTCAGGCACGAACACTAACTGCGTAGTTACTTCAGAGGCAAACCTCCAGAGGACACTGGGAAACAACTGAAAACATAGTGAGTAACTCTTTTAAAGTGTCTAGATATACAGTGTGAAAAAGGATTTTTGACCGTACAGGAAACTTTACACGTTCTCTCTGTTCATGTGATCTGGAGCATTTTCTATAATATCCCTTTAAGTATGAGGGCCGTGGTACATACTCCAATTAGATAAAGCTTCCACCAATAAAGAAATATCATGTTTCATTAATTTTGAGTTTATTCAGCTGCCAATAACATTTTGATTTTCCGCTGAATAAACAGTAAATTCAAGAGGCTATTTAGATGAATGGTGCACTTGAAAGAAGCTTTTTAGGACACAGAAGCCAAAGATGTTTACTCTAACTTTAAAATGATAATATAGCTTAGTTGAATCGGCCCCTTTGGGGATGCATTTCTTCCCAAGGGAAACTACAAAGTTATTCTTCACAAACAGACATCGTTGCCCCCACACAATTAGACACTGGGGATCAGAAAAAGTGTTACCGTATTTATCACTCTGAACTACCAATTCCTTCAAATAAATCCATTACCCACTTAGATAACTAAAAAAATGTGCTTTTGGGCTTCCCTGGCGGCGCAGTGGTTGAGAATCTGCCTGCCATTGCGGGGGACACGGGTTCGAGCCCTGGTCTGGGAAGATCCCACATGCCGCGAAGCAACTAGGCCCGTGAGCCACAACTACTGAGCCTGCGCGTCTGGAGCCTGTGCTCCGCAACAAGAGAGGCCGCGATAATGAGAGGCCCACGCACCGCGATGAAGAGTGGCCCCCACTTGCCGCAACTAGAGGAAGCCCTCGCACAGAAACGAAGACCCAACACAGCCATAAATAAATAAATAAATAAATAAATAAATAAATAAATAAACCCAAAAAAGTTAAAAACGAAAAAAAAAATAAAAAGGGTGGGAGCCTTTAAGTGCCTGTAATGCCCACTGGCAGATGCAGAAGATGGATTAATAAATTCTATTTAAAAAAAAAAATGTGCTTTTTAGGGCAAATAAGCTATGTCATAGAAAAAGTTATTGCATGTGAAGAATGCTGTATGAAAGAATGAAATTAGAGCAAATTTCCCTCTCCCCCACTCGCTCCCTCAGGGCTCTCTGAGGTGGGGGTCAGGCACCCCTCCCCCCGGGATGGCTGCTTTCCAAAGGCACCTCTCAGGGCACAGCATGGATCAGAGGCTATAGCAGAAGTTGTGCAAACGACACAAGTCTCAGTGGGGTCCATTCTGCTTTGCAGGCAAGAATTTTGACTGATCCAGAGACCAGAGGAGGTAGTTACGGCCCAGACCTGCTGATGGTATGTTCCTGATTATACGAATTTTGGAGAAGGAAAACTGCTTGAAAATACTTCAGAAGGTAAACCAATAGCATCTCACTGTGTCTGAAGGGGGAGTGACTACAGAATAGACTTTCACAGTCTGACTGATCAATGACAGGTCTCCAGGAAGCACTATTCAGTTCAACTTCCCACCTTGGTCCATGCTGTTCTGTCCATCAAAAGGAGCTCCTTCCCTGACTTGGGCTTTCTTCCCACTCATTTTCAATACTCACTTCAGAACTTGGCACTTCCAAAGTGTCTCCCTTGGCAACTCCAGCTCTCCACTCTCTCTTCCCCTCTGAAACCTCCTGTCACTTATTGTCTGCCACTCATGTGTCTCATATTTATTCCACAAGGCACTCTAATGTTAGTTTTCATATGTATATCTTGTTTGTTTAATTGCATTGTGGCTGTTCAGTATCACAGACTTTGGCTCCACCCACAGGGATGCCGAATGCTACCTCTGGAGTCACTGAGTAGAGAATTTAAACTCCGCTGGGTTAAGAGGCAGACTGGTATAAAGGCCCACAGTCCAATAAGTGCCCTCCTTGGTACATGGGTGAATCATTCCAACATCAGACACAGTGTGGTGTGAAAAGGGACAGCAGAAAAGCAGGAAAGAAGCTCCATGAGCCACTGCCCTTCTGTAAATGTTTGAATTTGGTTACCCTAGAGGAATGAACCAAACTCAGCTCTAAACACAGCAGAACTTGGAAGGGCAGGCATTTGCTGGAGGCATCCATGAGGTCAGACATGGAGGTCTGAGGATACCTGAGGTCATCTCTGAACATGATTCACACTTGCCAAAGGTTTGCTTCATCTCGGCCTCACTGTCACGGTGTTGCCACATCAAAGGAGAAGCATGGAGAACTGGCCTGACCACAAAGGTGTGGTGACGAGGCCCACTGCCGGATTGATGACTCTGAGAAATAGAGTACAGAAGTGTGGCCCAGCAAGAGTTTCCTTACTAGAAACAGGGTAGATTCTTGAGAGCTAATGTAGCATATGCTGCAGCTAACTCTTGGTTCTGGGCTTTGCTCACATGGCAGATTCCTCTGCACTGACCATTTCCTAAGAGTATCTTCAGGAGCAACTAAGGGGACTATCCACTCACTTATGTCCTCAATCACACACACACCCTTTACATTGCTTGTGGGCTGGTTCCAAGCAAACTAACCTCAATCAAGCTCTGGTCATCATCCACAACAAATCATCCAAAACAAACTTTGACGCTGTATTCATGATTTTCATCCAGCTCAAGTGGACATGCCTACTCTTGAGACCAGCTAAGTTTACTTCCTCTGACCCTCCATGGACTTCAGCCTTGATTCTGGAGATCTAGTCATCTTGTTTCCAATTGCTAGGTGCTGCCCAACGACTAGGGAAACTCAAACCCAGAGAAGGCAAGACATCAGTCTGGATAGCACCAAATTTTATTCCAGGACTCAAAGTCCTTCACATGTGACCCTCCTGTAAGCTATCTGACCATGTGTTTGGGGAGTATCTAAAAATTCCTAACATAACAAAGCCAGCAGAACTCTTGCAAAACAGAAATCCTTTAAAAACTGGGGGGAAACACTTCTTTTATCTCAGTTTGCTATAAGACATCAAACACAAGTCAGCACCATTCTCTTAGGTATTCCTTCTTGGATTTTATTTTTAATGAAATATTTGGTATCAAAACATACTTTAAAAGTCTAATACCCTGTTATCAGCAATTACTATTTTAAAAGGCAAAGCTTTTTCACTCAAAAATCTAAAAACTTCAGACCTCACATGGCATTAACCAGCTTTTCAAAGTCTGCTTAAATGAATGCTAAGAGCTTTTTATGTATTATTTTGAATTCTCTGTTGACTTGGAAACAGCAGAGAGTTTTTGCCCCTCATATCTCCTGAGGACTGCTGCTCAAGAGCAAGGAGCTCTCCATCAGCAAGAACGAAAAGGGGGAAACCAGGACTCCACACCCCATAAGCTTTACAAATGAACCTATTTCTTGTCCAGTGAGATTTCTTAGCTTTTGTCTTCCTCATTCAACCCCTAAAATGAAGCCCTGCCCAGCTGTCTACATTTCTTCTATGTTCAAGGAGACCACATTCTGGCCCTCCTCCAGTCACACCCCTCCTCACAAAGGAAGAAAGGCCACCTCTTAGCAACCCCGTACTTCTAGAAGATGTCCCAGACACTCAGGACTCCAGAATAGTCCCTGCCTAAACAGCCAAGCCTGTTTCTATGGCCACATGATACAGCCCTGCCTTAAGAATCACCCAATGGGACAGGCACAATTAGAAGAAGTGATCTTGAAACATGCTAGCAATTTTTCAGAGAGAAGATTTATTTAAAAACCACCTCTTCTCATTGTCATAAATTCAGTGAAATTATAGTGGTTGGGAGGACCTTGGAGACCTGTGACTTCATCCCCTCATTTTATGGCCTACCCCTGTGGCAAAGAGCAGAAACCCGGCCTTGGTTGGAACCTCAGCTACAACTATTATAGGTCCACAACCCCTCTTCTGAAACCTTTGTGGCGAATTGTGTTTTGAAGTTCCGAATTCAGGGCATGCTAGAAGGTGATAGAGCACATATAACATAAAACATCACACCTCCAGTGGGGTCAGCACCCCATAATCAAACATGGTAACCTCTCTTCAAGAGACACATTAATATTCATACTATTATGGGCTGAATGTTTGTGTCCCATCAAAATTTATATCTTGAAGTTCTAACCCCCAGTACCTCAGAATATGACTATTTGGAGATGAGTCTTTAGAGAGATAATTAAGCTAAAATGTGGTCATTAGGGTGGGTCCTAATCCAATATGACTAGTGTCCTTATAAGAAGAGGAAATTAGGACACAAAGAGGCACAGAGGGAAGACCATGTGAAGACAGAGGAAAGACAGCCATCCACTAGCCAAGAAGAGAGGCCTCAGAAGAAACCAACCCTTCCAACACCTTGATCTTGGACTTCCAACCTCTAGAATTGTGAGGAAAAAATTTTCTGTTGTTAAAGCCTATGGTACCTTGTTAGGGCAGCCCTTGCAAACTAATGCACTCACTAAGTAAAGACGGTCAATAACCTCATGTCAGTTAAGGTCAGGTTCTACTCCCAAATTAATTATGAAAACACTTCCTGTTTTCAGAGCTTTTTGGCTTTCAGAAGAGAACAGAGTATGGGCCTGGCTGTCTGTGTGTCTGTGGGCAAGTTGCCTAACCCAGCCAAGAGTCTGGAGTCACAAAACATTCCAAGAGCACACAGAGCAATGTGAATCCCTTCCATGCCCTGGAAGCTTCCTTACGGCCTGGCTGCCCATGTTTCCAAGCTGCCCTCTGAACAGGCTTCAGATGAATATGAATCTTGCCAATGAAATAACTCCTGTTACGCAAGGTCCCCCTGCAAGGAAATCCTGAATTAGCCTCTCACCAGGTCCTCCTAGGTCTGCTAAATGCTTCAGATTCTTTGAATTCTGTGGCCTTATTACCCCTTCCATTTTAGCACCATTGGGGAACAGATATCCTTTCCCTCTCCTTTATACTAGCATTTTGGTTTGATTTCTTTCTACACTGAATCAAAAGAAGGGGGATCACCTCAGAGCTTCTGTCAGGTAATAAGCACATATGTGTGTATGTAAGAGAAAAATAAACCATTTGTTAATAGTTTTATTTAACAACCAGCTGTCTTTCCCCCATTTTTCCAAATCCTTGATCAAGGCAAGCAGCCAGTTGCTAAATTTGACAGTTTATTACTTAGCAGTAAAAACAAGCTCAGTTACTAAGCTCTTTAAAGAAACACGAAGTATCATTTTTTATTCCCAGAATTCCTTTTTTAGCCCTCACTGGCTTTGTTTCTTCAGTTTCTTAATTTTTCTGAAAGTGAATCATCCTCCCTTAAAAGGCTACCTTGCAAGGTCCGCACCAAGTCATAGAAAACCTTACTTTCAAAGACCAGCTTATTTCCTATTACATAGTTATATAACAAGAACAATAATAATAGTAATGATGATAAAATAATAATAGAAGTTAGCACTTATGTTTCCCCAAACCAGACACTATTCTAACCACTTTTGCATATACCTCATTTAATAATCAAAAGTCTGTTGCTATTATTATTATTATTCCCATTTTATGGATGAGGAAACCGAGAGATGGAGAGGTAAAATAAATGGTCCAAGGTCCCATTCTAGTAAGCGAGAAAACTGAGACTTGAACCCAAGCATCCTGGCTACTCTTAGCCAATAACCTTGCACCCATCCAGTTGTTCACTGTTTCCATAGGCAAACACGGATAGCCACATACACAATCTCGATGAGAAATATTACTTTCTATGTATATACAATGTCCCTTTTTAGAAAAGACTTTATTTTTTTAGAGAAGTTTTAGGTTTACAACAAAATTGGGAGGAAGGTGCAGAGATTTCACATATACCCCCTGCATCCACACATGCATAGCCTCCCCCACTTACCAACCTCACTCACCAGAGTGGTACAATTTTTACCAAGGCTGAACCTACATTGACATAACATAATCACCCACAGTCCCTAGCTTACATTATGGTTTACTCTTGGTGTTGTACATTCTGTAGGTTTGGGCAAATGTATAATGACATGTATCCACCATTATAATATTATATAGAGTATTTTCACTGCCCTAAAAATCCTCTATGATCTACCTCTTCATCTCCCTCCTCCCCCAACCCCTGGCAACCACGGATCTTTTTTATTGTCTCCATTGTTTTGCTTTTCCAGAATATCATATAGTTTGAATCATACAGTATGTAGCCTTTTCAGATTGGCCTCTATTATGTAATAATATGCATTTAAGGTTCTTTCACATCTTTTCATGACTTGATAGTTCAATTCTTTTTAATGCTGAATAATATTCCATTATCTGGATGTACCACAGTCTATTTATACATTCACCTACTGAAGGACAGCTGGGTTGCTTCAGAGTTTGGTCAATTATGAGTAAAGCTGCTATAAATATCTGTGTGCAGGTTTCTGTGTGGACACAAGTTTTCAACTCCTTTTGGTAAATACCAAGGAACACAATTGCTGGATCGTATGGCAAAAATATGTTTAATTTTGCAAGAAACCACCTAACTGTCTTCCAAAGTGGTTGTTTCACTTTGCATTCCCACCAGCAATGTGTGAGAGTTTCTATTGCTCCACATCCTCATCAGCATTTGATGCTGTCAGTATTCCAGATTTTGGCCATTCTGATTGGTATGCAGTGACAGCTCATTCTTGTTTAAATTGGCATTTCTCTGATGACATATGATGTGGAAGATCTCTTCATATGCTCATTTGCCATCTGTATATTTTCTTTGGTGAGGTGTTTGTTAAGGTCTCTGGACCGTTTTTTGAACAGGTTTATTGTTTTCTTATTGTTGAGTCCCATTTTGTTTTTAGAGTAAATTGTGTTAACAGTATGGTTATTAGAGGGCCTTCCCTGATGGCGCAGTGGTTAAGAATCTGCATGCCAATGCAGGAGACACGGGTTCGAGCCCTGGTCCGGGAAGATCCCACATGCCTTGGAGCAACTAAGCCCATGCACCACAACTACTGAGCCTGCGCTCTAGAGCCCGCGAGCCATAACTACTGAGCCCACATGCCACAACTACTGAAGCCCATGCGCCTAGAGCCTATGCTCTGCAACAAGAGAAGCCACTGCAATGAGAAGCCCGCACACCTCAACAAAGAGCAGCCCCCATTTGCCACAAATAGAAAAAGCCCCGGTGCAGCAACGAAGACCCAACACAGCCAAAAATAAATAAATAAATTAATTAATTAAAAAAAAAAAAAAAAGTCTGCCTGCCAAGGCAGGGGACACAGGTTCGATCCCTGGTCTGGGAAGATCCCACATGCCACGGAGAAACTAAGCCCGTGCGCCACAACTACTGAGCCCGCATGCCACAACTACTGAAGCCCACGTACCTAGAGCCCATGCTTCGCAACAAGAGAAGCCACCGCAATGAGAAGCCCATGCACCACAACAAAGAATAGCCCCTGCCCACAGCAACTAGAGAAAGCCCACACGCAGCAATGAAGACCCAACGCAGCCAAAAATAAAATAAATAAATTTTTTTTAAAAAGATTTTAAAAAATAGTATGGTTATTAGAAAGAACACTGGACTAAAAATTAAAACAAGGATCTCATTCCATTGACTTGTGACCTTGGAAAGTCATTTATACATACCAAGAAAGCTGAACAAACATAAAGTCAGAAAAATTAAGGGCACAGTTGTGAAGTGGAGAGGGATTGTTAAAGAGAAGAACCCAAAATTTGCTGAGTGCAGATTATGAGTCAGAGATCTGTTAAGCACATAATCTCAATGCTAATCCTCTAAGGTCTGTACGACGGGCTGAAAAATGGCCCCCTAATCTGTATGTCCACGTCCTAATCCCTGGAAGCTGTGAATGTAATCTTATTTGGAAAAAAGGTCTTTGTAGATATAACTAAGTTAAGGATCTCCAGATGAGGAGACCATCCTGGATTATTTGGATGGGCCAAATCCAATGGCAATTGTTCTTATAGGAGACACACAGAGGATGCAGACAGAAGAGGAAGAAGCAGTGTGACCACAGAGGCAGAGACTGGAGTGATGCAGCCATGAATCAAGGGATGCCCAAAACCACCTGACACCGCAAGAGGCAAGGAACAGACTCTCCCTCAGAGCTTCTGGAAGAAGCGCACCTACCAACGCCACGATTTCAGACTTCTGGCCTCCAGAACTATGAGAGAATACACTTCTGTTATTTTGAGTCACCTGGTCTATGGTAATTGGTTACAGTAGTTACAGGAAACTAATGCAACCAGTACTATAAGAACTGACCATCAAAGGGCTGGCAGGTACCACTTGCAGTTTACCGTAACATGCACATAAGTATGCATATTTCCATTTTACAAGAAAGAAAATGAAGTCTCAGAGAATTCACTCCTCCTGTTTACCTCGAAAGGATAGGATGAATATTAAATGAGATATTTATACAGGATAGGTCTTTGAGAACTGTAAAACACATCATAAAAGCTATGATAATGATGATGATAATAGTGAGGATACTGATCACACAGGATGGGGAAAAGCACATTTTTACGAATCACACAGTGAAAGTAATACACATTAGAAAATTTCCTAAACAAGTATTTCTAGTCTTCAAAAATTACAATATAATACACATAACAAAATATAACTAAAGCTTTTTTAATGATTCAGAAGAATCAGGCAGCTCCTCAGTCTTCATTATGAATATTAATTATTATTGCATTGTCAAAGCAATAAAAAAAACTTCTTTTGGGAGCTGAAGAAACTAACAGTTATGGAATGCTTGCCATGTGTTAGATATAGTACCAGTGCTTTCATAAGCGTTATCTGATACCAGTCAACTTCTAATTCTTCTTCGTTCAGCTCTCTCTATATGTGGTCCACAGCATAACAACCCAATGAGCAAGGCCCTTTCTGGTAACATCGGCATTCTTCTATAATCTAACTGAAAAGCCTGTTATTCAAGCACCAACAGACATACAATTACAACAGTTCGGGGAAAGACATTATTTAGGCACTTCATCTAATACATGTGGGGATGTGCAAGTAATGAGTCAAGCCTCCTCTTCTGAAATGGATACATTTCCATTTGTTCACTGATAGTAACGTTTTTATGGCCATTGAGACCTTCTCAAATATTCTCACTCTAATCAGTACTGACACAATGAAATTAGCCAAGAGTTTTCTCTTTACGTGCATCCTCTGAAACGTTCATCTAAGTTGTATTTCTTTCCTTAAGATGTTGACATTTAAACAAAGAAAAAGCAAGCACATAAACAAGCAAAATATTTTAATGGACCTGTTCAAGAAGCTTTACAGTGAAATCTGAAAAGAACACGGAGGAAAAAAGCTCAGATAAAATGGTAAAACCAAGTACTGTGGAAGAAAAGAAAGGTCACTAAAAGAAAAACTAATCATGGACAAGGAAGCTAGTGATTCTCTGGAGGAAACAATTGGGAAGAGGAAAAAAAAAATAGAGGTAGATCATGACATCAGGACTCAAATAGATATTACTTGCCAATAAATTAGGAGGAATGAGGTTTTTACCTTAGTGGCAATAGAAGGGTACACCTGGTTCAAGGAAACACGTCAGTTGAGAAGGAGAAAGATCATTGTGCATGTTAAGTAAGCATTCGCTATAAGAGTTACATACTAAGTGTATAATCAAATTAATATTAATGTTAATATACTGTCATTAAGTAAAAGAGCATCTGATTCTTGAGAGATGTATTCTGAACTACTTAGGTGTGAAGTGTCAGAATGTCTGCAACGCATTTCAGATGGTTCATTAAAAACTGATATCCAAGGAAAGTCTTGGAGGAAGAGAGAAAAAGATTTAAATGTGGACAGTTGTTGAATATAGATATATCAATAGGTACTTGTATAATGCACGTTCATTATACAAGTCTTTCAACTGTTTTTGTAGGTTTGAAATTTTTCATAATAAAAATTGGGAGGAAAAAGAAAATATTCACCTGCACTTACCAACTTGAAACCCTAAAGACAATTCCCAGCTCATAAACTTGTTTTGTTTGACCCATATAGTGTTTTTGGTTTTGTTTTAATGAATGAAATTCATTTTAAGAACTAGGAGCTTTCGCCTAAAATCTGGACTCCTGGGTTATTTAAAAATATTGGAGGGCTTCCCTGGTGGCGCAGTGGTTGGGAATCTGCCTGCCAGTGCAGGGGACACGGGTTCGAGCCCTGGTCTGGGAAGATCCCACATGCCGCGGAGCAGCTGGGCCCGTGAGCCACAGTTGCTGAGCCTGCGCGTCTGGAGCCTGTGCTCTGCAACAAGAGAGGCCGTGATAGTGAGAGGCCCGCGCACCGCGATGAAGAGTGGCCCCCGCTTGCCGCAACTAGAGAAAGCCCTCGCACAGAAATGAGGACCCAACACAGCCATAAATAAATAAATAAATAAAATTTAAAAAAAATATATTGGATAATTTGTCTGCCTTTCCTCATGATAACAGCTAGCTGAAAGGGGTTCAACTGCTTGTCCTTGTACACTTGGCATAAACATGCCCCTCTGTCCCCACCACACCTGCTTCCCTCATTTACAGTACATTACTGGCCCCCATACATAGTTGAGTTTGTGACCCCTCAGTACATAGCATGAACCTGATGAGAAAAGGAAAGGTGAAGACCACTGGTAAAACTAAAAGGAGAGTCAAAATCTAAAAGGGTTGCCTGGAAAAGTACAGCCAAACAGAAAATGAAGGACCTTTTCTTAATTCCCACTGTCAGACTAGAAGACAAGCAAAATACAGTAGGGGTGGGAATTCTGGTGCCCATTTGTAATGATCAGGTCTTGTTATTGTTTACATTTCTGGGCATGCATTCCATCACTGTACTTGTCACATTGCTTGTATCACATCAGTGGGTTAGTCTTCTCCGCTAGACTGGGATTTCCTTGAAGTTAGTCTTATTTGTGTCTCCACTTCTCTGAGGAGCCATGACTTCTGATAGGAGCTCTGAAAAGGTTTATAGGGTGAGTGAAGGAATAAATGCATGAAAGAAGTTGGTGCTATGTAAGCAATGAAGAAGAACAGCCAACAATAATTCAGCTTAAAAAGAGATAGGTAGAGGAGTCAATACCTGATGCAAATCTCAAAGATTAACCATAATAGTAACTAATACATACTACTGAGAACTTAACTGTTCTCGAGCATGACTCTAAGCATTTTGCATTTAATCTTCATAACAATCTATGAGATAGGCACTACGATTATCTCCTTTTGACAGAAGAGGAAACTAAGACAAAGATGTTGTGGCTTCTGTAACGTTCTAAAAGCAGGTAGTTTTGGCTTCAGGATCTGCCCCTTTAACCACTGAGCAATACTCCCTCAGAGCCAACAACCGCTGAGCATGGATGATGTGCCGGCTCTCTCCCACGTGCTCTATATGTATTATCTCATTTAATTCTCACGGCAGCTGAGATGACATTCCAGTCAAACGACAACATTAAGGAAAGACATGGAGGTGGGGGACAAAAAAAGGTAGCAGGTACTGGGAGTGACAAGCTGTTCAGCGTTCTGAATGTGACAAGCCCAATACAGGTGGGATCAGCCACGAGGCTGGATGACATCCTGGAAGGAAATGCAAAAGGAACTTGGACTGTGTCCTGTCCACAGTGGGGAACAACTGAGGGGTTTCCAGGAGAAAAGTGAAACAGTCAGACTTCATTTTAGATGAGCCACTCTACCATGAAGTAGAGGACTGGTTAGGAAATCGCTGTGGTGCCCCACGTGAGAAATGATAAAAGCTGCTGCTACAACAGTCATAACCAGGGACAGATGGAAGGCTTCATGGCCAGTTTTGCAACTGATTGGATGGAAGAGATCACGAGAAGGGATGGACTGAGGCTGAATCTTTCAGCCTGGGGACTAGGTGATAGATGGCAGAGCCACCAGCTACAGGGAGAGCCCCAGAGAAAACCGAGAGAGCCAGCATCGGCTCCATAAGCACACACCAACCACTCATTTTATTTCTTCTTTGATAAAGTTGCTAAGTGAAAAATGAAGAAGATCCTAGATATGGTTTGTCTGGATTTTTACAAACTTCCAAAGCCTCTTTGTGAGTCCCTGAATACACCAACACACTACTTTCCCAGGGCCCTTATGCAGAAAGAGCTTCCTGGAGAGATTCAGATGGCTGGTTCCTCATCTCCTTCACATCTTTACTTAAGAGAAGTTTTCCCTGACTGCCATATAAAAGAGCAGGTTTCCACCTCTCCCTCCTTTCTTATTCTAATTATCTTGCTTAATTTTTCTTATTTAATAAACACATTATTATCTCCCTGCTCCTAGAATATAACCCCATGAAAGCAGTGACTTGTTTTTGCTCCTTGCTGTAGCCATAGGTCCTAGAATAGCGCCTGGCGCTTAGTAGGTGTTTAATAAATGGTTATTGAATGAATTAATAAAAGAATGAATGGAATCCTTATAAATGAAGTTGTAAATGTGAATGAGGAGATAGTACAGAAAGGTGGACGCAGAGGGTGTTCATAAATAGAGTCACACTAACATAAGGAAAGCCCCCCCATAGAAATAACTAGCCTCTATCCTTTCCTGACCCTGTACTAATCAATATTTCTATAGCAACAGCTTATATCAAGTCAAGAAGGCATGCCTTCTCAACTTGCTTAGATCATAACTGGAGGAATAATGACAGAATTCTTTTTAAAAATCTTGAATGATAAAATAAGAGGAGAGTAAATATAAAAATCTACATTTAGAGTCCATAAATTTATGGGAGCCAACTTGACAATAGTATGTGGAAAAGGTATGAGAAACTGCAAATTTGAGTATTTTCATTGCTTATCTCACTTACCAACTAGGTCCTTTAAATACTTATTAAAGTCTTCCTGGGTGCCAAATACCATGCTAGATACAGATGCATAAAATATGGTCCCTGCTTTCAAGAAACTGAAAGTATATCTACAAACATAAAAGATAAATTTCATATAATGTACAAATTTCTGAACTTTTAGTACAAGAAGGCTAATACTGGAGATGGAGAGAGAACGGTGACTTCAGTCCGAGGGTTCAGGGGAGAATTCTCAGTAGAGATGGTGCCTGAGCATGGTCTTAAAGAACACGCCCATACTGGGCAGGTAAGGAGAGGTGAGGAGTGTGTTCCAGGAAGAGGAAAGAGAAGGAGTAAAGACGGCGACATAACACAGCTTAGCAGCACAGTATTTCCAGAGCAGTCTGAGTGGTAAAAAAACACAGCGCCATCTTGCTGCCCAGCACTGCCCCACGCCAATTCTCCTTCCTTTTTACACTCTGGTGCCCTCATCTCCTCCATCTCTTGTTCACCAGTTGTAGGATTTGGATTTAGGGTTTGAGAGACAATGAAGTTCCTATTAGGCCTTTGGACCAAATTATTAGGGCTTTCAATAGCATTCTGGCAAAAAGCCAAGCTAATAATAAAGTAGTTCTCTATTCTCTCTTCCTGTATGTTTATCTCCTCAGAGACTCCACACACAGGAGGAGCGCTGACTGAATCTGGGTATTTCTGAATCCCCAAGCCAAAGTCTACGTAATGATACCTCAATCCTGTCATTGCTTTCAACACAAATATCTGAATGCTAATTGTATAAAAGAGGGAGAAAACATAGTATAATTCTTTTACAGGCAGAAAGACAATATTTGAGTTCTCATAGGCAGGTAAAATCGACTAACAATGAAGCAAAACTTTCCAAAAGTCACAACTTTTATTCCAAAAATGATCATTCTAAAAATGGCTTCTGGATACCGGAAATGCTCAGATGGATGTTAGAGAACGAGGACCAACAGAGCACCAGGTTAATAGCTGGAAGGCATAAATATTAGCTGTCACTTTGCCAAGAATTAGCTTTGTGAATCATATCACTGACATAACAGCTGAGGCCTCAGTCCCCAGGAATAGGGTTTTTTGTTTTGTTTTTGCTTGTTTTGTGAAAAACTAGACTCCTAAATACTTCTACCCTCAAACCACTGTCCCCTTGCTCACTTTTCTTTTGTCTGTTTGTTTGTTTGTTGCTGGGAGCTAAAGGTCTAGGGCTGCCCTTGGCCCTCCCATATCTCTATTCTTAAAAAAGTGTAAAAATAAACAGTTTTTAAAGAGTATTTCCTATAGTTTCCTCTAACGCTGTGTGGTAAAACTAGTTTCAATGGTTTTAATTTCGTCCTTAACATTCAAATACGTTTTAATCCAGGAGTAATCATCAACTGGTAAACATTTTCTTTTCCCTATGTGGCTAGAGTCCAAGATATATGTTTTTTATATGTTGCTAATGTTGTGCCTAGGATATATTTACAGTATTCATTTCATCAAACGCTGAACTCTCATTTCCAGAATTTTTTTAATTCCATGTGTTTCTTCAGAAGACAGGAATAAACAATCTTGTAATACATGATGGTTCAATACAGTTAAAAGAGCTCCAGGCTATTTATAGCAATTAGACCATAAAGAGGAAAACAAACCATATGTACATTTATTATGTCCATAAAATATAACATAAAGAAATAAATTTTGACAGTGATGGTGGAACTATTTGCATGTCACCTGTCAGCGTGTACCACTGGAATTAATGAATAAGATTTGTCACAATGCTTTCTTTTTGGATCTGGCAAGGTCAAATTGCCATAATAAATGTTAGCTGTGGCTAACACTGGATGACACCAAAGGTACAGAGAAGAATGTGTCCTTATCTCACCTTCCTTAGTCTTTAGTCCCTTCATGATAATTCCCAGGGGATGCAGAGGGTCACATCACACTCAAGCCTTGTTCCACTCTCCGAGATGCCAGAAAAAGCTTCTGCTTCCAATGGTCTCTTGTGTCAACAGAAGCAAACCCTACTCCTGGGGACTGAGGCCTCAGCTATTATGTCAGTGGCAGAAACACCACTTAGTTGCAGCTTCTGCTTCACTTGGCAGGGTGGTGCCTGAGCCCAGGGCCCTGCCCGGTGAGGGAAGAAGCTTTGCTTCTCCTGCTCAGCCTATGGTGCAGACAGCACTATAGCTGGTGCAGGAAAGAAGGAAGAGAGGGCAGTCAAAGAATCAGAAGATGTGGCCCACGCCAGAGGGAGTTAGAACACAACCGAGAGATGGAACAGGCACATAAAGTAATTATAGTACGACCAAAAATTTTGTCATTCATAATGTCTCATTGAACTTGAAGGAGGGTGGATGCTGATAAACACTGAGAGCAGTAAAATCCTGTCCTTATAATAATGGCCTTTGTTTAGCATTAAGTAGTGGGTGGGAGCATTCAAAGGAGATCAACAGTGCTTCATGAGAAGGGGAGACAGGGGAAAGCAGCGGGGAAAACCGCCCAGCAGATGCAGGGGTGGGAGGCTACAGCGGGCAAAGCTCTCACATCAGAGGGGAGCACTTTCGGAGAAGGGACCTCCCATCTCCAGGCTGAGGAGAGAGACAGGGGAAATAAATAAATGGAGTGGGGGAGTGGAGGGGTTAAAAGATGCTCTTTGAATGTGTGATGTAAAACCCACCTTCTTCTTCCCTATGTGACTGCAGGTATAATCTTCATTTCTCAGACATGCTCTGTGGAGTATATTTCCTTTGAGGGCACTGCAAAGCCTTGCTGATGAAAAAGCTGATGCTATTCATGTAGATATGTTACGTAGTCTACAATGGAAATATCACAAAGCAATAAGTTAACAGGTGTTCAAATTCTATCTGCCCATTAAGGCCCCATTCAAACGGCAACCTAATCCAAGAAGCCTCAGCTTAAAATAGGTTCTTTCCTCTGAGCTCCTGTATTATTCTGTCTGTACCTTTTTTGTGGTACTTATTACTACTACCTGTGGTACTCACTAATACTACCAGATATGTGTATGCTTTCCTTCTAAATACTATACATTTCTTGAAGACATGATGTGTCTGAGGCATCTTTGCAACTTCACATTGCATAACACTGGGCTTGAATGTAGGAAATATTTGCTGAATAAATAAGTAAATTTCTGAATGTTGAAATAATATAGTACACATCACACATAAATAGTGAAGGAACATTGTGTAAACAGGTAAACAGGCTGGAGTTGAACTGGTCAGGTAAGGCATTTAGGCAGAGGTAACTTTTGAGCTGGTATTCATAGATAAAATGGTAGACTTGGATCAATGTGGATCATGAAGAGCATTCTAGGAGAGAAGAACAGTATTATTAGAAAAAGCATTGACCAACATGATCCAAGGATGTAGCTATGGATTTAGTTATCCCCACTTTTTTCCCAGTAAGAGGGAAAATGAGCCTCTAGTCCTCTTGGGTTAAAGCAGAGTACTGTGGGACGAGGATGAGGAATAATAAAAGTTACTAATCTGCCCTGGAAAAAAAATACACATACACATACATTCATAACCTTTTTAATGATAGGAGTGAAACATATACTGAAAACATAAGGCACAAACACTATTAAGCAAATTCCAAGAAAATTATATGATGTCCTTTCAAGAGTACAACAATCCATTTCTCATGTTAATTTAATTCCATTAACAGTTGGCAGAAACCTAGGTCATTTATAGCAGAAAAACAAGAAGCTGCTCAGGGGTGAACAAATGATCTGCTGGACTAGACCAGTTTGTTAGAAACCCACTCATTTATATATTCAATGTCCATTTATTCAAATATTCATTGAATCCCAAGTGCACATAAAGCACTTGCTAAGCAATTTGGGACACGCATATAAGTTTAAGATCCTTGTCCTCACAGAAATTACAGTCTAGTTTGAAAGATCAGAATTGTGTGATAAATCAAAAATAAATCATAAATCAAAAATAAAATTTCATAAATCAAAAATAAAGATTGATGTAATGTCTGTTACGTGTAAATATAAGTAAACCACTTAGAAAGGACTTTCAGAGAAGGGGTCAACCACTGAGCTAAAGTACTTCATGGAAAAGGTGGCCTTTGGTCTAGGACTTGAAGGAGGGCATGGCTGCATGGAGTTTTAGAAAGGGCACTGCAGATCAACAGCAAGGCAGTAGTACAAACACACAGGGCTATATAGTTTATTCCCGGAGCACTAAATATCCTAAATTCCAGACTCATTGGAATTGAAGGTAAATATGCAGAACAGAAAACAAAATAAAACAAGAACAATGGGTTGGGCACAGGTTGTATAAGGGGTTTTTCTGTGAGTCCCAAGGCCTGTTGAATGCACAAGACTTTTCCAACAGCTCAGGCAGTCACAGAGATTTTCCCATGACTGGAATTTACCTGCATTATTGAAAACAGCTGTATGGTTTCTCTTGGGTAAATTTCCAATTTAATACCTTGAAGTACAGATTGTTTTCATTTTCCAAAAAAAAAAGAAAATTCAAAACCATACAACATTAGATATGATATATTCCTTGAAGATTTCGATATTATCTTTTAGATATTCAAAAAGGAAATTCCATTTAGCCATACTAAGTTAATTTATTCTGTAAACAGTTAGCATGATCCTATAGTATTTTAGCAGCAAAACCAGAACCTCTTAAGTCGATAAATGAGGGCTAGAGTATCAGCCATAATTTACATTTCCAGATTATAGCCACAGTAATGAAACACTTCAAGATTATTAAAACGCATTTTGTACACTGTATTTATTACTTGGCATTTCTTATTTATGACTCATAGAA
Organism: Balaenoptera musculus; assembly: GCF_009873245.2. Taxonomy (NCBI): domain Eukaryota; kingdom Metazoa; phylum Chordata; class Mammalia; order Artiodactyla; family Balaenopteridae; genus Balaenoptera; species Balaenoptera musculus. The sequence continues at coordinate 33,323,366 of NC_045791.1, read as the reverse complement.
AGGCAGAGCTAAGTGAAACAAAACACAAACTATACTTCCACTGGAATAATGAGATCCTATTCATTCTCTTAGCCAAATACACTTTTATTAGGTTTTAAATGGCTGTGTTGGTTTGATTCTTGGGAGCAATGCTTTTCACTTTACCTATCTTGGAGGCCTTTCTTAAGCAAACTAATTTAGCATAAAGAAAACACTATATGTAGGTCTTGGAGCTAACCTATATTATTTAAAACACCTGTGGGTAAAGGTTTATTTGACATGAAATCACAAGGAGCAAATGTTTGCAAGTTTTTCTGATAGAATTATTAATGACCATGCTAGGGCTAGCCCACTTGGTCTGGCATTATCTTAATAATTAAAAACAACCCTCGTTTAAGTCAGAATGAAGACCCAGAGAAAAGACACATAACCATCCAGCCACATCACTCAATTATTACCATTTCCCACTTACAAAAGATATCAGAACCTCCATTATGACTCTTCTACTCTCAGAAAACTGTTTTCACTCAAACTAGAGCAAATTACAAAACCAATTAGAAAACACTTCTTTAAAGTGCTTCATTTACTAATGGCATGGCCTTCTCAAGGAAGACAACAGTGACCTTTTCGTGCAGAGCCTCTGACTCAATTGTTCTCCGAGTGTTTCCTCAAGCCACACCTTCTTGAGACAGAAGAGGACCAACGGGATCCCTTTATTCAGCCCTATTTAGTTACTTCTCTTACTGATAAGACCTCAGAGTATACAGATCTTCCCAACCTCCGTGTCAAATCCTGGTTGTCTCAGAAAATTCCCTGGGGCCCCTGCTAGGAAAAGCAGCATCCCTTGTGGCATGGCTGCTCCGATGCCTCCTGACAGTCCGTGTGGCTTCACTGTGACAAAGTCACATCCACAGAAGTGGGGTAGGCCCTGGAGTCTGTGTGTTGAGATTTATACCATCACTTCATCATTACCAGCATTGTGATGGTCATAGGCACATTTTTTAAACTTTTTTGTACCTCAGATTTCTCATCTGAAAAATGAATATTAACATAATACCTATTTCAAATGATTGTCATGATAGATAACTCATATGGAGCTGTGATAAATAAGAACTATTAATATCATTGTTTTTTATGGCCTCCAGTCAGGCATCAGCCATGAAGCAGCTGAGTCAGGGAGCAATCTGGTTACTTGACTCAGTAACTTTACTCAAAATTGTCCTTCCCTGACAGTCACCACCTCTGGACTGAACTTATGTTCCATGAATTTCCCAGCATTCCTTCTTTCAATAGGAGGATAAATTCGTTCTGTTTGCTAATAGAACTCTGGCGCACCCTCCCAGCCAGCTTTGCGGGTTTGCTTACTTGGCTCAGGCACTGGAGCCCTCAATACACTGATTGAGGCCACAAATACTTAGGACAGACTTCTGAAAAACAGTGTCAGGTCATATGCACACAGTGATGGAGAGCACTGCATAGTGGGTAAGAGCCTGCACTCTTGGCTCAGATGGCAGGCTCACTACTGTCACCAGGAGTCTTGAGCAAGTCACTTAACCTCTCAGTTTCTCCATCTTCAAATGTGGATAATGGTAATAACTGTACCAATCCCATAGGGTTGGCATGACTATAAAAGAGGTTAATATGTATAGTGCTTAGAATAGTTCCTAGCAAGTATTTTTTTTTAAGATTTTTTTTTTTGATGTGGACCATTTTTAAAGTCTTTATTGAACTTGGTACAATATTGCTTCTGTTTTATGTTTTGTTTTTTGGCCACGCGGCATGTGGGATCTTATCTCCCCAACCAGCGATCGAACCTGCACCCCCCGCATTGGAAGGCAAAGTCTTGAACCACTGGACCGACAGGGAAGTCCCTCTAGCAAGTACTTTTAGAGCTCAGTATAGAATGTTAACTCTGGTTACCTGTTATCTTTGTTATAAAACATGATCATTCAGAAGCTTGGAAAGTTAAGTCTGGGTTTGAATCCCAGCTGCCCCACTTTCAAACTCTATAATCTTGGATGATGGGGAGCGTGATAACTAATATTTATTAAACTACATATCAGACAGTTTATGTACGTTATCTCATTTGTATTTCACTAACATGCTATAAGGTAAGTGTTGTTAGAATACCCATTTACCAGATAAGCAACTAAGATCTAGAGAAGTTTATAATTACCAAAAGGTACAGAGCTGGCTAGTGACAGAATAAGGACTATTACCCTTTTCCCTTAACCACTAGGCCATATTCCCTCTCCATATTACATACTATCCACCTTACAGGGTTAAGAGGATCAAAAATAACCGAGTGGTCAAGAAAGGTAGGACTTAATAATCAAAGCGCAAACCTTAAAGCACTTCATGAGAGGCATTAGATCTTTCTGTGAATAGTGAGTGTCTGAGGCTTGGGGGGTTAAAGTGTTGAAAGCACATCACACAGTTTCCAAGGAGAGAAGATTCAGAGCTGGGTCATTTCCTTACAGACCCACACTAGGGCAGGCCTGAAGCACCATGGCCTCCATGTGCTAATCGTAAGATTTTAACAACACTTAAGCTCATACCTCTAAAATGAGAAGTGCATCCAAGGGCTCTGTAAACATGGTCCAAAATGTCTTTTTCACACTCGGTATCGTTTGCTGACACCACTCTGAAGGAAATGGAGTGCAGACACGATGTGCTCTGGGGAACACTTCCTTTCCCTGGGACACACCCCTGCAGTATTTGCCTTATTCTGTTTCAACATTGTTTAAATCACATTAGCTACCCTAAGATGGATAGAGGCAACATGAGTGCACCGTGGAGGGCCAAGCAGCCATGAAGCAGGATTCTGGGGAAAACATGCCCTGAGTGAGGAATGCACCATCCTTCTTGCTGGAGACTTCTTGCTGGAGGGATCCAGCCCTCCTTGTGTATAACTCGGAGACCTCAGTAGTGCCAGGAGCATAGATGAACAACAATTTTGTTTTGCTGCAAGGGCATGGACTATAAACAAATGAGATTCTAGAGGCTTTATAAAAGTGGGGAAATGGAAAGAAAAGAAACAGTACATGGAAAACTGGAAGGTGGGGGAGGAGAGATGAGACTGGGGAGAGAGAACAAAGAAATCTAAAGGGAGGTTTCCTTAAACTTTGCCTGTAATTTGACAGTCTCCTCATCTCCCCATGAAAAACTGTAGTAATATTTGCACTATCTGCCACTATTTCGGGTATGAGCTTTTTATCTTGAGAAAGGTATGGGCACGGGGAAAGTTTGTGACCAACCTCAATTCAGCCCAGAGGCTGCACAAGGGGACCCAGCAGTTAGGAGGAATCACTGAAAGTCCCTTGGCTGAACATTTTTGTAAAAAGAGGGGAAAAAAGTGACTTCCGAGGCATTCCTAGTGATGTGAACTGGCCCGCACACCTAGCAAATTCCCTTCGGTGGATATCTGGAAGACAGCAGGGCTTCTCCCCCATAGTCTTGTTCCAGGTTACTGTATGGTACAAAGAAAGCAAATCTCAGACCAAATTCAGCAATGTAAACCTATCCTTGGAAGCTTGATCCTGTCCCAGCTCCATGCAACTTACACCCACCAAAGAAACAGCCACGTGGGGCAAGTGGTGACACAATCACACAAGCAGAATTCAGCTGAGTTTCTGTTTGGATCAGGTGCACCAGGTTTGAACAGAAGACACAGAAAATATTTGGAGCCACAGTGCCTCTAATTGCGCAGCAAGGGTGGAGATGCGAAGGGTCTACACAAGTTTTCTAACTAACCCACATATCTGGCACACTACATGTTTCACCAATGAAATAAAATTTCCATCAGTTCTTACGCTCACTGGAAACCCCCTAATGTAGATTGAGATAGCAGTAGTTAAAGGTCTATACCCATGGCCTTCAGAAAGTGAAGTCCTGATTAGAGTCTTTCAAATGCTAACTAAGCAGCCTTCTGATGTGTACTCTGGATTAAGTTACTTCAAATATTAACTAGGCATGAATTAAAACTAATTTACACTCACTCACTCACACATATTATCGTCCATGCTAGAGTATTTTAAAGCTAAATTACAGCCACTGTAATAGCCCATTGTCTTTGGTCCTGCAGCTAGTAAATAGCCCAGCTGGAACAGAAGTTTCGTGTGGCCCAATACAACCATTTCTATCACTAAAAGGAGTTTACGGTCCAGTAAGAGAAACTGACATGTACACAGATAAAACAAAGGAATGAGAGAAACCAGCCTTAAGTTTGCGAAGAGTAAAATTAGTGTTTGTGTTGCTTTAAAATCCCAGCCTATTTTTGCAGTGAATAAGACAACTGGCTATTCATTTAGAAAAAAAAAAAATTCTGATTCTTCTTCACATGATTCTCTAAAGTAAATTCCAAATGACTGGCAATATGCACGAAAATATAAAATGTACAAATTCTTTAATCCAGCATTTTCCCTTTTCAACATTTGCTTTAATGAGATAATCACATATATGAAATATATCTATGTACAAGGGTGCCCACCACATCAGTGTGTTAGCAAAAAATCAGAAACAGCTAAAAGTCATAATAGGGAATTGATTGAGCCAATTAGTGTAACTGACTACAATGAATTTTGCCTTCCTTTATGTACTTTTATAAATTGTTTGAATGTTTATGATGAGTATATTTTTATAAAAGTCATCAAGAGTTATTAAAGGCATGGCTGATGATATGGCTTATTACTTTGGGTTTACACTCTTTAAAACATAAATCAGCTCATGCCACTCACCTGCTCCAAACACTTTAATGGCATCCAACCAAATTTGCAATAAAACACAAATCTTTATAAGGTGTAGCCCATGCCCGCCTTTCCAGCCTTATCCTCCATCATTCACCCCACCCCCATACCCAGTTCTCTACCCTCCAGTCACACTGGCCATCACTCAACTCCTTCAGCACACTTGCCTTGTTTCCCACCCCAGAGTAACAGCCCTACTCCAGCCCTACAGCTACTCCCTGCTGAGAAGACATATTGACCCCCTCTTCACCTACACAGCTTTTCCTTAAAATCCAACATCAAGAGGCCGTCAATTCTTCAAGCAGGCCCTGCCTGACCTATAATCCAAATTCAATCTCCATTATACTTTCTTCTGGAAATGAGTACTCTTCCACCTCAGCTTTTATCACCAGGCGTGATTACACAGTTGTTAATGTATTTCTTTAAAGTCAGATTTCCCATTGAGCTATTAGCTCCAGGTAGGACCTCCAGGTGTGATCACCCCACCCTAGTACCTGACCAGGATCTGACACTTAGTAGAGATTCAATATATCTCTGTTCACTGTATAAATAGGAACTGAAGAACAGGGCAAGTGGAACATGTGATTTTTAAATTCTGAGACAAAAAATAACACCTAGCATCTCTTGAGAACTTTATAAGAAAGAAGTTTGCCCCTTTTTTTATTTACTCCTGATAAAACTGTGTACAGTAGGTTATCATTATCCATGATTTATAAAAAGATTAGAAGCTATTAAATGACAAAAAGTAAATATGCTTTTTAAAATATACAAATAATAAAAATGTTGATGCAATTCTCAAAACCAAGTCTTCAGCTCTAAATCCAGACCCTACTCCACTGCCTCCTTCAAGAAGCTTGTTGAAAATGGATAACCCTACCTGAATCTGGGGGCAAGAGAGTGCCAGATGGAGGGACAAGTTTCATGTTCAGGCCCACCAGCAGAGATTATGATAGATGACCTTCCTGACTAGATTTTCAGGTGACTAATCAGCTAAGCAAAAAGCCTACATATTGGACCATTTGATAAAAAGCTCTACAATCTTTGACAAATGTTTTTAACTTACAGACAAGAGTTCATAATTCAGAAGATTTGGTCATCCCCCTGGCAGACATTAAACATCAGTAAATAAAAATTATATGTTCCACTTCTGGGTTTTAGCCCATGGAAACTGCACACACATGCAATACACACATACACACACTTCACATATATACATCACACACCATAGAACATATCAGAATTATTTTTCTATGAAGTATCTTCTAAAGAACCATGGACAGTACTCATCTACTAAGAAGAATGGTTACAGCAAACAAATTCCTAAAAACTATCTTAAGTAATAAAATTTCTAACTAAGATTAGAATCATGTAATGTGTGCCTCCAAAAAAGAGAAATCACTCAAGAAGTCAAAGAGTAGTCAATTCTGCAAAAGAAAAAGTTAAAAACACAAAAAATAACAAACCACCTGTTTGCCCCCCTCTATTTTTTTCTCCTTTATGCCCCAATTGCTGCTGCTGATGGTGATAATCTATAGCCTGAGAAAAACTCACAACTTTAGGGGCCCAGAAATATTGGACAAATATTTGTTTTAATATTCTATGTTTGAACAAGAACAGCAACTATATTTATATCAAATAATATTTAGTCTCTTCACTCTCAAAAGGGCTTTATTCTGAATTTTACTTTAGATTTGAAAAAGAGCTGCTGTTCACAAATAGAAAATGGGGAATCCTTTTCAGCAAGACAAAAATTCCAATGGAAAAGTTTTATCATTTAATTTCTGACAGAAGTAGTTGCAAGTTGGCAAGCTGTATGAAACAATTTATCATGTGATTGATTTTCCCCAAAATACCTAAGAAATATCTAAGAAATTTAACTTTTTCACCGGAAGCATCTTTCAAACACCCAAATACTGAATTTTCCATTTCCATAACTTAAATAAATTGTAGTGTGTGTGTGTGTGTGTGTGTGTGTGTGTGTGTGTGCATACCCATATACCCATAACATAATAAAAGTGAGCTGCAACTCTAGAAGCTACAGAAAGAAATTATTTCTCTGGAGCTGAGATGTATCTCAAAAATATGTCAATTAATACCAGACATAGTCTTATCCCTTTAATATTCCACAGACAGTCTGTTTCATTCCTTATGGACTGGCATCTACTCATAAATGATACTTCCCATATGTCAGAGAGGAAAGCTCATAATGAAATGTTAATAGTTAGACTAGAGTTTCAATCATTTCTGGCTTCTTTTCTGGAAAAAGGGGGTCAGCTCCATGCTGAGGTCATTTGTGCCTTCTTTTTTCTAAGGTTTGGTTATTTTGCTTGAACTCAGTGTCAGCTGTGAACATCAGCAAAGTCTGGGGTCACTGAATTCTTAATAGTCAAGATTTTTTTAAATTTCATGGGGGTTACAATTGTACACAGGGAAGGATCAAAGGCCCTTGGGATTATTTTTCTTATGAAAGAATTACTGTAAATTTAGATTATTTTTTGGTCCTGGAGAGAACATTCTCTAGCAATCTCCATAGATTTCAATTTCGCCCCCAGGCCACTGGGGCCTCCAGGGAGATCAAGTAGCCTCAAATGAGACCAGTGGCTCTTCAATTAATCTTGAACTCAAGATTACAGCTGCCCCCACTGCCATCCCCAACCCTCTCAGCCCTGGAGAGCCAGGACACATTCAGGAAGGGTCTGTGAGAAACTGCAATCTTTCTCATATGGCACAGTTACATAAGGATGCCTTTTCATATCTGTGTGCCTCCAAAAATAAAAGGCACCAGATACTTGAACCACTAGGACATTCCCGAACTTGTGTTTCTAACTGGCCTAATATAGCCTTCCCTGTTCTGATAGTGTAATCAGTGAAATGTAGTATAATCAAAGGCTGTGAAAAAATGCACTGAATCCCTTCTCATGCTTGGGCATTCCTTGAGAAGATCTTACCTAAGGGGGTTGTGGCTGGTTGTGTCCGGGGCAGAGTCAGCAACGTGAGGTTTCTGAGAGCCTGTCCTGAGGTGAGAGGCTAGTCAGCCCATTCCCAGACAGACTCTGTTCTCACCACCTCTCCGCCAGAACTTCTACTAGGCTGTTCCAGCAATTCAAGTTACTCACCTCTCGAGGTAGTTCTGTTGGAGGAGAGGCCCAAGTTGCAAAATAGGAACTTTTTAAAAATATCATCATGGTAAAAGTATAAAAGGAATGGAATAAAAGGATTTTCATTTAAAAACACTTATCAAGGGTTATAAAATGATAGAATTGGCTCAAACCCAACTCTGAATAAAGACAGCCCTCCATTTCCACTAACCATCTCTAGGGAATAGATACTAGGATTCACTAGATACTCTGAAACTTATTATACCTGACAGATAAAGGCATATTAATTAAGTAACTAAGAAATTATTATGAGGCATGATGAAGACAGACTTGAAGGGAAACAATAAACATTCTTTATGTGGCATTGTACTACCCAGAAGTACTGCAAAATTGCCTCTGGATATTTTGAAATGAAACATTAATTAGCATATATGTCTCTACCACTAAACTGATAACTTGATAAATTCAGGAACTATGGCTATCCGGCTCACCACCATACTAGAGTGTCTAGCAAAGTGGCACATAGTAGGCACTCAATAAACATTTGTTGCGTAAATAAATGAATGAATCTATGGCACAAAGAAACTTGGTATGCATGATAATAAGCACTGTACAAATGTAAATATTAATATGTTTTATACTGCTTTTAGCATCAAACCTATCTTATTTCCTTATATTTATTTGAAAATTATTGCATATTGTGGCAGAGAGTTCTCTTCTTCTTCTTCTTCTGGCTCCACCACCAGACTATATTTCCCAGCCCCTCTGTAGTCAGACAGCATCACTGGACTGATTCCAGACAATGAAATGTAGGTAGAAGTGACATGCATCACCTCTGGGGCAATGCAGTTGAGAGTGGATATGCTTTCTCCACATTCTCTCACTTTCCCCACATGTGTAGCTGAATGCAGAGGACAACAAGGTCCTAGAAGATAGTGGAGCCACACAAGGGAATGAGTCTGGTTTCCTCAGTGACCACATGGAGCAGAGCCCCACGCTGAACCATACCAGACTATGAAACAAAAGAAAAATAAACTTCTATTTTATATTTTATATATATTGTATAGCCATTAGCTTATATTAACTAATATTCATGGATTAGGAAGAGAAAGCTATTATTTACTAGGATGTTATATTCTCCCAAATATTATTTTTAAAAATTAATTATTTTAGTATAAAGCAGAAAGCAGAGAATATTATAAGTAATCTTGGAAAAGATGAAATCCAAGTAACTCTCTTCCTTGGCACTTGCCCCTATTTCGTCCTCATTCTACTTTTAAGGAGTAAGTAAAGGGAATAAAATATTCTGGGAAATGGAAAGATGAATAATGTGACAGTCTCAAATTTTCTGACTACAGATTTATAACACTGGGTTCTCTCATTATCTTCTAAGGCAAAATAGAATTCCTTTCCTTAAAAGTTTCCTTCACACCACTGCATTCATATACATGCCTTCATATCTATAGTTATCTATGGAAAGAATTTTCTTTTCTTTTAGGGTTTGGCAAATTTTTAATCAACCCAAAGTTGCATTTGTGGCTCATGTGCCACTCTCGAATTCTAAGCACCATGCAAAATAGTTGAACTGGTTCCTTGTAATTGTCCTTATGCCAAAATTTCTCTTAAATTTTCTTACCACTGTTCGTGAAATAATATCTCCATAGGCTAAGTGAGCTAAGAAGTAAAAATTATACAGTTATATAATTTTGGAGACAAATAAGGACTACCACTGCACAAATTATTATGTACCTTTTGTTTTCCCATCATTATAGGTTGATGATATACGGAAGAAAATCAACATAAACCCAGATTTTGAAAATCTTCAGGCTGAAAAAGATTTAGTTTGGCTCAGGCATAGATGCACCTGTGTTCTCTTAGCCCCTTGGCACCATTCTCCTTATAAGGTAATCACCCTTCTCCCTTTCCCTGTAGGAAACCAGATCTATGGTTCAGAAGCCACAAGCATCAGTCTGAAGGCCCCATATAATAAATTATCTCCCACATACAAGACCCCAAGGAAATTAAAATAGAGAAATAAAGTTATCACTTTTTGTTTGTTTGGTTTGGGCCTATAGCTTGATTTAATTAAGTATAATCATCTAATTTCACTTTATTCTGCTCATGTGGCCAAGTATGTATTATCACAGGAGCTGTATGCTACTATTTAAAAGATATCCTTTAATATCTTAAACAAAACATTGACCAGTAATGAGACCATTCTGTTAATGAAGTGATTATTATGGCCTAAAGCTATACTTGGGATTTAGAAAAGTCTGAAAGATAAAATAAATTTAAAGCTGAAATGTAAACAGAAATGTCAAAATAATTAAACATCAACTTAAGAAATATAACTCAAGGTGAGAATATTCTTAGATATTCTCATATTTTGCTGACAACTCAGTAGGACAAAATTCCTACCATTTTTAGGCAAAACGAAATATTACCTGATAGATTAGCAAAATAAGCATAATGTCTTCTCCCTAAATAAACCCTCCTATTTCAATCTCCATACACAGTGTGCTTTGCTATGAACGAGTGACCTTAAAAGGAAGCAATATCTGCCTAGCTTTCCATTGCTGCTTCATTTCATGGATAAATCACTCCAAGAATGGCATGAATATGTAGGGAATTCCTGGCATGCTACTTGCCATACACACTTTTAAAATTTCTGGAAGGCTGGCCCTAGAAGGCATACAAAATGCCCTGAGAGCAGTGTTCTATTTGCTGTGGCCTAGAATTCACTCAAAATTTGATCATTATTTAGACACCATGGAAATTATGGTTAGTAGAAACTGGCTATAGACATTACCATTTCCCCTGGGAATACAAACCATCCTCACTCCACTCCCTGCACACCTGCATCCATCTTAAAAACATTCATAAGGATAAATTCCTCAGCCACTTACTTACATGAGGTTTTAATTCCCCCAGGTTAAGAATCCCTCAGCTAAAGAGACTACTGCATCTTCACCATTGGAGTCCTGCATTCTCAGCATGGTGGGTTGGTTTTACTTGAAGTAGCAAAAAGTCAGAGGAATTCCTAGAGTATCAAAGCTACTGAAGTCTTCACATGTGTTTCGTTATTTGTTTGATATTGCTTTCCCTAAAAATTTAACAGGGACCTATCTGTTCAGCCAGTGCTTATGTTGTGGTAACACATATGCACAACGAGTATGAGGGAAATTTTTTTTTCCTTTTTGAGTCCAGTTCTGTGCTGGTGCATGAGGGGACTGCAGGAGTTAGATTGTAAGGGGCTACTCTGAGTCCCCGCCTGCTATGCCAGCACCTAGGTTCGTCCACTTCCCACAAATGAAACTATTCCATGACTTATACTGCTTACCAGAACCAATTCTGATTGAGAAAAGGAGCCTTGAGCAGCTCCAGGCCCATTCGACATTCCTGTCCAGAGCATGAAAATACCCTTGCTTTAAAATATGCCACCTAAAGAGATGTACATGATGTGTTGTTAAGTGAACAAAGCACATCACAAAATTACTTGTAAAATATGATCCCACATTCATAAAGCAGATGTATTAGTTTGCTAGGGCTGCTGTAACCAGGTATCACAAACAGAGTAGCTTAAACAACAGAAATGTATTGTCTGATTGCTCTGGAGACTGGAAGTCCAAGACCAAGGTATGGGCAGGGTTGGTTCCTTCTGTGAACTGTGTGAGAGAAAATCTGTTCTAGGCCTCTTCCCTAGCTTCTGGTTCTTTCCTGGCAATCTTTGGTGTTCCTTGGCTTATAGAAGCATCACCCTACTCTCTGCCTTGACCTTCACATGGCATTCTCCCTGTATGCATGTTTCTGTGTTCAAATTTCCCCTTTTTATAAGGACACCAGTCATATTGGATTAGGGCCCTCTCTAACAACCTCATCTTAACTAATTACATCTGCAATGACTCTATTTCCAAATAAGGTCACATTCTGAGGTACTATGGGTTAGGACTTCAACATATGGATTTTGAAGGGATACAATTCAACCCATTACAGCAAATGAAAATGAAAAGATTCTATTTATTTGTATATGTAATATAAGCATAGAGAAAGGGATGAAAAGATACATGGGATACACAAACTGTTAACTTTCATTAACCAGGCATGGGATTACCGGGGTCAAGGACTAGTTATTACCTATTTTATTATACGTTTAATATTGCATCAACTGTTAGAATGAATAGGTATTAATTTTACTTTTTTTAATTTTTTAATTTATTTTTGGCTGTGTTGGGTCTTCATTGCTGCACGTGGGCTTCCTCTAGTTGCAGCGAGTGGGGGCTACTCTTCGTTGCGGTGCGCGGGCTTCTGATTGCAGTGGCTTCTCTTGTTGAGGAGCACAGGCTCTGGGAGTGTGTGGGCTTCAGTAGTTGTGGCACGCGGGCTTAGTTGCTCCGTGGCACATGGGATCTTCCCGGACCAGGGCTCAAACCTGTGTCCCTGCATTGGCAGGCGGATTCTTAACCACTGTGCCACCAGGGAAGTCCCAGGTATTAATTTTATAATTAAAAATCTAATAAAAATTAAAATGAAAACTTCAGTAATAAAATATATTGCTGGAAAACAGAAATTTTCCCAAATTATTGCATTTCTCTTCTTCCTTTCAACCCACTTCTCTAAAGGCCTAAAGTAATCATTGTCTCTAAGAACCCAAGATGCAGAAGCCATACACTGACAAAAAGAGAGACAATTTGGATGGTAACAAAGTCAATTGATAGAAAAGTAGGGACAAAAGCTAAACATAACAGATATGAGAATGATGGTTGTAATAACAGATTGGGTAAGTGTGAAAATCATTGGTTTGAAGGGAGAGGAGAGAAAAAGTTACAATAAAGAAAGTATTGGGCTTCCCTGGTGGCGCAGTGGTTGAGAATCTGCCTGCCAATGCAGGGGACACGGGTTCGAGCCCTGGTCTGGGAAGATCCCACATGCCGGGGAGCAACTGGGCCCGTGAGCCACAACTACTGAGCCTGCGCGTTTGGAGCCTGTGCTCCGCAACAGGAGAGGCCGCGATGGTGAGAGGCCCGCGCACCGCAATGAAGAGTGACCCCCGCTTGCCGCAACTGGAGAAAGCCCTCGCACAGAAGTGAAGACCCAACACAGCTAAAATAAATAAATAAATAAATTTATTAAAAAAAAAAAAAGAAAGAAAGTATTCATGCATGTAAAAAGGAGTGGCTCTCAAGATTGCTGCATGGAAACAGAGATCTGTTGAAATGTTGGATGAGTTGGGGATAGAAAATGAAACAGAGAATGAGAACTCTAAGATAAAAAATTAAAAGGCCTGATTATAATGTATTTTCCTGAATGTGAAAGATAAGTGTGGGAGCCAGAATAATGGCCCTCCCACAAAGAAATCCACTCCCTAATCACTCAAAACCTGTGAATGTTACCTTTGTGACCAAGGGACCTTGTAAGTATCATTAAGGGTACACACCTTGAGATAGAGAGAATATCCTGGATTATCTGGGTGGTTCCAATCTAATCTCATCAGTACTCACAAACAGAGAAATTTTCTAGGCTGAGTTGAAGATGAGACAGAAGGAAGAGAGATTCCAAGCAGGGGAAGGACTCAACCCACCACTGCTGGCTTTGAAGACACAGGAAGGGAGCCAAGAGCCAAGGAATATGGGTGGCCTCTGGAAGCTGCGAACAGCCCTCAACTGACAGCCAACAGGACAAGGGGATTTCACTCCCACAACCACAAGGGACTGAATCCTGCCAATAACTTGAATGAGCAGAAAACAGATCCACCTCTAGAATCTCCAGAAAGGAACACAGCAGCCTGTCAACACAGTGATTTCAGCCTGGTGAGACCCACGTTGGACTTCTGATCTTCAGAAATGCAGGATATTAAATTTGAGTTCTTTAAGGCCTAAGTTTATGGTGATTTGTTATAGCAGCAACAGCAAACTAATAAGTAAGACTTATAGGATCTATGATTATAAATATTTAAATGATGCCTTTTGAGTGTCCCCTCTATTCAAAGCACTGTGCTGAGTACATTATGAACCGTACCCAATTCAGCCCTCACCACTGGATCTCCTCTGTAGGTTGTGTAGTCCAACTGTCGCTTCTTAAATATCAGTGAATTAAGGTCAGGAAAACAAAAATATCTGTTTAATGTCATACAGCTCTTTGAAATCACAGGATTTCGTTCTGGCACTATCGGTAGAGCAATCTCTGAGACAAATAAGTGATATTTTTCTAGCAGTGGGAATGGACCGCCCTGTCTTATTCCTGTCTCTGCTCCTGCTTTCAGGGAGTAACTGCTTGGAGTCAGTCATACTATCAGAGAATAAAGGAAAGCTATCCGGCCCTCACTGAGATGGAGTCTGCCCCTGGAAAAGCTAGAGTGCGCTCTAACTGAAGGTTAATTAAAACAGAGAGGGAAATTTCAGGCCAAATTTTACGGCAGCACTGAGATAACCCAGGTCAAATGGCACCTCCTCCTTGAAGTGGCTCCCTTTCCTCTTCCCAGAGACTCCTTCCTCTGAGTTCATGCAGCATTTTCCCTCTAGCTCTTATGGCCTTACTGTTTTCTAGCTTGTGTTAGAGTTGCTTATGCATATGCCTAATCTCTGAGTGTGGTTATGATTTACTGAACAATACCCTGTGTCAGACACTCAACCAGATGATTTACCTGCATTATCTCATTTAATCCCCATAAACGCCTATGTGATGGGTACTATAATTATTGACAATTTTGTATACAAAGGGTCTGAAGTCAAACAGATCTTGCAACTTACTCAAGCCCTCACAATTAATAAGCGGCACAGCCAGTATTCAAGACCTGCTGTTTGTCTCCCAAGCCTGTACTCTTAACTTACAACAAAGCTCTTCAAGGATGAAATGAAACCAATGTTTATTCATTCGTTTATTCACTGCATCCCCAGGGCAAAGTGAAAAATAAATATTTGCAGAATGGAAGAAAAGGCCATGAGTGGGAAAATCTCAGAAAGAAAAGTCTGACTAGTGAAGGATACCACCTCCTTAAAATCTGGCTCACCATCTCTCCCAAATACTAAATAGGAATAATGAGAGGTAAATATTCCTGTACTTACATACTATTTACTGGGAACTACATTTATATGCTCATATTAATATATTTTAATTTTCATTTTTTACTACCAATGAACCAATCTAAAGGGCAAAGATGGAACATGATGTGACTTACTAAAATGTCTAGGAAAAAGTGTACAGCACAGAGTGCCTGCTGGCCATTCTCCCCTTATAATCCCACAGCTCTAACTGTGAAGCCCCGTAACCACTGCAGTTTGATCACAGGGAGACCAGGTTGTCATGGCCTCCAGATGTGACTAAGCATACATACATCCTGCAAAGGTAGATGCTGATCTTCAGGTAAAGGCATCATTGAATCTACAATTTTGTTCTAACTATACGCGTTCAGCATCTCTACTTCCTGCTCTATTATAAATTCCATGAAAGTAGGAACAATATTGATTTGGTCCGTGGCTTCATCCCCAGTGCTTGGTCCAGGGCAAAGGCTCAATAACCATTTACTAAATGAATCCATAAATGAGTGAATAACTCTAGACCAGCATCCAGAGGATTAATTAGCAAGACAACAGACCAGTGATTACATGTATAGGTTTCTGATTTGATTCTAACAATGGAACATAAAATTTATCTATAATGATACTGTATCAGTTTTGATCAAAAGATAAAGAAAATCCCAGTAAAAGTCAAAAATTTTTTTGTCTGCTGTCACAATAGGCTGGGAGGCAGAGCGGTTAAGGAGCTGGTTATTTGGCTCTTCAGTGAAATCCTCAAGGTAACGGCTTCTTTCTGTTTGTGCCCTATGCCATCTTCAACATGCTGCCTGGTCCTTTGGCTAGCTCCTCTCATAATTATAGGATAGATTCAGAAGATCCAGTGTCACCTCCTCACCCAGCTTCAACCAGAGACAATAAGCAACTGAACTTTCTTTTGCATCTATTCTAAGGATCAAAAAAATCTTTCTCTCAAGCGCTATCAACTGAAGTATCCTCAGTGGCCAGAATTACATTGCACGTCTCATTCTGAAGCTAATCACCATCAAGATTCACTCCCTGAGAACTGGAAAGGGCTCAGACTCTCCTACTGGCCACAGCCATCTGGTTACTAAACCAAATAAACTTACTGTGGCAAGGAAGAAGTAAAGGAAATGGCTGTTGAATAAATTGCTACAAGAGTTCCAGATTCAGGAAAGGAAAAGTCTAGATGGCCCTCTTTTGGCATAGGCATCTAAATGCCAAGTAGATTCCCCAAACCTTCCTTCACCATTCTAAAGGTCAGCAGCCATGTTTGTGGCAGATAGCTTATTTTCTCTGGCATTAATTTTGTCCTCAACAGAACTAGGAATCTGTGATTCCCACTACTCTAGGCTACTCTCCTTTTAAAAAAAATCAGATTCCAAAATTCCTGGGGCTCCATATTTCTGTTTAAGACCCAGTCCTGGATTCTGACTCATCATATATTTTGATGGGTAAAAATAAGCCTTAACTTACCAAAACAAATCTGGGTGATCCAGGAAACCTGTTGCAATGGACTGAATGTTTACATCACCCCATAATTCATATGCTGAAATCCTAACCCACAAAGTGATGGTATTAGGTATTAGGCAGAGCCTTAATGGATGAAATTAGTATCCTTATAAAAGAAACCCCAGAGAGATCCTTCCCCTCTCTCCCATGTGAGGTTACATTAAAAAGGCAGCTGTCTAAAGAAGCAGGCTCTCACCAGACACCGAATCTGCCAAAGCCTTGATCTTGGACTTCCCAGCCACCAGAAAAGTAAGAAATAAATTTCTGTTGTTTATAAGTTACCCAGCCTGTGGTATTTTGTTATAGCAGCCAGAATGGACTAATACATCTGTCTTTCTGGAAATTTACTGAATTCTAAACTACCTCCACAGCGAAGGGTTTGGGGGGAGTATATGGAGAGTCAATCCTGTGTGACCTACTCGCTACTACTGGTATAAATAGCACTGTTCTTTATCCAGACCACTCCCTCTGAAAGATCATTCTTACCCTTTATTTTTGAGATCTGATATCTTCACCTTTGAGTAGATTATAAGTCCCCAGTTAACTCCAAAGTTTGAAGAACCTGAACCAAAGTTTCAAGTCTGTCCTTCTCATTTAGCAGCAGGTACACCAATAACAGCAGCTGAAAACATGGATTGTGAATGATCCCCAAAGATACACAGTAGGACTTTCACTTCTTAAGATCTAACTGAATTTGGATTTCTAGGTGTGCTTCCTGCCTTGATGGTTCATGATGAGTTATAACACAAGAGGGAAAAAAATTTCTATACCACTCTTCAGATTACATTAGATAATTTAGAGAAAGAGTGGATTAAGAAACCTATGCCAAAAATACAAAATAAGAATAATGAAAGTAGCAGGGAGAGAGCAAAAAGTGTGTGTGTGCTCAGACTCTCATAGGCTGTATTAAATGTGGCTTCAGCTTGCAGAGATGCCTGTGGGATAAGTAAATGTGCTGTCAGTCCCAATTACCTCGCTGGGCCTTGTTTTTGTTACTTCAGGCCCTCTGCTATCTGGCACTGGAGCCCTGCATCAGCCAAGCTCCTAGCCAGCCAAAGAAGACTGAGAGGCAGGCCTTGCACTTGAGCCTGGGAACTGTCACTCTGTGTCTCTTTAGACTTTTGACAAGATATGCCTTTCCAACGGGCTGTCAGTTTGATTCCTGACTTGCCAAAGTAGCTGTGTGCACAGAGGTGTTTAAAAAACCACAGAGGAGCACCTGATCTAGTCCAAAAAAGTGATGACAAAAAACAGCCATTGCTTTAGGAAAAAAAAAAGAGAAAGAGAAGTATAGCAACAATTAATTGGCAAAATTAATTAACTCACTTTGTGACCAACACCTGTTATGCAAAAAAAGGGAAAAAAAGCAGCCACCGTTCAAACTCACAAATTAACACTGTAAATGATCCATGCAGAAATGAACTTGAAATTACTTCTACTGGCTGAGTTAATGTGTTGAAAAAGCACACTGAGTTGGTAGGTTCCTTTGGCTTCCATTACATTAAACAATATTGAGAAAAAAAAAAAAGCTATGATTGGTACAACTCATCCTGTGAGCTGCAAAGCCAAGAATGTTTTGCTGCCCATGACACTTTTCCCAGGGTTAATATCCTTCTTACTTCAATTAGAGAGACATTTAAAAGATCAACTCATGGATTAGCACCTGAGCATATTATTTTTTACTGTTTTAATGTCAGGGACAGGGATCAAAGAATTTACTTCACTATAACTATAAAGTTTTTTTAAACTCTAGAAGGAAAGAGAAAAATTCCCCACAGGGCAGTGATGAATGTGTGGCTACAAATTCAACATAGTTTGATATCACCATTGCTTTATTTTGCTGCCCCACACACCAAAGGAGTTATTTCTCCAGTCTCCTCTTCCAAAATGGACATCAGGACTCCCGCTCTTCAACCCTAACGAATTCTCCATCCTACAACATGGAGCAGTATGAAAATGCAGAGAGAGACACATGCCCTCTCCCATAAGAAATGAACAGTAATCTGTGCATTACATCTGGGATGTTGGCTTCAAATTATCAGGAAAGGAAGAGTAAGGCTGGAGACTATGCAGACTCAAGAGTCTCCAGACGAAACTGTCTGACTGCCAGAATTATTGCACCCGGAAACCAACAACATGATTTGAGATTTGTAGTCTGTTTTGGCTTCTTGTAGTGGCTACCATTACAACTATTTGTATCCTTTCTATGTGACTTTGGGCTAATTAACCTTTCTCTGACTGTTTCCTCATCTATAAAATGAGGACAAGTAATAATACCTACATCAAAGGATTGTTGTAAAGATTAAATGGGTTAATTTTCACAAGGCAGTTATAACAGAGCCAGGTAAGCACTATGTGAATATTAGCTCTTATTCTTAATCTAACAACATGTAACTAGCTTAATCTTCTATTTCTTTAATTATTATTTACTTCCTGTTGTAAATGATGAAGAAATTCCTATCATTCTATTTCCTTGCAGCTGCCCTCTTTTCCCTTTGATCTTAGTTATTACATTCTTTACACCTTTAAATAAGACACTTTTATAGCACTAGATAATATATTTACATCTATTAGTTGATTTATCAGCTTTAAACAATACACATTGACTTCTGATACAAAAGAAACTCAGAAAATATATATGGGATAATTTCAGACTCACTGGGCCCACTGTGAGGTGGACACTCCATTTATCACCCAATGTCCATATGGTCAACTTTGAGAAGGGTACCACAGTGGCATTCTGGGTCCTTTGGAGAACAGTATTACCTCGGAGCTGATATACAATAATCTCTTAACGATTTGTGTATCTCTGTTTATCATATGCATATTTATCCTGTTAAAGATGGGAGATTTTTTTGATGGAAGGCTGAGAGAGAAGATTCTCACAATTGATACTTATTCCAGGTATCTATGGCTGTGTAACAAACAACCCCTAAATTAAGAAGTTTAAAAGAACACATAATTATTATTGCTCACATTTCTATAATTGAATGGGCTCCAATGGGTAGTTCTTGCTTAGAGTCTCCCATGCTTTGTAGTCAGATAGAGCTAGGGCTGGAGTCATCTAAAAGCTTGACTGGGTTGGACATCCACGATGGCTTTTCATTCACAGGCCTAGCACCTTGGTACTCCTTGGTCTTCCTCTCTCTTTCTGTTTCTTAGTTTTCATAGCATGGTGGTCTTAGGATAGTCACATTTCTTACCCCTTCACTAGCTTCCAAGAAGCCAGAAAGAAGCTGCTAGGCCAGTTAAAAGGTACACCTAGAACTGGCACAAGGACACTTCTAGCATATTCTATTGGTTAAAGCATTCACAGAGCCCACCCAGGTTCAAGGGAACCAAGAAATAAACTCCGTTTCTTGATGGGGGAGTGTCCCCTCAATGGGAGAGGTCACACTGCAGAGGGTATGTGGATTGGGAGATCTGCCACCCTGAGATGTTTGTAGTATGAAGCCCCTCCTTCACTCTAAGGGCTCTGGGTTTGTGAACTTCCTCAGTAATGTGAATGGACAGCAGCTATGACTCTTTTGGAGGCTTAAGTCAAGCCTCTGTTCACCATATCTAAAGAGGTTTTTTAATCCTACAAAGAGGTTCTTAGAGGATTGCCATATCTAAGAATAAGAAAACAGACAATCCTTGGGCAAAATTAATTAAGAATAAAAGAAAAAAGACATATCAACGTTAGGAATAAAAAGGGAGGAAAAGGATGGTAAAGCTTTTTCAAATAAAAAAGGGGATGCTATGAAAAATTTCCTGCCGATAAATTGGAAAACTCAGACAAAATAGCAAATTAACTAGAAAACTATATAACTTACCATGGTGAACGCAATAATAAATAGAAAAACTTAATAACTTTATAACCATTTAACAAATAGAATCAGTAATTAAAAATCTCCACTATTATCTCCCCCCAAACCTTACCCTAACAGTTTTATAGGCAAGTTCTACCACAACTTCAAGGGACATATAATTTTAACACTACGCACACTGTTCCGAAGAAATTTTTTAAAAATAACAAAGTTCCAACTCATTTTATAAAGATAAAAACCTTGACATCAACAATGTATAAGATAAATTCATAAAAGGAAAATCATAGACAAATCTCATTTTTAATACAGATGTAAAAACCCTAAATGTAATGTTAGAAAACAGTATCAACAATGTCATGACAAGTAATATATCATGATTAAATACTGTTCTAGTAACATATAGATTATTAAAATTTAGAAATTGTACTAATATAATTTCCACTTTAAGAGATTAAAAGAGAAAAACCATATAATCCTCTCAAAAGGCACAGAGAAGCATTCAATAAAATCTAACCAATCTCTTAACAAGCTAAAAATAGAGGAAGCTTCCTCAACCTAAGGAGTACTTACTGCAAACCAGCAACAAACACACACTTAATAAGGCATTCTCTTTACAATTAGGAAACAGACAACTATTATCTCTGTCACCACCCCTCCTCCACATTGAACTAGGTGCCTTGGCCTAGTAAGAGAAGAAAGAAAAGAGAGACAGAGACAGAGAGGAAGGAAGGAAGGAAGGAAGGAAGGAAGGAAGGAAGGAAGGAAGGAAGGAAGGAAGGGAGGGAGGGAGGGAGGGAGGGGGAGGGGAGGGGAGGGAGGGAGAAGGAAAAAGATGAAAATATGTAAAACTGAAACAGAAGGAAAAAACTGTCACTATTCACAGAAAATATAACTGTCAGCATAGAAAAAACACAAATAACTAGAATTAATAACAAAGTTTAGCAAAGCAATGAGATGGCTATAAGATCAATATATAAATTTTTCTATAATTATATAGAATCTAAAAAGTACATTATTTATAACCTAGTAATTTAACTTCTATGTAACTCCCCTAAAGAAACTCTCACAGATATGCATAAGGGATACATAAAGGATTTTCAAAGTTCTCTCAGTAGGGGAACCAACTGTGACATTCATATAATAGAATACTATACAGCAGTTACAATAAATGAATTAGAGTCATATGTATCAACATGGATAAATCTAAAAACACAGTGTTGCATAAAAAAGCAAGTTAGAAAAGAGTAGGGGTATGACCTTGAGCAAGTTAATTAACCTCTCTGTAACTCAGTTCCCTTGTTTATAAAATGAGGATGATAATAATAGCACCCACCTTCTACAGTTAGTTCATGTACTATGCCTCAGGACAGTGCCTGAAAGGCAGTAAGTACTTAATAAGTGTTCACCATGATGCTGCTGCTGCTGCTAAGACATATACTTTTTAAATGTAAAAACAATTTTATATATTGTTTATGGATGATAATAGCAAAATTACAAAACGGAAATGTCACAATAATAAGTCTGGAAAAAGGAGGGAGGAGAAAGAAGTGGAGTATCTGTATCTATATCTATAATATATATATTTATCAGTAAGAGATTCTGAAGTAAATATAGCAAAAAGGTAACATATTTAAATCTAGGTGGTAGATGTGTGTGTGGCTTTGTTATATCATTTTCTATATTTGTGTATGTTTGAAATATTTCATAAAAAATTTCAAAGAAAAGGATTGAAATGAGATGTTTCAAGATGTTAATAGCAACACATTTGGGTTTATGCATGTGAATGTTCTTTGTTTTCTTGAATAGAGTTTTCTGAATTTTCCAAATTTTCTACAATGAGAATGTATTTCTTTTATAATTAGACAAAAATAATTTTTTAAAGCAAAGATAAAATCCTTTTAATATTGAAGTCACCAGAGGTTTGCTTCATCTAAATTAATCTTCATTTAGATTCCTCTAATCCAAACCAAATCTCTATATATTAAAAATTGCATAACTTTAATTGTAGAGCATTTGATTTATTATACCAAAATTTATATTTACAAAATATAAATAAGCATCCTTTTCTAATTCACAAATAATTTATGAATTTTTCACCATCTTTATTGTAATAAAATGTCATTCCCTATAAATTTCACATTCCTGATACAGTGGGGGAAAGGGTAGCAAGGATCTCTGGATATATTCCTTAGAAAACCCACAAAATGACACCATCACAGCTCTTCTCTAACCTCCCCTATTTGATGTTTCATATCTGAAAGTACATCTAATCTGAAAACAGAACTGATCTTCAGAGACCTTGTAATTTATCTTTTACCATGATTACAATTTCTAATCTAACCAGCAGCAGTTCAAACTGAACTCTGATCCAAATGATCAATAGCTGTGCGTGACCCATTAGATGTGCGAATATTAAATCGTTTTTGGATAAGGGCTGTCCAAATGAAAAGCATATAATTACCATCTATTAACATATATTGAAGCAAATAACACAAAAATGCAAAATGTGCCACATACAGACTATCAGAATTCCGGTGACTATGATGCTAAGGTTAGATCTTATATTTTACATATGGATTTGTACCAAATTATGATTTATGTTTTTAAGTGTTTATTATTAAAAATGCTGGCCTTAAGCCACAAAATGGATAAATCTGTGAATAAAACACATTTAATTTCTGATTCCATTTTTTTGTGTGTGTCTCTGCTTTCTTAACATAAAATTTCCCTACTTGTAGGAAGTAGCCATGGATAATTAAATCAGTTTGATAAGAAAATAATTCCAAATATCTAGCTTACTTTTCATGTTTTCCCTTGCAAACAAAAAGCCTATATAGTTACAGAAGCATAAAATTGTATAAAGAATAGAACTTATAGAAAAATGAGTCTGATCTCCTACCTTGAGTATCTGACAGAACAGCAATATAGTTCTCTAAACATCCCATGGTAGCTCCTTCCAATATTTAACAATGCAGTCTTTGGAAACTTTTCTTTATAAAAACCTAAATCCCTGGTGTTCTAAGGTAAACCTAGACAAGTAACATTTTATGGCATATTTCCCAGTCTCCCTTGCAGTTAGCTGAAGGTTTTGTGACTGTATCCAGGACAGTAGGATATAAGAAAGATGATGTAATCTACTTCCAGATCTGTCCTTCAAAACATCTCATGTGAAGATGGATGTTAGCTGAACCTATTGTGGTCATCATTTCACAATATATGTAAATCAAATCATCATGCTGTATGCCTTAAACTTATATAGTGATGTATGTCAATTATTTTTCAATAACACTGGAAAAAAAATCTCAGGCATCTCCTCATTGCCGTGGTAAGGCTACATGTTCCAAATGCCATAGCTGTAAGAGGCAGGAGTATCACCCAGGGCCAAAAATAAACTCATAGTGAGCCTCTGAGGTTTCTGGGTTCGCTTAAGACTACACCACAGGCTAGCCTATTCAGGTTCAGACACTTACTGAAGGTCTTTTCAGATTTGAGCATAATGAGACAAAACTTCCAGCATTCATTCCCATTTCCAACCCCTCCCACTACCATCCCCTGGCTTTCTTTTCATTCAACAGAGCTGTAATTCAGGATTGGCATCCTGTCCTCGTGGTCCCTATATTTTTCTTTCTCCCCCCAGTCACTAGTCCTTCCTCCTTTGTTTCTTTGTTTTCTCCGAATCCTAAATTTTACCTCTGAAACCTCATTCTCTCTCTTGGGCCAGAAGTGGGTTGGACAAGCTGTTCTTAGTTGTCTGTGCATCTCAAGGTATGGAGGGGATAATTCCCTCCTCCCCTTCCGCTTCCCACCAGACCCTGGAGATACGATACGGAAGCCTTCTTGTGAGAAACACTATGCAACAGTCTTTAACCTGGGCAGGACCTGAAGGTCAGACAAGTTAGGTCTTCTGCTTCAACAGATTTCAGCCTTGTTGGAAAGAGGAATATGAAGCCCCCTTTTCTGGTCTTCTTGGGGCAGGGCTAAGGCTTTACATCACTGCCTTTACTTCTCCTACAACTGCTTCACTGGTGAAGGTATTTCCAAGAAAGCCTATTCAAAATACACAGAAATCTAAATAACATTCACCTTCCAGTTCCTGTTTTAGTGCTTTAACTTCCTGAGTGATTGATGAGATTTCCCCATTGTCTTTGCATTAGGTTTCCTTTTGTTTTTTTTTTTAATCTTTTTACATAGGAACCATTTCAACAGACCTGCCATGTAGAACTAGTCTTTCAGGCAAGATAAAGATTAGCTTGACCTTTCTTACAGCAATTAATCAATACTGTTTCACCACAGATTTACCTTTTAACCTTGGTGTTTCCTCAGTGCAATATCAAAGCATGATTTGTGAGCTTGCTCCATTTTATATATGGTTAAGAACAACCCTCTGTCTGTGTGCTTTGATAAAGTGTCAGAGCATAACGCAGCACAAGAGGAAAAGGGGGCTTTTATTGTCTTCATCAAGAATGGCTTTGTAAATCTAAAATGGGAGCAGCAATACCAGCAAAGCCGGCTGATTGAAATTAACTACTGGCCTCTGTTGGCAGATTCATGCTGCTGGAAAGGCCATTGTCAGGGAATGCTCTCAAGGGTGGAATCATTTGATCTGAATTTCAGATAAGAATATGTGTCTGTCGCTGGTATCAATACCCTCCCCCCATCACTGAAGCTTATCCCCAAGAGAAACAAGAAGGGTTTGCTCCACTATGTCCTGAACCTACAATTGCCACTATCCTTTCTGCTTTAACCTGTTTCATAGGTGAAGAATTTAGAGAAGGCAAAGACCGTGAAGTATCTCAGAATACGATCAAGTCCTTTCACTGAATCCACTTCATGGCAGAGAACACTACCGTTGTGTCCTCTGTGAGGTCTCTGTAGACAGAAAGATTTCCCCACCAGACCACAACAGTGTGCTTAAGTGCCTGTCTCATAAAAGAATTGTAGAATCTCTTTTTGCACATCATCCATCCCTTTTGTTTTACACAGAAGAAACTGAGCCCCAGAAAATGACATGTTTTAACCCAGATTCCCCAGATATTTAGTGGTAGACTCAGACCTTAGAAACCAGCACAGTTTCTTCCCCAAATGTCAAGCTGCCACATTAGCTCTTAAAGCATTTAAATGTGTGATGATATTTGCAAACTTACCACTTCCTCAGAAGCCAATAATAAAACTTCGTGTGGAGGCTGCACTTTTCCTTGGGGCTTGCTCGGCAGTGCTCGGTTTTCGCCTGGCCATCTAGACGTACCATCTTAAATCAGAAGAAAATGCATATTACAGTCCTGCCATTTACCAGCTCTGTGATCTTTGGCAAGGTATTTAACCTCTCTGTATCTTACTGATCTCTTGGACAAATAAAATACCTCACAGGGCTGTCTGGAGGGTTGAAAGAATTAATACCTATTAAGCACTAAAAACAGTATCTAGCACATAATAAGCACCATATAAGTGTTAGCTCATATTATTCCTTCCATTCCTTTCTCAGATTATTCAGTGAATCTGGGGTATCACTCCACAGTTTTGTGATGTTTTGTTCCTTCATAAATTCTAAGTGTTTTATAATTCTTGATTCCTTCACAGTGAATATGCTGTAGAGTTCCTCTAGCTCATTTTGAACACAAACAGGGGGCATTTGGAAAAGGTGCCTTTTTATATACATTGGAGAAAAAAAAAAACAAAACACCAACATCTATCATTGCACTCACATTTTGATTCTTTTTGAGTAATTCACAGACTTAAGCTATCTCATTCCCAGGAAATGGAACCAAAGGTGGCTGACTGAAATTTCACTGTGCTTTCAACCTTTGAAGTATGAGAAGCACCATGGAATGGCAAGATCAAGTACCCTGTGGTCAGTGCACAAAGTAAACTTTATTATGGATTTTATGATGTTCCCAATGGAGATGCAATCATTAAGTTTCCTTTTAATAACAGAGCAGTACTTTTCTCTTGAACCTGGTTTGACCAATCATTAAATGTGCCTGGTTTAGTCAAGGAATGCGCTCGGATAATATGAGATCCCAGGCTATAATCAAACAAAGAGTTGACTATCTTTGTTTCCTTAGATTTAGCTAAATGAAACTTCCTATTCTAAGGAAGTCTATTTAAACGATATGTGCCTCTTAATAAAAAAAGTGCTGCTGATTCAAATATAAATTAATTTTTGGTATGAAATTTGAAATTACATGATGGTTTAAATAATACGGAGGAAGGGTAAAATTAAGTGGAAAAATCATGTTTAGCAAAACATAGCTTAGACTTGCTCAGTTTCCAAATTGAGGTTAATTGTTTAAGGACCCTAAAGACATTATCTTCTTAGTGGTACCTGGCCATTATTTTTCGGCACCTAGTGAGATGTGTGTGAGTGTGTGTGTGTGTGTAAATGGTGTAACCCAACTGCACAGCATAAATAATCATTTAGCAAACTGATGCAGAGTATATGGAAAGACAATACTACTCCAGTGTTTTCTTTGTGGGGCAATATAAGAATTTTGTTTAAAACAAAGCAGTAGCTATGTATTGTTTAGTAAGTTTTTTTTTTCTTTTTTTGAATGGGGACACACATTCATGAAGGGTCAGACTATCAATTCTTTTCAATATTCCCCAAAACAAACCTATCAAGCATATTTTGCATGGTTTTCCCTTTTTCCCACTGAGGCCTGAGGAGACATCGGCATTATACCCCTGGCCATTCTGGCACTGACCACAGAGGGACAAAGACTGAAGGAGACTGAAGTCCCACCTGGTCACAAAAGTCAGGTGATGCCAAGGCTTAGCTTCCATAACCTTCTCCTTTCCTCTTATTTGAGATTCTTCCTAGGGGAGGGTTCGTCATTCTCAGGAGGAGATTACTTTAGCAAATGAGCTCTGAGAACAATGAGCTTGAGGTTTAAAATAAAATTCAAGGATGTTCTTAATAAGGTTGTATACTGTTAATCCATGGTTTTCTGCCAAGTAGTGTCTCAAATGCCTCTTTAGGGATTTATTCTACTTTAGAAGGATGTCAGATATAAATATTTAAGTATATAGAGATTTTGTCTTTGACCTAATGAATTTACATTTTGTTTAGATAGTAGTCTTAGAAATGTGATTATTATAGAATGGATAGACACTGGAATGCAAAGAAAAGCAATAAAGTCACATTATTTTTTTGCCTAATGGAGTTCTCAAAGATTAAAAGGCCTGATAACCATTAGTGTGGGTGTGTAAAATGGGCATTCTCATACATTGCTAGGAGTATAATTTGATCCTTTCTTTAAGGAAAGGAATTTGGCAATATACATTAAGAGCCAGAGAAGGGGATAAACACCAACCCATATGTCCCACTTCTAGGGAATTATCCTAAGGATATAATTGGTCAATGGCACAAAAATGTATATGCAAGAGTCTACAGCTTATAAAAGTAGAAAACCGGAAAAAAAAATAAGTATCCAATAACAAGGATTACTTAAACAGGTACCTTTATACGATGGAATACTATGTAGCTGATAGACATGATTACATAGACGTACATTTACCAATTTGGAAAGATAGTTTTGAATGATCATGAAATAAAAACAGCCCATTATAAACCAAACTCTAATATGATACTGCTATAAGAGGGAAAAATAGTATATGGATCGGTATCAATTGAAGACACGCACTAAAATGTTACCTATGATTGTCTTTGGATATTGAGTATTTATTTTTTATTTATATTTCCTAATGTCTCTACAATTAATATGCATTACTTGAGTATAAAAAATAAAGAATGGGATATATTTTTGAAGGGAATTAATGGTGCTTGGAGATATAATGATGTCATCATATTTATTTCAACTTAATGGAATGAAAATATTGTTTCATTCCATATGATTTGCATGTTATCATGAGGAACATTTTTAAAAAAGACTCTACTTGCAGAAATCAGAACTACAGAGAGAAGGAAAGGGAATGGAGAGGAGAGGAGAGAGAGAGGGGGAGGGAATGACTGAATTTAATGCAATGGTGTTTTTGCAGGCTTGAAACTGTCAGATCTAAGTTGAACTCCTGGCTATTACCCTTAGGTTTGTTTAAACTTGTAAAAACCACTTTAGTCCCTTAAGTTTCAAGATTTTTATCTGTAAATTCAGAGTCATAATAATATTCACTGGACTGTTATGAGGATTAAGTAAGAGGTATAAATCAAAGTGTTTTGCTCAAAAAGGGTATATGATAAATACCTAGAGTGAGTGGGTAATATATACTGGACACAGAGTTACGTACTTTATGTACATTATTACGTTTGTAATAATATGTCACAACAACCCTATCACACAGGCATTTTATCTCCATTTTGCAGATGAGGAAATAGAGTTGTAGGGAATTTAGGAAACTTGCCCAAAGCCAGAGAGCTGGAAAGAGAGATGGGGATTGGCATGAAACTGCCCAAAATGGAAGCTCCATATTAGATAGTAACAAACCAGGTCCTCAGTCCCTCCATCCATCCCCCTCTCCCTCCCCTACTCCCGCACGCCCTCTCTCCAAAAAAGAGAAAAGCAGATCACTTAAACTCAAATTGTCTCCTTAAAAATGCTGAGTTGTTCAAATTCTTCGTAAAACTCATTTCATTCTACAAGCTAGTCTTGAAAACATTCAAGCCCAGAGGAAAGATAGCTGAAAGATAATACATGCTGTTTCTTATATATTCTGTATAAACTTCCCTTTCTGAAGTTAATTTTTTATGTTTTATTTTTCATTGCAAATTTAATCTGATCCTGATACCCAAATACCTACTGTATTTCCCTACAAATATTCTCTAATACAGTCCAAAAGGATAACCTTCTGGTTTTTCTTGTGTTGTTTTCTTTTTCAACTCAGCCTGTGCTTTTTTACAGTGGAATACTTTTTTTATCTCCAACTGTTCAAAAATAATGATACTTCTAGAATATAGAAATCTTAACTCCAAAATAACATGAATTAAAAGATTTGATTCAGATCCAAATATTCTGCATGTAGTCTATCAATTTTTTATTTTCATTATAAACTGTATGTAAATAAGTATATGCATAATCATGATTCAGAGCTTCAAAAGGGTTGTTATGTATCAGACAAATGGCCAAGCACAATCACAGCTAGCATGTACCATGAAATACGGCTGTGACATTACTGTGGTAGTACATTAGGATCAAAGCCATTGCATAAGACCTATAAGAATTCATCAGTCAACATGATGCTATCAAACAGTTCCCAGACCACAAGCCCCGCCATCACATGAACCACGGCAATATGCATTATCATAAAAAGGAGCAATTAAAATCCTTTTAGGACACTCTGTATTAGGTTGCTTCTGATAGCTAGGCTTCTGGAGAAATATGTTCTATTCTTCTGCTACTTTACTCACGTTCTTTATGTTATCTATAAACCCCATCCTAAAGTCCCTTACAATTTCCGCATATTGAAATTATACTCATCATCTTTGCACATGGCATTTCTTTCATGGAACCTGTCCTGTTGCCTTGTGAACGAGATTTCTTCCTCCTCTGCACCCATGTTGCAACTTATCTCTTATGTCACTTGCACTGTACTTGCCCTATAGGACTACAATCCCTTAGAGGGAAATTTGGGGACTTCTGAAAAGTAATACCACAGCATGGACCATATATGACACAGCACATCCAGCAAGCAGTGAGGTGCTCAGTGGGTCACAAATGACCTTGTCAATAATGCAATCATTTTCATTGTACCCTTAGAAGAAGAAAGAAATCTGTACACAAATAAAGGGAAAAGCCTTCTTTACCCTCAAAGCCAGAATCTCCTGCGTGAGGAGAAAAGGCTTCTTCAATATGCTCAGAGGCCTGGTATCCAGAGTCAATCATTTCTTCCACACTAATCACTTGAGAAGAGATTATATGAGTTGAGCACAAGGGGGCCATGAATACCCTCAGATCATACGACTTCATACAACAAAATAAGCATGAGGCAAAGAGCTCTGTAAGTACCTAGATTAAGTCTCCCAACAACTGGCAAATTACTAATAACAGGCCTTTTGTTCCTTTTGCAAGCGGTCAAAATAATGAATAATAGAGTGTTATGCCAAGTCAACTAATAGCCAGTTCACGTGAGATCATTTAAAACAGGAGAAAATGATGCTTGAAAAGGTCCCTGATGAGATTTTGCTTTTTCCTAAGAGACTCTAGATAGCATTCTGCAGCAGCATTTTAAAAACCACTTTCCAAAATTGGGCACCCTCATTATCATGCATTATATTTGCACTCTCCACTTAGGTTGCTTTGAAATAGAATGACACCCAGTTGTGTTTTTTACATTAAATGCACCTTCTCTCACATCTGATCTCTCCCTTTGTGATTGTCATTTTATTTCACAGCAACCACATTTCTTTGTCTGTATTTCACTGACTGTGTAGTTTTCAAATTATGCAGAGACGGCCATTTTGGCTGTTGTGGACAGAGAGAAACTGCAAGTTTGCCTGCCAGGTCCAGCTTCACTCAGCTAGCACCAAAGTAAGTAAATCAGCACAGGGGCTTTGAGTTGGGTCATTTCCATCCCGGGCAAAAGAGACACACTGGAGAGTAAAGCCTGCTGTTCTTTTTATTTATATTCTGGCCATTGTTGTTTTTTTTTAATTGAGTGAGGTTATATTGCAGACAAAAGGTTAATTTTGCCAGACCTAAAAGGAGTGAGGTCATTCTATGAGCCCTTGGGTATAATGTCACCTCTAGACAGAAAACGGTGGCGCCTAAGGGTCAACTTCAGAGGCCTAGACAGGAATTGGTATATAAATACTGCACTCTGAGGAAACATATTTATGACTAACGCATCCAATTCATAGTAAAATTGTGGGGCTATCTTGAGGTTTCAAACTCCTCAGTAACCAGCTTCATCCCGGGCCACAAAATATCCTAGGCCTATTTCATTGGCTTATGTGGAGCAAGAATTCATAGGAATGAGGGAAAAATATATATTAAAGTCCTGTGTATATTTTAATCCATTCAAATATGTTATATTAATATATTAAATATAAATATCAAATGTATTACTATAATGCTACAGTACTTTATATTCATAAATATGATAATGTCAATATATTTAGTAAACAAATATGGA
Source organism: Balaenoptera musculus (assembly GCF_009873245.2). Classification (NCBI taxonomy): domain Eukaryota; kingdom Metazoa; phylum Chordata; class Mammalia; order Artiodactyla; family Balaenopteridae; genus Balaenoptera; species Balaenoptera musculus. The sequence goes on along the minus strand of NC_045791.1, from coordinate 33,292,110 downwards.
TGCAAATGGTTGGGATTGTGTTGATATGCAAATAATCAGAACTTATTTTATCATTTTTACCATAACTCATTCAAGAATGTGAACTACATTGGCATTCCTCACCTACTTATGTCACCTAGTAACAAAAATCCAACAACATTTAAAAAAAAACTCAAAGTAAGCAAACTGAGGTTATTAATATATGTGGCAATTCATCTACTAGCTTTAGCAGGCTCTGAGGGAGTTGCTATGTTCTATAACATAGTACAGCAGTTCACGCATAAGTAATCAAGAAAAGTTTAAATTATCCACTTTATTTAAACACATATAAGATGTCAAAAAAGTGTGTAATACAACTTATGACCATTTCTATGAAATTATTAAAGCAAAACACAGCAAGGGACCAGTTTCACCTGGAAAATCCATTAATGCAGAAAACCTCATCCTTCAATGGTGTGTCATCATACTTACGTTGTCTTACATATTTAAGATGTCAGGGGAATTCTGAAATGCTAAGGGAAATAATTAGCCTAAGACATTCTTAAGGAGAAATGGGGTTTCAGGTTCTCAAATTAGGAAAGTGAAATCCTAAGAGTCCCCTTCAGGTGGATGTGAAGAGGGCATCTGAGTGTCATTCACAGGCCTCTGAACTGCTACAGTCACCCCATCTTCCCTTTGGGAGACAGGCACCTGGGAGAGCACTGAAGCATGAGCCCTCCGTTCTTGGTCAGGAGTTGGGGATGGTTATCCCCCTTGTAACCAAAACAGTGCTCCCCATCAGTGCCACCCAGAGCTCCAGTCATCCATCATCACTGCAATGGCGCTCCGGACCAGAGAAATCAGCAGGAAGAAAACCAGAGCCCTGAGAGCACGTCCTGCTTTCTCCACTAGTTATTGCGGGAAAGAGGCAATTCCAGAGTTAATTTAATTCATCCAGGTATTAGAAAATGGATCTCACGCTATTCCCAAGTGGGAAGGAGAAAAAGAGAGAAACAATGATCTATTAAGTGTATACTGTACCATAATGACATTTATAATAATGGTTTTGACTGTTCCCAGGGACTTTACATGGTTCTTTAAACTCATCCTCTAATTTAATCTTTAAAATAACCTTCCAAGGTAGGTATTATTGTGTCTACTTGACATAGAAGAAAACTCAAACTCAAAGAGGTCAAACATTTTTGCCAAGGATCACAAAGCTAGTAAACTGAAAAATTAGGATTCAAACCAGCTCCATCTGACTGCAAAAGTCAGTAATGGTGAGATTACTCAGTCAGTGGAGACGTGGAGATGTGGATCTCTGGTTTCCGGATCTCTGTGTTGCTCTCTTTCTTTAACACTTCAGTACCAGCACGCTAGCTCCAGTTTCTACATAGCAGGCCTAGTCGTCTGAGAATACCAGAATGGGAAGAACTCCCAAAGAGAAACAAGGGCTCTTAGGCTTCGAGGGAGTCACAGTCCCCGTGGAGAATCTGAGGAGTATTACGGTCTCTCGCTCCAGAAAGACATGTGCACCTCAATTCTTGTTATTCACTGGAGTTATGTTCTATACAGTCACCAGGAACACTGAATTAGCGAATACTAAACCATCACTAGGGGAAACGCAGGGTTAGGTTCCTGTGAGCGTCTGGACACAACATTTTCATCAACCAATCAATACATAACTTTGTTTTATGTGTGTTTCTGTTTAAAGACACCTTATTTAATATATACTGTTGATTCATTAACATTGAACCCACAGTCAGAGCACCATAACTCATGCCAGAATGAAGCTGATCGGGCACATATATTTTCTCCATAAGGCACAGCACAGCCTTCTTGCTCTTAGAAACACGAGACAACACTTTAGCAGTATGCTTGGGGGTCATTTCAAACAGGAAAATCACCCATCGAAAGCACAAAAATATGAAAAACATGGCACCAAACAGACTATGAAAAAGACACGTTTACAGTCTGAGCACTGAAACAGGAAGGTAAGGGTTGCCTTGGTGGACCTCAGCTGGGAGTGTATGTTAGGCAACTTCAAATTTTTGCTGCTCTGTGCATGTCTGCTAACGACTGCAGAAGTGCTATGAGTACTGATTTGGAGGTTACAAAAAATTTTATTAAGTAGGCAAATTTTCATATACAGAATCCATGAATAATGAGGATTGACTGTGTGCATGTAGGATTTCATATAATTCCACAGGATATATGGACTGCACCAAGTACACCCATCATCTTTTTATAAATGCCTGATCTAGAACAACTCACTGTACACATCGGTCCCTGAATATGGGGAGAACACTTTAGCATGAAAACAAGGTATAGTTTTAGATAATAAAGAAAATGTCAACAAGATTCCATGAATACACATTAGTAAAATTGATTTGAAAAAATAAAATGAGCAAATAAATTAAACTTTATTCATATGAAAGTTCAGGGAATGTATGATGTTTGCTTGTTACTGTATTAACTTTAAAATCACAAGCATTATCTTCTGTTAAAATCTGCTCAATGCTTTAAAGAGATACTTTTGTACTCTAAGAAAATGTCCACAAATAATCCCTAGGTGTAACATTCTTACTTAGAAAAACTGAACTAGGTTGTGATTAACAGTTGATTTTGGTGAGATGAGCAAGCAGAAACAACTAAATGTCTCTAATCTTGGTCTCCCAAACAATGCATTATTATACCAGTCAGCGGCACTCTCAATCCAAAGAAGCCACTGTAAGTTCCAGAAACCTGACCATGAGCACATACTGACAAAGGATCATGGAGAATGCAAAGACGAAAGCACTAACCCCAGGGGTCTCCAATCTCCTCAGATATAGTAATAGAGTAAGAGAGAGTGCTAACATAGGTAAAACAATTAATTTGTCTTGGAACATATTTCTCTTTTTCTGCCCCATTCCTCTTCTCTCCAGTGAAATGTTCAAATGTACACACACACACACTCACACACTCATGCACACTACTCATGCAGCACTGGAAAGCTCTCTGTCACCAATTTTTTTTTTTTTTCATAAATGGAAGAGATTTGGTTTATGAAACCTAAGCCCACTCAAGTTTCCTAGTGGACTAAGGGTAAATGGGCCATATGATCATTTTCATGTGTACTGCTCATTTTATTCACCTGGAGGAGCTTTAAATTTATTTATTTTTGCCTGTGTTGGGTCTTCGTTTCTGTGCGAGGGCTTTCTCCAGTTGCGGCAAGCGGGGGCCACTCCTCATCGCGGTGCGCGGGCCTCTCACTATCGCGGCCTCTCGTTGCGGAGCACAAGCCCCAGACGCACAGGCTCAGTAGTTGTGGCTCACGGGCCCAGTTGCTCCGCGGCATGTGGGATCCTCCCAGACCAGGGCTTGAACCCGTGTCCCCTGCATTGGCAGGCAGACTCTCAACCGCTGCGCCACCAGGGAAGCCCCTCTGTCACCAATTTTACCTTCTGAAATCCTACGCATCCTTGAGTCCTAGCTTCCTCAGTAAACCTCTTCTATCCCTTAGCAATGCATGATTTCTCCCTACTCTGACCATTTCAGTCTCCACCTTATTGACCTTATTTTGTAAATATTTTTGTGCTTACCTTAAACAAACCAAATACAGAATGGCAAGAATAAGGAGAGCGGGCAAATGCCTCATGAATCCTGATATATCCGAGAGGCTATAGCATAATGGTTGGCATAATGCCAACCATGGACAAAGTAATAAATAAATATCTTTTGGATGAATGAAGGGACGAATAAACAAGAATGAGTCGACTCATAACTACCACAGTATGGTTATTCAGAAGGCATAAACATGGCCAATTATAAAGACCAAAAAGTTGCAGTCTGGTATAATTTGGCTGCATTTACAGCATCCTAGACTTATGTTTATAATCAAATTTCAATTGATGTGAACCTGAATTCATTCATTCAATATGCATTCAATCTACGTGTACTAAGCACCTGGTCTGGGCAAGGCTCTGTGCTAGGAGTCAGGATACAGCAATGAACAAAACAGGTATCAGGGCCCCTGCTTTATTAAAATGTGGAGATGAACATAAAAACAGGCATCAACCAGTGAGTGTCAATGAATTCAAAGCCATGTTCTCTGGACTATTCAAGAAACATTTGGCTAAAACATCCAGGAAATAACTATCATGAAATAAAGTTATTTCAGGCTAGCTTTCCCTCAAGGCTTACCTGTAAGACACTGTAATATAGTACATGTCGGAAGGGGAGTGAGAACACTCCACCTGAGAAATCTGTGCCATTCTTTCAGCCCAAGCACTGTTTGTCTTGAAAACGTACTGCTCCTGGCCTTGCTCCGAGGCAAGCAACCCAATGATTCACTGAGGTTTTACTCTTTGGGGATCAGTTTTAAGCTGCAACAGCAAACAGGCTGTCCCAATAAAAACATGCTTTAAGGAAAGAAAATCCCATATTTTTCTCCTAATAGACAGAAGTCTCATAAATTTTGGAGTTAAGAAATTCCTCTACTCAAGTGGCACAGTCTAGATTTCTAATAAACATGATGTCTGAGATGGAAAATGCCGACCTGCTCTTCAAAACTAAAAAATAATCCTAAATCTAGATTTGGATTTAAACTTAAAACATAATTTTGGAGGGAACAAAGAGAGCATTAATATTCCCATATTAAAGGAAACTGAGATAAATCAGGACAAACAATGATTCCAGCTTCACTGTTCTTCCTTCAGTGAGAATTTTCACAACGCTTCTCTGTCCTTATGCCCTTTCCATGCAAACTGAATTGATTGCTTAAGCTATAGGGTGAGACTCAAATGAATGGGCTGCCATAATGCCAGCTTCAAAAAATTAACTAATTGGATAGACTGAATCTTTTTATAGCAAGATAAAACAGATAAAACATCAGATACAGCTTCTCACAGTAAAGAGAGAAAAAAAAGAGAGAGAGAGAAACAGTATTACCTATCATTCTAAACCAAAGAACCAGTCCAAACAATTCCATTTTATGGCAAAATGTTATGCCCTTATAAAAAATAATAATAAAATAAACAAAATCCTATTAGATGTGGGACACAGTATAATAATTTTTTTTTAAAAGTTTGATTCCGGGCTTCCCTGGTGGTACAGTGGTTAAGAATCCACCTGCCAATGCAGGGGACACGGGTTTGAGCCCTGGTCCAGGAAGATCCCACATGCCGCGGAGCAACTAAGCCCATGCACCACAACTACTGAGCCTGCGCTCTAGAGCCCGTGAGCCACAACTACTGAGCCTGCACACCACAACTACTGAAGCCCACGTGCCTAGAGCCAGTGCTCCACAACAAGAGAAGCCACCGCAATGAGAAGCCTGCACACTACAATGAAGAGTAGCCCCCACTCGCTGCAACTAGAGAAAGCCCACGCACAGCAATGAAGACCCAATGCAGCCAAAAAATAAATAAAATAAAAAATAAATTTATTAAAAAAATAAAAATTTGATTCCCTTATACAACATAAAAATATTTTTCCTCAACTACATGAATTACAATATTTTAAGATTAAATTCCTTGGCATCATTTACATTCTAAAACTGGATAAAAAAATAGACAAAATTAAAATTTGCTGATTATTTACTGTTGTAAAATATAACCTATTTACATATTAAAGATCAATATCCCTACCTTTAATCACTTGAATTATAAATCTATAAAGATATTTAGTTCAGACAGTTCTTTAGGGAAAAATATCAATCTATTTTTAGATAATACATATTGATAATATTGATAATACATATTCTGGTTACATGGTTAGCATGTATAAAACTATCATAACTATATACATCTTATGTAGTTATGAGAAATATTAGGGAAAATCAAGTAATCTGACTAAGAAAAGAGTAAGATATAAGTATCACTGGCAACTTTCAAGAACTCAAAATATTACTACACAGAAAGAAATGAATCCCAAGGTCAAATATAAAACATCCTAGGGGGTCTCAACTTATCTCAAATGCTGTCCTAATATTCTCCAATCAAGATTAATGTATTTAACTTAAAGAAAAATAAAAAAGCCAGATGACAAAATGCTTTTGACAAAAAGGAAGAAAAAGGAGAATAAAACAAAATCTCCAAAATCAATGTAGATGTTAAAATGGTCAAAAGAAAGTCAAGAATCTCAAACACACTTGGACCAGCTGCCCTCTGTAGAGGACAGAAGCAAAAAATGGACCTGATTGAAAGGGAAGTTATTTATGAAGGTTTTCCTCACTGTGAGGTTTGCTAAATTTACTAGAAGTTGGGTATTGAGAAGGAAGGCTTTTGCTAGAGAAAGTTCAAAATTGGGTAATATCTAACTGGTATGAACTAACTTATATGTGACTCTGCTTGAAGGATGGGAAATTGATAAGACAGTCATTCAGGTTTCCTTTTAACTCTGAAAATATATAGTAACATATTCTTTAAGACAGCACAGAATGGCTGGTCATTCACTGAGACCTTTAAGATGGCAGAGGAGTAAGAAGTGGAGATCACCATCCTCCCCACAAATACATCAAAAATACATCTACATGTGGAAAAACTCCTACAGAACACCTACTGAAAGCTGGCAGAAGACGACAGACTTCCCAAAAGGCAAGAAAATCCCCACGTAACTGGGTAGGGCAAAAGAAAAAAACAAAACAGAGACAAAAGAATAGGGACAGGATCTGGACCTCTGGGAGGGAGCTGTGAAGGAGGAAAAGTTTCCACACACTAGAAGCCCTTGCACTGGTGGAAACGGGGGTGGGGGGGGGGAAGCTTCGGAGCCACGGAGGAGAGCACAGCAACAGGGGTGCAGACGGCAAAGCGGAGAGATTCCTGCACAGAGGATCGGTGCCAACCAGCACTCACCAGCCTGAGAGGCTTGTCTGCTCACCCGCCGGGGCGGGTGGGGGCTGGGAGCTGAGGCTCAGGCGTAGGAGGTCAGATCCCAGGGGGAGGACTGGGGTCCTCTGGGCTGCGTGAACACAGCCTGAAGGGGGCTAGTGTGCCACAGCTAGCCAGGAGGGAGTCCAGGAAGAAGTCTGGAACTGCCTAAGACGCAAGAGACCAATGTTTCAGGTATGCGAGGAGAGGAGATTGAGAACGCCACCTAAACGAGCTTGAGAGACAGGCGCAAGCTGCAGCTATCAGCGCGGACACCAGAGATGGGCATGAAACGCTAAGGCTGCTACTGCAGCCACCAAGAAGCCTGTGTGCAAGCACAGGTCACTCTCCACACCTCCCCTCCCGGGAGCCTGTGCAGCTCGCCACTGCCAGGGTCCCATGATCCAGGGACAACTTCCCCGAGAGAACACACAGCACACAGGCTGTTGCAACGTCACGTTGGTCTCTGCTGCCGCAGGCTCACCCCACATTCCGTACCCCTCCCTCCCCCCAGCCTGAGTGAGCCAGAGCCCCCTAATCAGCTGCTCCATTAACCCCCTCCTGTCTGGGCAAAGAACAGATGCCAGAAGGCAACCTGCATGCATAGGCGGGGCCAAATCCAAACCCCAGGAGCTGTGAAAACAGAGAAAGGGAAACGACTCCGTGTAGCCTCAGGAGCAGAGGATTAAATCTCCACAATCAACTTGATGTACCCTGCATCTGTGGAATATCTGAATAGACAATGAATCATCCCAAAATTCAGGTGGTGGACTTTGGGAGCAACTGTAGACTGGGGGTTTGCTGTATGCAACTGACAAGTTTCTGATTTTTATGTTTATCTTAGTATAGTTTTAGTACTTGTTATCATTGGTGGATTTGTTTATTGGTTTGGTTGCTCTCTTTCTTTTTTTTACATTTTAATTTTTTTATTTTAATACCTTATTTTATTTTATTTTATTCTTTCTTTCTTTTTTTCTCCCTTTTCTTCTGAGCCATGTGGCTGAAAGGGTCTTGGTGCTCCAACCGGATGTCAGGCCTGAGTCTCTGAGGTGGGAGGGCCAAGTTCAGGACGCTGGACCACCAGAGACCTCCCGGCCCCATGTAATATCAATCAGCAAGAGCTCTCCCAGAGATCTCCGTCTCAACGTTAAGACCCAGCTCCACTCAACAACCAGCAAGCTCAAGTGCTGGACACTACATGCCAAACAACTAGCAAGACAGGAACACACCCCCACCCGTTAGCAGAGAGGCTGCCTAAAATCATAGTAAGTTCACAGACACCCCAAAACACACCACCGGACACGGACACGGTCCTGCCCACCAGAAAGACAAGATCCAGCCTCATCCACCAGAACACAAGCACCAGTCCCCTCCACCAGGAAACCTACACAACCCACTGAACCAACCTTACCCACCGGGGGCAGACACCAGAAACAACAGGAACTACGAACCCGCAGCCTGCAAAAAGGAGACCCTAAACACAGTAAGTTAAGCATAATGAGAAGACAGAGAAATACGTAGCAGATGAAGGAGCAAGGTAAAAACCTACCAGACCAAACAAATGAAGAGGAAATAGGCAGTCTACCTGAAAAACAATTCAGAGTAATGATACTGAAGATCCAAAATCTTGCAAATGGAATGGAGAAAATACAAGAAATACTTAACAAGGACCTAGAAAAACTAAAGAGCAAAGAAACAATGATGAACAACACAAGAAATGAAGTTAAAAATTCTCTAGAAGGAGCAGAATAACTGAGGCAGAAGAACAGATAAGTGACCTGGAAGACAAACTAGCGGAAATAACTACTGCAAAGCAGAATAAAGAAAAAAGATGAAAAGAATTGAGGACAGTCTCAGAGATGTCTGAGACAACATTAAACACACCAACGTTCGAAATATAGGGGTCCCAGAAGAAGAGAAAAAGAAAGGGACTAAGAAAATATTTGAAGAGATTATAGTTGAAAACTTCCTTAATATGGAAAAGGAAATAATCAAGTCCAGGAAGCACAGAGAATCCCATACAGGATAAATCCAAGGAGAAACATGCCAAGACACATATTAATCAAACTATCAAAAATTAAATACAAAGAAAAAATATTAAAAGCAGCAAGGGAAAAGCAACAAATAGCATACAAGGCAATCCCCATGAGGTTAAGAGATGATCTTTCAACAGAAACTCTGCAAGCCAGAAGGGAGTGGCAGGACATATTTAAAGTGATGAAAGGAAAAAACCCACAACCAAGATTACTCTACGAAGCAAGGATCTCACTCACATTCGACAAAGAAATTAAAACCTTTACAGACAAGCAAAAGCTAGGAAAATTCAGCACCACCAAACCAGCTTTACAACAGATGTTAAAGGAACTTCTCTAGGCAGGAAACACAAGAGAGGGAAAAGACCGACAAAAATAAACCCAAAACTCTTAGGAAAATGGTAATAGGAACATACATATCGATAATTACCTTAAATGTAAATGGATTAAATGCCCCAACCAAAAGACATAGACTGGCTGAATGGATACAAAAATGACACCCGTATATATGCTGTCTACAAGAGACCACCTCACACCTAGGGACACATACAGACTGAAAGTGAGGGGATGGAAAAAGATATTCCTTGCCAATGGAAATCAAAAGAAAGCTGGAGTAGCAATACTCATATCAGACAAAATAGACTTTAAAATAAAGACTGTTACAAGAGACAAAGAAGGACAGTACATAATGATCAACAAATCAATCCAAGAAGAAGATATAATAATTGTAAATATTTATGCACCCAACATAGGAGCACCTCAATACATAAGGCAAATGCTAACAGCCATAAAAGGGGAAATTGACAGTAACACAATAATAGTAGGGGACTTTAACACACCGCTTTCACCAATGCACAGAGCATCCAAAATGAAAATAAATAAGGAAACACAAGCTTTAAATGACACATTAAACAAGATGGACTTAATTGATATTTATAGGACATTCCATCCTAAAACAACAGAATACACTTTCTTCTCAAGCGCTCAAGGAACATTCTCCAGGATACATCATATCTTGGGTTACAAATCAAGCCCTGGTAAATTTAAGAGAATTGAAATCGTATCAAGTATCTTTTCCGACCACAACACTATGAGACTAGATATCAATTACAGGAAAAAAACTGTAAAAAATCCAAAACATGGAGGTTAAACAATATGCTACTAAATAACCAAGAGATCACTGAAGAAATCAAAGAGGAAATCAAAAAATACCTAGAAGCAAATGACAATGAAAACACAATGACCCAAAACCTATGGGATGCATCAAAAGCAGTTCTAAGAGGGAAGTTTATAGCAATACAATCCTACCTCAAGAAACAAGAAACAACTCAAATAAACAACCTAACCTTACACCTAAAGAAATTAGAGAAAGAAAAACAAAAAACCCAAAAGTTAGCAGAAGGAAAGAAATCATAAAAATCAGATAAGAAATAAATGAAAAAGAAATGAAGGAAACAATCACAAAGATCAATAAAACTAAAAGCTGGCTCTTTGAGAAGATAAACAAAATTGATAAACCATTAGCCAGACTCATCAAGAAAAAAAGGGAGAAGACTCAAACCAATAGAATTAGAAATGAAAAAGGAGAAGTAACAACAGGCACTGCAGAAATACAAAGGATCATGAGCGATTACTACAAGCAATTATATGCCAATAAAATCGACAGCCTGGAAGAAATGGTCAAGCTCTTGGAAAAGCACAACCTTCCGAGACTGAACCAGGAAGAAATAGAAAATATAAACAGACCAATCACAAGGCCTGAAATTGAGAGTGTGATTAAAAATCTTCCAATAAACAAAAGCCCAGGACCAGATGGCTTCAAAGGCGACTTCCATCAAACATTTAGAGAAGAGCTAACACCTATCCTTCTCAAACTGTTCCAAAATATAGCAGAGGGAGGAACACTCCCAAACTCATTCTACGAGGCCACCATCACCCTGATACCAAAACCAGACAAAGATGTCAGAAAGAAAAAAAACTACAGGCCAATATCACTGATGAACATAGATGCAAAAATCCTCAACAAAATACTAGCAAACAGAATCCAACAGCACATTAAAAGGATCATACACCATGATCAAGTGGGGTTTAGCCCAGGAATGCAAGGATTCTTCAATATATGCAAATCAATCAATGTGATAAACCATATTAACAAATTGAAGGAGAAAAACCATATGATCATATCAGTAGATGCAGAAAAAGCTTTTGACAAAATTCAACACCCATTTATGATAAAAACCCTCCAGAAAGTAGGCATAGAGGGAACTTACCTCAACATAATAAAGGCCATATATGACAAACCCACAGCCAACATCGTTCTCAATGGTGAAAAACTGAAACCATTTCCACTAACATCAGGAACAAGACAAGGTTACCCACTTTCACAGCTATTATTCAACATAGTTTTGGAAGTCCTAGCCACGGCAGTCAGAGAAGAAAAAGAAATAAAAGGAATCCATATCGGAAAAGAAGAAGTAAAACTATCATTGTTTGCAGATGACATGATACTATACATAGAGAATCCTAAAGATGCTACCAGAAAACTACTAGAACTAATCAATGAATTTGGTAAAGTACCAGGATACAACATTAATGCACAGAAATCTCTTGCACTCCTATACACTAATGGTGAAAAATCTGAAAGAGTAATTAAGGAAACACTCCCATTTACCACTGCAACAAAATGAATAAAATACCTAGGAATAAACCTATCTAAGGAGACAAAAAACCTGTATGCAGAAAACTATAAGACACTGATGAAAGAAATTAAAGATGATACAAACAGATGGAGAGATATACCATGTTCTTGGATTGGAAGAATCAACATTATGAAAATGACTACACTACCCAAAGCAATCTACAGATTCAATGCAATCCCTATCAAATTACCAATGGCATTTTTCACAGAACTAGGACAAAAAATTTCACAATTTGCATGGAAACACAGAAGACCCCAAATAGCCAAAGCGATCTTAAGAAAAATGGAGCTGGAAGAATCAGGCTCCCTGATTTCAGACTATACTACAAAGCTACCGTAATAATACTGTGGTACTGGCACAAAAACAGAAATATAGATCAATGGAACAGGATAGAAAGCCCAGAGATAAACCCACGCACATATGGCCACCTTATCTTTGATAAAGGAGGCAAGAATATACAATGGAGAAAAGACAGCCTCTTCAATAAGTGTTGCTGGGAAAACTGGACAGCTACATGGAAAAGAATGAAATTAGAACACTTCCTAACACCATACACAAAAATAAACTCAAAATGGATTAAAGACCTAAATGTAAGGCCAGACACTATAAAACTCTTAGAGGAAAACACAGGCAGAACACTCTATGACATAAGTCACAGCAAGATCCTTTTTGACCCACCTCCTAGAGAAATGGAAATGAAAAGAAAAATTAACAAATGGGACCTAATGAAACTTAAAAGCTTTTGCACAGCAAAGGAAACCATAAACAAGATGAAAAGACAACCCTCAGAATGGGAGAAAATATTTGCAAACAAAGCAACTGACAAAGGATTAATCTCTAAAATATACAAGCAGCTCAGGCAGCTCAATATCAAAAAAACAAACACCCAATCCAAAAATGGGCAGAAGATCTAAATAGACATTTCTCCAGAGAAGATATACAGACTGCCAACAAACACATGAAAGGATGCTCAACATCACTAATCATCAGAAAAATGCAAATCAAAACTACAATGAGGTATCCCCTCACACCGGTCAGAATGGCCATCACCAAAAAATCTATAAACAATAAATGCTGGAAAGGGTGTGGAGAAAAGGGAACCCTCTTGCACTGTTGGTGGGAATGTAAATTGATACAGCCACTATGGAGAACATTATAGAGATTCCTTAAAAAACGAAAAATAGAACTACCATACGACACAGCAATCCCACTACTGGGCATGTATCCTGAGAAAACCATAATTCAAAATAGTCATGTACCACAATGTTCATTGCAGCACTATTTACAATAGCCAGGACATGGAAGCAAACTAAGTGTCCATCGACAGATGAACGGATAAAGAAGATATGGCACATATATACAACGGAATATTACTCAGCCATAAAAAGAAATGAAACTGAGTTATTTGTAGTGAGGTGGATGGACCTAGAGTCTGTCATACAGAGTGAAGTAAGTCAGAAAGAGAAAATCATATACCGTATGCTAACACATATATATGGAATCTAAAAAAAAAAAAAAAACACAATGGATATACATAGGAAGTAGAAAACAAATGCATTGAATTTCACTTCTAAAATATCCTGATACTACTATGCAAATTGTTTATTTACGTTTTCCAAATACTATGTTTTCTACCATTTCATTTATATAAAAAGGGGGAAATCTGCTATCCAGACTTGAAGATTTACTTTCACAATTTCATGGCCCAATTTTGGAATAATTAAGATAATTTACTACTTTGTGTGGCTACTATTTGCTCAAAGATTCTAACTCCTTTTAGTGGCATTTTAAAAGTTGTGTTTAATGCAATGGGACCCTGTTCTCTTGTATTTTTGCTACCATCTCTACTATCATGTCAACTGGTCATCTAATGATACTCGAACTGGGTTTTGCTTGAACCAATCACACTTGAGGGATGGAGCATAGGAAAGACTATTGCTCACTACCTAATGCTTATTCTTAGTAACGTTCACTAATATTCATACCTTCTCTCTAAACCTTGCTCCATTTTTCAACCAATAATTTATTTTGATAAAATATAGAAAACTGTCCCAGTGATTCATGTTACTCATTACTTTAATAAATTATTCAACACAGAAATAACAAAATCTCTATGAAGTATAATCCAAATTGTGCTAAACACATCAAAATTAATAAATAGTTCACCCTTGATTTTTATTGTTTTAATTCAATTGCTGCTTAATTAGAGAAATGCCATTATTCAGACTATAGATCCCTATCACTATAAAAATCCAAGAGACTTTACATAAAACTATTATTAACTTTAGACCCAGTGACTGCTTTCTTCAATCTAACAATAATGAAAACTAAATCAGTATCTCAATAAAATTGAAAGTCGGGTTGCCCAAGATACAAACTTCAATGGGGCTACCAATAAATATGCAAATGGTTTCCAAATTTTTCAGCATTTATTTAAATCCATTTAGAACCACTCTAATTTTACTTTGGTAGTTATTTGAGGGCAGATGATAGAAATTCAATTTAGTGAGATTATACATTCCAAAGAGAAGAAAATATATTAGCTTTGAGTTCCTTTTCTGCCTGAGACCATAAAGAGAAACAAATGATGCATGATCAAATCATTCAGTCATCATTATTTTGCACAGACCACCTTAAAATTGTTTGGACCATAGAACCCATGAGAACTTCAAGGAATTAGAGCCACAGAGAAGAAGAGGATCAAATACAGTAAGTTCACTTTCATACAGCTTGATTTATTAGCTCAGTCATATCAGAATGACTTTTGCCATTAAACTCAAAAAATTAATTTTGTTCAGTTCACCCCATAACTTTGTAATGTGAACAAAATTATAAAGTGTATCTTAATCACAAGTGATCCCAACAATAGTAGGTCACAATCACCATATTCATATATTTATTCATATGATTATAATCTAATCCTAACCAAATAATTAAGTTCTTTCTTTCTTGAAGTTCAGCAAATATTATGCAGAAGAACAAGAACCTGGGAAACTGGTGTGGAATATACTAAGTGAAGAGTAAATCATATACGGAAAAGTCAAATGTAGTCAGATACCTGTTTGGGGGCTATCTTATGATGAATACAGCAGGACCAGTCCCTGTAACACACTCAGAAGTGTGTTGTTCAGCTGTAACACCTTCTGCTGCACGCCAGGCAAAACCTAAACTTTTGAGCCTCCTACAATTTAACAGAAGTCAACTAGAAGCAGCTGTAACCTTCTAGGGCCTCTGGGACCAAGACAGAGGCAAAAATCAAACCAAGAAGATTTATCCAACCATGGTCTAGCTAAAATATTTACATGTTAACAACACACAAACAACCTGTAATTCTATAAGTAAGAATCTACCCAAGGAATGATCGCCCCCTCCAGAAGGCTTGGGTGTCATTGATTGAAAAAAAAAGCATAATTTCATTATTTCCCTTGTTTGGCTTTTGTTTGTTTTTCCTCTGTCATGGAGGCAGCAAAAACAAATTATTTGGGGGGGCCAGTTTGGCTTGCATAGCAGCTGCACCAGTAGGACACATCATGGTGCATGATGAGATTGCCAAATGCTCATTGTTTAAATGTGGCCCAATTTACTAGAGTCCAAGTTACAATTAGGTTTCTTTGAATTTTAAAAAGAAAAGAGTGAAGATACAAACTCTTAATACATTTAATTAAGACCAGCAGCCTTAACCTAACAGGTTTTTAGAGACACTCTTACTGTCACTCTAAATACAGGTTTCCTGCTGAGAGCATAATTACAGTTTTTGTTGCACTTCATACTGTCTACCTCCTAGAGAGCTTACACTGTTTGTTATTAAAAAAAGACGTTGTCATATCGTGTTCACCTCTGCATATAATGTCTCTTATTGTTGCTGCTTACCTTTTATCTACTCTTTTGGTGTAAAGAGGGTGGGGGGGGAAGGCTAATGAACTAGAGACTTAGTAAATTTTAACAAGTTGGAGTTAATAGGGTGTTTTGTCCCCTCTCCTTCCACCAAAAGGAGAGCTGTCTCCTCAATTCGATACACTTGCATTCTGAACCCATAGCTGCCTTTTCTTTATTAGACCTATAAACCAGGCTGGAATGAAAAGCAAACCCACAGAATCCTAACTACCTAAGCTAGGAGGGTGGGAAATTCCATTTCAAATTAAATAGCACAGTTTTAATCCATTAAACCTTTAGACTACATTTATATTCAACACTGAGGTGGTAGCCAAATCTTTTCCACTGATTGACAGCAAGTGCTTTGAACAGGTCTTGGGTAGCAAACTGCCTTTAGTTTCCAAAGAGATTCAATAAAACCGTAGTGCTTTTTTTTTAAAAAGAAGAACTTGACTTACAGGAGACATTTATTGGTGCTCTGATAACTACATATTTCCAGACATTTAAATAGAGTGGCAGCAAATGGATTTCTTCTTCCACATATTTACCATCCTCAGTATTAAAGTCACTATACAGTATTGGCAGTTTTTTAACCTGCTTTGCATGTCTCACCAGGCTGTGACACCTCATTATGTGTTGTAAACTGCTCTGACAAGTCTGCATCAAAAAAGACTGCTTTGCAAGGTGGGATTATTTTTCGCTATCATTTTTTAATCTGTTAAAGCTATAATCTATCTAAGAACTAAACACACAGTTGTTCACAAAACTCTGAGACTTAGAAAGAAAAAATCACAAATAAGAATATTGGACCAGACAGGATTTGTTAACATCACTTTCTCCAAGGTACATTCAGCTATAATAATTTATTTGGGAGAAATACAGTATTTCCAATGATGATCACATATAGTAAAATTTGAGTGTTTTTTAATATCCTGAAGCAAGAACTTGACTATGCTTTTCAACCAGCTATGTTTCCCCTCTATATGCCAGAAAGGTAAATTTCAACATTTTAGTGTATAAAATAATTTAGTGGAATGGTAATATAAATTATGAAAGACATAGAATGGAAAAATCAGGGAGTAGTTGAAAAAAGGGAATCGGTACACATTAATCTATACTGATAAAAAAAGAGTTCCAAGACACACTGATAAGTAAAAAAAGCAAACTGCAGAATAATATACTCAGTAAAATTTTAATAGCACTCAAACCCATGCTATTTACACATGTGCAGTTATATATATTGATACATATGTAAAAGAAGGTCTGGAAGGATACACATCATATTGATAACATTGGTTACCTCTGGTATAGAGAGTGAGATTAAGAGGCTACATTCATTTCCTATTGCCACTGTAACAAAGTACCACAAACATAATGGCTTTAAGAAAAAAGAAAAAGAAAAACGTGAATTTATTATCTTACAGTTCTAGAGGTCAGAAGTCCAAAATCAGTCTCACTGGACTAAAGTCAAGGTGTTGGAAGGGCTGGCTCCTTCCGGGGGCTCTGAGGGGAGAAACTATTTCCTTGCCTTTTTCAGCTTCTAGAGGCCACCTGCATTCCTGGGCTTGTGGCTCCGTCCTTGAATCAATCCAACCTCTTGCTTCTATCATCACATCTATTACTGACTTTGATCCTCCTGCCTCCCTCCCATAAGGACTCTTGTCATTACCTTGGGCGCATCTGGATAATCCAAGATTATCTCCCCATCCCAAAATCTTCAACCAAGTTCCTTTTACCATGAAAGGTGACTATCCATGGGCCCCAGGATCAGAACATGGACATCTCTGGGGAGGCTGTTACTCAGCCTACCACAGAGACCAAAAAGGACTTCGCTTTTTTGCATAGGGTTTAAATTGTACAATTAGAAAGCATTTATATATTAATTATATAATTTACATAATTTAAAATAAAAACAAGAAAGGTAATTTCATTTCTCACTTTTAAAAATGTTTGAGGTAGCTAGAAAAAGGTCACACCTCCTCCAGATACTTAGTTCTTCTCTTTTTATTTTTTCTTGCCCCTCCAAATTCCTATTCTTTCCCCTTCTACACTCTTATTTCCTGGTTCTGTACCTATATTACAAGATTCCATACCCATATTACAAGGTTCATAAACCTTGAAGGTTTCATATTCTCCCCTGAAAATCTTACCCAATCTGAATTGTGGCACATTTAGGCTAAGTATAACTACACATAGGATAAAGAATATGTCTTAATGCATTAAAACATGTTAATTGAGCCCCTACTGAAAGGAAATATGCAGAAAACTAGAGATACAGATATTAAAAGCCCCATCTCTTGGAGAGTTCACTATCTAGTGAAAAAGATAGATATGCAAACAAATACTCACAATATCATGAGGTAGCGTTACAGTAGTATGCACAATGGGCTATGGAAACCTGACAGAAATTAGTTCTCCTTGAAGTGCCAGGTGATGATGGGGGAGGAGGAGGTGGTTGGGGAAGAACTAGTAGAGGAGGGCCTATCTGATCTGGACCCTTCTGAATGTCTCCACATTTTCCACCATAAACTGGGTCATCAGCCCTCAGCTCTGCTGAAGGGTCACTCATCCTTATAACCCTGGTCAACGTGGCATGTCTGCTGATATTCAACTCACTTGCATTCCATATCGTTTCCACTCAGGGTCTCAGAAACTCAGCGTCTTAGAAACGCTTAACTCCAGCAGTCACTCTGTTTGTCCATGCTGCCCCACTGAGTGTAGTGGGTGATAGAGGAGCCTTCCAAGGAACTGAAAGCCAGATTCCAAATCAAGAGGGGGCAAAAGACCCCTTATATCCTTAGGCTTCCTCTTATTTACCTGGATGGTTCCAATGGTAGAGGAAAAAAATAAGAATTTGGACATCTGCCTTCCTCTACCTCTCTCTGTCTCACTCCTTCTCTCTCCTCGTCTTTCCAATGTAACCGCCTTCCCTATTGGGCAGCAAGGATTTTGGCCACGCTTTAATAGACTTTAATCTTCTCCAGACTTTCAGAGAAACTGTATCATATGTCTTCTTGTCTTGGTTCTTTATATGCTCAAATTTTAGAGAACTTCTAAGGCTGGCTTTCAGCCTAGTGCTTTGCTAAACACATCAAGTACCAGCTCCTTCCTGACCTGTCTGTGGTGTTGTTTCCTGTATCCTTCTGAGGCAGAAGGCTGTAAGGCAACATGATTTACTGGATGATGGATGACTCACGCAACCCATTCCAACTGCCTTCTAACAACATTAGGTGTTCAAAACCTAAAATCTACATTTCCCACACTCCCTTGTAGCTAGGGTTCTGGGTGAGATCTAGGTTCTGCCCATCGAATGCACTGGCACACACTTTGTTTCACACTGAGCTCTATGGGGAAGGAGGTTGAGTGCAAGGCTGGCAGGAACCGTGGCAAAGAAAGCATGTTCTGGAGCTGGCGGTTGTTGAAGTGGCTCTCTGATTTGGCCATTTGTTGATGCTAAATTACCAGAAGTGGTAAAGTTCTGAAGCAGACAGCCAGGCTGGTGAGAACTTCCTAACCAAGAAGGGACGCAGTTCGCTCAGCAGCCTGGGGCTTTAGAAATTATTCTTGGAAGCTGATTCACCCTTCCCAACAATTCTTTAAGCTATCTTCACACTTAAATGATTTGTCCTTACACTAGGTAGATTAGATTCTATTTTATGCAACTAAGAATCCTAACTAGTATGTGTGTGTGAATGGGGGAAGAGGGTTGAAATGTTTCCATTTAATATTGAAAAATATTGCCCCCCCATCATGTCTAATTTGAGCCTAATGGGAGCCCAACATGTATTGGGTGACTGATATTCCACTTCTGGATAAGGTTACAAATAAAAGATCATTCTTCAAGCATAGCATAATTTCAATTTTTCTGGCTTTTTCTTCTACCTGCCTCTATTCAACTTTTACAGAATTTGTACTTACAGTCTCCATGCAGGGCCTCCTCCCTTATCACCCTTAGCCTGTTTTTTGGGGAGGTAAGGGGAGGAAGGGGTTGGGGTTCTGAAGACCTTTATTAGGAGAGAGAGGTAGAAGGCCCTTCAGTCCTGTCCAATCTAGCCTTTATAGGAGACTTCTGTCCATTTGGCTCCTTGTGACTCTTCTGAATGACTTAGAACTTTATGGGATGAAGGGCTAAAGTGACTGGTATCCACAAACTTCCACCACTCAAAGCTGGAACTCACCTTAGAGATTATTCATTTCAAGCCCCTGTTTTGTTGGTAAAGATACTGATGTCCAAGGTTATAGAACCAATAAGTGGAGAACCCAGAAGAAAACTCATATTTGTAGGCTCTAAGCCCATTGTTATTTTTATCACACCAGCTAAAGACCTGGGTGAATGAATTTAAGAAACTAGTTCTAGCCAGTGGATTGAACTCTCTAGATCTCCATCCAGCCCACTTTACTCTTTTATAGATCCCACCTGATCCCTGTAAGCACTTCATTTTGTGAGCCTTGACTGAAAAGATTCCTACATAAAATATTTCAGTGAACAAAACTCCTTTGGTAAATCAAATCACTCATTCTCTATATTTAAATTTTGTAGTTTGATACTCCTAAAAGTAGAATCCACCTACGAAAGGGGCTTAAAACAATGTAGAAAGTGTGTAAAAATATTTTTAACATAATCTTTTACCATTATCTATTCCAGCTGATAGTTTAAAATGTACTGAGTTTGCTCTTACGGATAGATCATACATAACAAGGGCTCTCCAGAACTGAGAAGCTTTTCCTACTGAACCAGGAAGGTAATGCCCCCCACTGGTAAAGCCTGCCTTGTCTTCCACCTGGAATAGCATCACCAGTTTTGTCATCCCCAACGGCACTATTGTGACACATCTCATTAATTTTTACAGGGTCTTGACCCATAAGAATAAATGGTCTATGCTTCAATGTCTAAGTATGCACATAAAGAGAATAGGGATTAACTTAAGTGCTATATATGTAATCTTGGGTCCAAGAAAAAATATATATGCTGAAAAGATATAAATTTCTTGAGGTGGTTATTTATTAAGCTTCCAAGCAAATATAGTGTAGCATAAGACACTCCAAATCTTTTCAGAAGAAAAGTATAAAATACTACCAAGTATTACTGATTGTTTCTTAAACATAATGTCATTATTCTAGCCCCTTCATGCTAGTGTATTCCTAGTTTATTTTAACTGCACCTATCTGTGGATGCGAAGCTCAAAAAGAAAGCAGTTAAATAGTTCATAATCTTCTCCCCAGTGAGAAAATCAAATCCTAAAATATTCCAAAAGTTAGAATGCAATAAAGTTGGTTCTGTGGCCATAATTAAATAACTGTTCATGAGGGAAAAGTATAGCCAAACCACAATGACTCATATTAAAAACAGATACCAAAATTGAAAAAGAAAATACATATATATCCACAAATCAGATCCTAGCTCCAAAATATTAAGCATTTTTTCCAAATAACCTCTTTTAATGAACTCTAACAATTAAGCAAATCAATCTGCACTGCAGCACCTATACTCTTCTAGAATTTTATTTCTGGAAGTGAGTCAAGAGAAAAGTGAAACAATAAAAGTTAAAATTTATTGAGTTTTTGCTAAATGCTAAGTGCTTTATCTGAGATATCTAATTTCATCCTCATAAGAACTATTATCATAACCATTGCTGATGATGGAAAAAAGGCTTGGGATATTTAAGTGAACTCTCCAAGTCCATTCAGATAGTAAACTATGGACCCAGTCTTTCTTCTCCAGAGCCCAGGCTCAGAATCACTATCCTTGACTGCCACCTTTGGGAGCAGTTTCATTCTATAGGATTCTTCCAGGACAACAGCTATTTTAAGAAACATTCTGGCTTGGGGATTATAAGATTTATCAGAAAAGACCTAACAAAGTTTGAGTATTTTTGTATAGATAAACTTCCACTGGGTATGCAAAACTCTTACTGTTTGCCTTCACTGAAAAAGGCTGCAAGGGAGACTGTAGTTAGATCAGAATCCTTTCCTGAAATTCTCCTGTTTATTCCTAATACAGAGGTTCCCACCATAAAAAGTGATAAAAGTAGAACTTGGAATGGGAACATACGGTTGTGAGGCAGAATAGTTGGAGAGGATTCACGATGGATGCATATGCTGACTAGGCCCAGAAGGCTAAGGAAGATCAAGGATGTGAGAACTTAATACTCCACTCTCGTTTTTAAACAAACTTTAAGAGGCAATGGTGACTGCATCTTCAAAACAAAAGACTCAATAAATAAAGGAATAATGTTTGACACAGTGGAATTCTACACATGATGTTCTAAACTTTTGCTATTCAAAGTATGGTTCATAGACCAATTAACTGCATGGCATTTCAGAGTTTGCTAGATATGCAGAATCTGGGATCCCACCCCAGACCTACTAAACCAAAATCTATATTTTAACAAGATCCTGGGGTGATTTGTATGTACGTTAAAGTTTAAGAAACACAGCTGTAAACCACAAGTAGATCACCAAAACAATGAGGCTTATATGTTTTATATTTAGAAAAACACCAGTGTTTTAAGCTACTTTCGAGAAGATAAATATCATTCTGAAATGTCCTCGTTTATAAGATGGAGATGGTAATATTTGCTCCTCAGGACTGTTATGAGGGTTAAAATAAACATATATAAAACCTATACTTTCTAATCCCACAAGGGAAAAACTGTGTTTTTTTCATCTCTATATCCTTTGCCCTTAGCATAATTGTTCTATACATTTTCCATATTCAATAAAAATGTGTTAAATAAATTAATTAACACTTGGGTCAAGAGGCTTTCAGATACTATCAAGTACACTTTGAAATGGATGACTATGTGACCATGGGTTAGGTCTGTAGACAAAATATGCTGAAACAGGGGAGCACTTTTCAGATTAAAATGTGCATACTCATTTAGTTACAAGATCTTTTCACTGTTAAAGAATTAAGAATGGTAATACAATGGTGAAACTTAAGTTACAAAATGTATTTGTCATAGGAACTTAGATTTATCACTCATAATGACCTCACTAACCTTGTGTTAATTTAAATCAGTACCAAATGTACTGTGGAGATTCTGTTATTAGTTACAACACTAGTTTTCTATTGACAGACTCAAATTATGTAATGAGTTAATGAGTTCATCTAAAGATTGAAGTCCAAACATAGTTCAAAGCCTCATTCTTCCATACCCTCAAGAAGCATAGAGTCTAGTGAGGTTAGAGACGTACGTAATTAGCAGTTAGAATGAAGAAAATGTCTTAAGGCAGGATGTTCTAAAGAATGATGGCGGAAGCAACAAAGGAGCTGCCCCAGGCTGCTGAAAGGCTTCAGAGAGAAGAGGCCGAGCTAAGACCTGAAGGATGAGCAGTGTGACAGGGGGACTAATGGGGATACTGCACCACATGGAAGAGGAGAGAATGCAGCCTGTTCAGGGAGCCACCAACTAGCTCAGTATTTCCGGAGTGTAAAGAAGGACAGTAGCAGGAAGAAAACAGGGACAATATCATGATTGCCTTTCATGCCACACATGAATTTTACTTTTGAGTCATTAAAAGAATTTGAGCAGGGAAATTAATATGATCACACTTTCATTTGGGACTGGCCAATTTGGCAGAAGTGAGTCTGATGGATTCGGGGAGAGAAGAGGAATGGGCACACAGAATGAGACTAGAGATTGGCAGACAGGTACAGAAATTAACGCATTAGCTGATATGGTGGCTTGAACTGAGTCAGTGATAGTCAGAATGGAGAAAAGAGGATGAAACAAATTTAAGAGATATAATTAACTGATTTTGGACACTGACTGAATCTGATGGTTTTCTAACCGTCAAGAGAAGTGAATTCATTTTCAGTTTTAGCATGTATACTCAATGTCCTGTTACAAACAAATTTTGGAATATAAGGATGAGACTGATAGGTTTAGACTTAGGCATAAGGTTGGATATTGGTGCCATCCTCTAAGATAAGGAATATAGGATGAGGAGTGCCACTTATACAGTTGAGGGCATGTTGATCTTGAACTGCCGGTGGCTCATCTAATAGTGTCTGATTTCCTTTCAAACTGAGAGTCAGTTGTAATTGTGAGTCAAGTCCTAATCAAAGCAAACTAGGACTCTGCTGTCCAACATGAGCTCACCAAGAATAAACTGTTGTGGAAATCACAAGATCACGTATAATAATCATGGATAATAATGGTATAATCTCCCTCTGCCAGGTTTGTGCAAGACCAGGAAACAAAGCCTGGTCCAACCTGGGATTTCAAGGGATTGTGTGGGGCTGGCCCAGATCTATAGGTGTGTCATAGCACAGAATATATTTGTGTCTGAGTCCAGACATGGAAACCAGGGAAGAGATTAAAAATCAACACCAAAAGAAGCATAGATCAAGTAAGAGAAAAGCCCAAAAAATGAAACGGAATATTCTGAGTTTGGAGGCCAATTCTTTCATCTCTTGCCATTTGTGCTTTTTCAGTCTCTAACATTGGGGCCCTGATGCAATGATTCTCCAAATTGGCTACCCACTGGATAAACCTTGAGAGCTTTTCAAAAACACTGATCCTCAGCTCGGTGATCTGTGACCATCTAGAGGGGTGGGATAGGGAGGGTGGGAGGGAGATGCAAGAGGGAAGAGATATGGGGATATATGTATAGCTGATTCACTTTGTTATAAAGCAGAAACTAACACACCATTGTAAAGCAATTATACTCCAATAAAGATGTTAAAAAAAAAAATACTGATCCTGTCTTCACATTGAAAACTTACATTTAATTGGTCGCAAGTGGGAAAATACCACCCTAGTACAATACGACCCTAGTAGATTCTCAATCCTGGCTGCACGTTAGAACTTCTGGAGCTTCTGAAAAAGACCATGCCTAGGTCCCATTTCTCAGAGATTCTGATTAATTTCTGAGGTGAGGCCCTGACATGAGGTGTTTTTAAAAGCTCTCAGGTGATTCTAATATGAATCCAGAGTTCAAAACCACTGCCAGGGCTTCCCTGGTGGCGCAGTGGTTGAGAATCTGCCTGCTAATGCAGGGGACACGGGTTCGAGCCCTGGTCTGGGAAGATCCCACATGCCGCAGAGCAGCTAGGCCCGTGAGCCACAATTACTGAGCCTGCGCTTCTGGAGCCTGCGCTTCTGGAGCCTGTGCTGCACGGCAAGAGAGGCCGTGACAGTGAGAGGCCAGCGCACCGCGATGAAGAGTGGCCCCCGCTTGCCACAACTAGAGAAAGCCCTCGCACAGAAACGAAGACCCAACACAGCCATAAATAAAATAAATAAATAAATAAATAAATAAATAAAATTTAAAAAAAAAAAAAAAAAAAAAAAAACCACTGCCAATTCTCCAAAGCAAAGAGATTTTACATTTTCCCCACTTTTTTCAAAACAACTTTCCCCAAACCCACCCTTAACTATAACCACATCTTTTACCTAACTTAGACTATGAAAGTCTAATATAGTCTCCATCATCTTTTCTCTTCTTCTTCTCTTCCATCCCTTGGATTTTGATCAAGAAATGTCTATCATCTTAATCTCACCACCACCCTCATTTGGTTACTGAAGATAAAGATAATAGAACTATCTCCCCTTCTCCAGATCACAACCATGTGAAGTCTCTCTCACTTCAAAAATGAAAAATAAAACAACCTTCCCAAAACTTTGTTGACTCTTGAGACAACTCTCCATTGTTTTCCTTCCCTTCAAAGCCAAACTCTGATGATAAGGTCTCCGTAGGACCAGGATTGATGTAGTGATTCCTGATCATTTCTAACAACTAGAGAAGTGGGAGAATCTGAAGAGAAATATTCTGCTCCAGAAACTCTACTCAGGTCCCAGAATAAGAGCCCTCTAATTTGTACTAAGCAGAATCAGAGGTGGAAATCCAGCATTTTTTGTACAAAAGGAAGGACTTTCATGTATTACATAAGGACAAAGAATTAGTCTGAAAAGTATATAAATTTTTATAATATAAAACTATAAAAGATAGGAAAGCAAGTTTCAGGCATTTTCACACTACTAATACTGTATTATTTAGTAAAACTTTTGTTATAACTCTGATGCAAAATATGTGGTCCTAACAACACTGTAGGTCAACTATACTTCAATAAA
Source organism: Balaenoptera musculus (assembly GCF_009873245.2). NCBI lineage: Eukaryota > Metazoa > Chordata > Mammalia > Artiodactyla > Balaenopteridae > Balaenoptera > Balaenoptera musculus. Next base: position 33,266,617 of record NC_045791.1, on the reverse strand, counting down.
AAAGACTTCCATGGTGGTCCAGTGGTTAAGACTTCCACTGCAGGGGGTGCGGGTTCGATACCTGCTCGGAGAACTAAGATCCCACATGACACAAGGCGTGGCCAAAATATATATATATATATATATATATATATATATATGTAGTCCATGCTTGTAAATTTGGTTCAACAGTAGCTAGACACAATTGAAAGAGTAAATAAGAATTATTATTGAATTATTGGTCATTGTATAATATGACTTTAGAATGAATTTACTGGTAATGAAAGTAATTACATGACACATTTCAGTAGTTTCTGGGGACAATAAAAATGACACTCTTACAAACAGCCAAATGGGTAAAAATGCCAATCATATTGGTTCAAAGTAAATAGGAGTAACTCCAAGGACTGGAGTAAGGATCTCACAAAAAAGTCTACTCATCTCTCCTGAAAGAGGTAGCAATATCTCTGCTTCACTAGACTTGAATACTAAATCAATTAACTTAAAAGAAGAAAGATACAAGACTGGGAATGTTTTAGTTACATACTCTGCCCCATCGCACGCTGGCACCCACGGAGATTTCAAGATCTTACCCCCTTTTCCACCACCATTGTCACCATCAACCTCAACACATGTATAGACAATTTCACATCCAGCAAGTAGAGCTCAAACATGTATCCAAGAGTACTGAGGAGCAAGTAAAAATCTCTGGGTGGAGAATGAAGAGAGTAAAAGTAACTCTTTATCTTTTATGTCCTCCTTGGAAACCTGAGTGGGAAAGCTAACAGAAACCCATAAGAAGAATAAAGAGAGTGGCTTAGTTGGCTCTACTTTAGTCTGAGGTAAGAATTCCTTGAGGATCCTGCATGGTCCAATCCAGTTTACCAGGATAAAGAAGCAGATAGACTTGGCTAAAACAGCAAGATTTGGGCATTTGCCTGGAGCAGATCTGAACATACTACCTTGAAATCAAATGATTCCAATGGTTATTTTCAAGATTTAGATATGTGAAGCCTTGTACATCTAAGTTCTCAAGTAACACCGTGACCTCTTGAAGGCCAACATACTTATTTGCTTATTAATCACTCAATAATCATTTGCTGAAATGAAACTTTTGGCCTTAGTTTGCTTGGTATGCCATAGTTAGTAAAACCTGATTTAAAAATTTGTGGAAGAATAAAAAAAAATGGCCTTTGAAAAAATCAACTATTGCATAAATGTAAGATATTCCTACTATTAACTGGAATATGAAACCATAACAGCCCTACTGTACATCCCACCAGGCCGTCTGCTTGTCAATTCACCAAGCTTCATTATGAAACTAACAGATGGGCAATGTAAAAAAACTGACATTGGAAGATCTTGGTCTTTCCCCTTTGGCATCCTGCCCTCAGGCCCACAGTGCGGCCCTTAAATCCATCTCCCCAAGAGACTACCAGAAATGCTTGTGTGGTCAAACTGATTCTGCCACTGGTATCATTCCATCCAAAGCTCATTAGCTTTACTTTTCCCTTTAGATTTGTGGGTTAGAGTTTTATTTGTTGCATAATAGAACACACTAGCAGCTTGTATTTTTCTTTATCCCTTGGCAATGAATCAGCAATGTATCCATTACAGTTTCTTTATAAAGATTAAGGGATGGTTCACTGTATGTCCTTAGACTTGGTTGTCATTCTAAACATTTATTAATTACTCTAATTATAATAACATACTAGCTAAGATAAAATAAAAATAAACTAATGCTTTAGCTTCAGCTCTAAAAATCTAGACCTGCACTATCCAATATGGTAGCCTCTAGACACATATGGCTATTGAGCACTTGAAATATGACTAGTCTGAACTTGAGATGTGCTGTAAGTGTAAAATGCACACCAGATTTCAGAGATTTAGTACAAAAGGAGAATTTTGAATCTCAATAATTTTTTTAATTGATTATGTGTTGAAATGGTAATATTTTTATTATATTGAGTAAAATAAAATATATTCTTAAAATTAATGCCAACTGTTTCCTTTTATTTTTTACTGTGGTGACTGGAAAATTTTAAATTATATATGTGGTTTACTTCTATTAGACAGCTTTGATCTAGATGCTCAAAGAGTCTTTCTAGAGATTTTCATTCTCAATGACCCTGAACTGTCTTGTTAATTTAATTAATTTGAATTCACTGTTTCTTACAGGCTTGTTTAAAATTGTTTATTACCTTACTCTAGAGTTGACAAGAATATAAAAGATATATAAAACTAATTAATGACCATTAATCCTGTTTAAATGGCACTGACCTTGACCTTCCAAGAGCTTGGGAAGTCCTTTATACACCTGCATTAATAGCTTTGTGTCATGCCAAGTGATACCAAGTGCTGAACCAGAAATATTCTAATGCCGTTCTTGCCTAGAGGTGACTTCCTCAACCTGGAGCTCCATTGAGCATAATAAACAGGAAGGACACATAATAGCCCATGCACTGATATATGTGTTGTGCAAATGTCACAGCGCTTTTTTTCCTAAACATCTTGAAATATAAGAAATTAGAAAAGTAGATTTGTTCCTAGTACTTGTGATTTATTCTCACTCAGCTTTCAATATGTATGTAATGTAATGTATGCATGATGTTTGACCACCTATTCAGACATCAGAGGTATTTTAAAAATGGGTGACCACTGTATTTGTGGCCTATAAAAATTTCTTTTTCTTTAGGAAACTAAGAGATATAATAAGAGATGAAAAGGTGTAGCATAAAAAAAAGTTCACCAATCACCACTTGGTGCCACTAGTTTCACCATTGAATAGAAAAGCAAGAATCATAAGAAAACAGCTCAACATAAGAAAATAGCAATGTCCTTCTGATCTAGAATGTATAGCAAGGGCTTTATTAAATATCACTGAGTCCAAAGGAAGTACAGGCCTAAGACGAGCCATTTGTGTGGAGGAAATAGGAGTCTGCAGAATACCAGAGAGCACGCAAGAGAGAGAGAGAGCTGATAAAGACACAAAAAAATAAGCTGTATTAAGAAAATTGTTCTGGATAATTTGCCTAACCTTCACTAAGGAAGTGTATTCTATAGCTGTGACAGGATGTTCAAAACGGGAGAAAATTTTTTCTCTCCAACACAACAGCTTCTAACAACAAGAAATTTAATAACAAGAAATCATTCAATGGATTTAATAATGCAAAGATAGTGAACGTAGAATTATGTAATCTTTAAAGATACCCATGTTAAAAAAATCTCACAAAGAAGGAAATGAAGAGATAACTAAAGACTGCTCATCATTTAGGTACAGAAACATTTAGTATTATTCTTAGTTCACTTTTAAGTTTCCCATTTTCCAGATAGACAAACCAAAGCACTGAATTTAGTCTACTTGCCAGAATTAAAAATAGCCTGTGAAAGTAAATTAATTTCCAATTGATTTTTTTAAACTAATTTCTCAGGCAATTCTTTCTCCCCACATCCTGACTGTAAAACTGCTCTTCTTAGTACAATATGAATGGCTTTTAAGAGACCTAACATGAAGGAAACAATCGAGAGTTCACTATGTAGATGGTCCTTGAAACATGTTCAACTTTTAAAACATTGTTCCACAAAATCACGCTAAACTCTTCCCCCAAACTGTGACTATTAAATAATAATGATACATCCTTTAAAACATTCTATAAAATGTATACAACCATATAGTTTTTAAAAAATCAAAAGGGATATATCATAGACATTTCCTTCTCAGTACTTTATTTTTTAATCTACATAGTTTGCTACTCTATGAATGTGCCATAGTTTCCTCAACCACCACCATATCAGTGGCTATTTATTTAGGTTATATATAATTTTTCATTATTACAAACAATAGTACAGTACTATCCCTTGGCTTATACTCTGCAACTTATATAAGGATTTCAGATGAAAAAATTCCTAGAGGTGGGATTTCTGAGCTGAACATTATTACATTTTGGGGGCTTTTTGCAGATATCGCAAAAATTACTTTCTAAACTACTTGGGCCAATTAACATTCCCACCAGAAATAAATGAGAGGGCCTGTTTCCCCATACCCTCACCAACACTGAGTATTAATAATTGTTTTAATCACACCTGACAGGAGAGGAAGAACACATCTCAATTTTGATTCCATTTGGATTTTTTTAACAAATCAAAGTTGAGAGCTTTTTTTTCTTTTTAAGTTTATCTTGTATTCTCCACCCTCCTGTTTAATTGGTCTTTCCTGCCATCTTTTCTTTTCCTTGCCATCTGTTAAAAAAGAGAATAATAATAGTAAAGTTCTCTGTCTTGAGACTTACAGGGTATATTTGAAAACATTCATCTGAGTCTAGGAATTGACAAATATAATTCAGTGCTGAATATACTATGAATTCCTGCATTTTTCTAACATCTTTGGTTTAGCCTTTCATCAAAGCAGAAATCAGTCTTATTCTATATAATGTTCCCTAGGAATAAGAAACATTTTAATTTGGTCTGTATTCAGCAAAAATTCAAAACTTTCAATATTATCCAATTTAAAATTTCAGCTCACTATTTATGTGATTTTCTCTTCAAACAGTTTCTGTCTTTCATGAACATAGACTCAAACCCAAAGAGAGATTAGTTTCATAAATTTATACTTCAAAGGGAAACAAACAAAAAACAAGAGAAGTGCTTCAAGATTGCCATGGAAATTGACATTCCTACCATGCATCTTAAGGACAACATGTGAGAGCTTTAGTAAAGCCTTTGAAGTTTTAAAATGCATCAAATTAAAAACCACATCCATTTAAAAAAAAACGCTTCTGACATTAATTCTGTCAACATCTCCCGGGGGGAAGAAGATGGTTTTTTTTAAGATATAAACACAGTTGGGGATAAAGATATTTTCTTTATAGAGACTATCTAAAAATCTCATTGTTGGATATTAATGTTAAGATAAAAGTAAAAGCAGATTTGTGCCAGCAGACATAACAGGAGAGTGAGCTACAAAGAGAAAATTTTCAGATTGCAAGAAACTGTAGTGCTTACAGAGTATCAAGTCTTGAGGATTTGAAGGCAACTTTAAAAGATAGCTAGTTCAACCACTTATCCATCTAATGCTTAAATCTCCACGGGAGATTGGTCAAATGTTCATTCACTCAATGTTTAAATACATGCAATGATAGAGAATGCATTACCTGCTAGCCCAGCCCATCTAACCTCTGGGCAGATTAGTAAGTCCTTCTTGGTATGTCCTGCTGAAATTTGTTTTCTTATACTTAATGTTTAATGATCCCACTTACACAATGGCAGTACACGGGAACTCTTGGTTGGCTAATTCTACATCCGTTCCCAACGCCCTCTTCCTTTCACCTTCTACCATACAGGTGAAAAAACTAAATACTCACTTTTTCTGGTCTCCATTGCAGCTAAAGGTTGCCACCGGAACTCAGTTATAGCTAATGAGACATAAGAAAAGTTTACATGGGAGTTCTGGAAATGCTTTTTTCATCCATTCCCTCTTCTTTCTGCCCTGAGCATAAACTTGGTAAGCCACAATTGCTAGTTGCAACCAGGAATCACAGACACTGGCCCTCACATTCCTGTACCACTGAACACTAGCAGCCACCGACCTTCAATCCTGACGGATTTTAACTCAGGGTTTCTGATGCCTGCACCTGAAGATAACCCTATTTAGCACACATACCATATGATCACACTGAAAGGTCAAATACTTACTCCACTTGATAACACCCTGTATATTAACAGAGAGAAAATATTTTAATTAATTGGTTCAGCCAAACAGATTGGATATACTCTCACTCAATTGTCAACAATCTAGAATGTAGTATAATATTACAATAATTTAAAACTATTAGTTAGAGTACAGCCAAAAGTAAGAGAACTTGGTAAATGGAAGTTAGGGACCTTTGAATTCTGACGGAAGACCACTGTAAGCAACTGATTCATTGTTCTTGGTCAATTCCTTCTCTTTTCTATCTTCTCTTTCTATTCCTACCTTATCTCACCTCCAAGTTCACATTAAATTAAGATTTCTAAACCCTGGAAAAGCCTGATAGAATAATCCAATTTGTTTTTTCTTTTTTTTTTTTTCAAGTCTATCAGGAATGTCAGTTTTCTGCAAATTACTTGCAGCCATAGCTTAATCTCAAAAAGGAGCACTGAATTTCAGCTTTCCCAGGATCACCAAATTTGAGCCTCAAGTTGCAATGTGATTTAGAGATACTGATCTGCTATAATCTTTTTAAACTAACAGCAAAACGTCCCAGAAGAAATATGTCTAAAACTTTGACCCATTTTTCTAGCTTTACTTAATGTATATTACCAGTAATGTTATAAAATAATTAATGTAAGTAGTCTCTTACAGGAATTAAAAAATCTTAACTTCTCCCATAATTCACATCCAACCCAATCCTTTTTAAGAAAGACTATAATTGTATTATTATAAAATGTTGATTTTTATCAATTCCATTTCTGGATCAGTCACAGGACTGATCATATATCTCCCATCAACTTCAAAGAAAACTTCTAAGGATGATAGTACAGCAGTTACGAGAATAAGCTTCAGTAAAAGTAAGACCTTACTTTTGAATTTGGATTTTGCCCCTTATGAACTGATTGATGTGGGGCAAATTACTTAACCCCACTTATACTCATCGTCAGTAAAAAGAGAATAATTAAACCTACCTCATTGGTTTACTATGGAGATAACTTTAAGATATGTGTGTGTGTGTGTGTCTGTGGGTATGTACGCCACATGTATATGTGGTTTAGCATCATCACCAGCACATTAAGTGTTCAATAAATGCTTTGCTATTATCATTCCTAAAATAATTATTGGTACCCTTTGGTATCCCTTTGGTATCCCTTAGGGTTTGATTTTCCTAAATTCTTTCTTTTGATTTTCTGGAATGATTCAAAATCATGGAATATCTAGCATGGGTATAAATTATTTTCTTATTTATATAACTTCATATAGTTTTTAAATATATATATTTAAAAACGATACAGTTTTTAAATCTCTGAACCACTGCCCATCCTTCTGTAGAAATAGAACTTATGTGGTTTGGAGAGAGATTTTAAAAAGACAGAAATGGTAAAGAGGTAGAGATAGAGCCCCCTAACATTAGAGGGATGCCTAAGTTTGTGTTTTCCCAGGAAAATACCCTGAAACAAGGATTTGAGTGCAAATAGCTTTTTTGGGAAATACTGGGAATAATGTTATGAAAGTAAGGAAAAGAAACAAAGAAGGATGCCTTATCAACCCAATTAAGTGAGCTAATCTCACTCAGGAGACTCTGGGAGGCAGTGCAAAACATGCACCTTCAAATTATGGCAACCAAGGGGCAAAGGAGCTAAGGTATTTACACCCCAACTCCTGAGGCCATTAGCTGAGGACTGCGCCAGGGATTGTTCATTCCCTGGCGCTTTTGGCCTACTGATCATGGATCACAGGTGTGGCAGTTTTCTGTAGTGCTGGGGAAAAAGAAATCAGACACTGAGATGCAAATACTGGGAGATGGAAGCCAGAAGGAGCCCAGTGAATGATCAGAAGGACAGGAGGAAGGGGGCACTGACGGTGTGTGCTTCAGGGCACCAAGCACCAAATCAAACCAGAGGAACGAGAGCTAACACCAAGTCACGTCTTACAACAGGATAAATACCAGGAGTAAAAATATTACACCAAAGGAATCTGAGGAGAAGCAGCAAAAGGCTGACATTTTTGTGGGATGGAAATGCTGGCAACCCAAAAGAAAGCTGGAATTTTGGCTTTGTGGGCGTGGTACACATCTCAGTCCAAACAATTTCATTTTGGTGCATTCCTAGTAAGAAACTCATGGTGCTATACGTCCTTTTCGTGGCTCTATGGGCACACCTGGGCCTCTGGGTACATGTTTTTTTTATCTGTCTGGCTATTGTATAGAGCATATGGTACTTCCCAAGGCACTTCCAGCCATACTTTTCAGAGCCTCTGAAAGGGGAATCCATTTTGGAACTCCCCCTGAGACCTGATCTTTCCTCTCTGAGGGAAATTCAGATATCTGTAGCCTCCAGAAGTCCTCTGGTGAAACTTGGCTCACTGGCATAGCATTTCCTGCATTTTCCTGGTCTGCTGCACAGAATCTGTTGAGTGCTGTCCTGCTCTGCAGTGGAGATACTGAGAGAAGCCTGGGGCCATGGGGGCTGAGGCCCAGAGTCTAGGTGGAAGCAGACCTAAAATTGTGGGAAAGCCTGCAACACCTTCCCTCTCCTTTCCTGACTTCTTCAGCAAACATGTATTAAGCACCTACTTTCCTCTCACATCCCTGGCAGAGTTACAGTGACAAGCAAGCCAAGAGCTGAAACCCCTCTTATAAGTTCTGTCAATTAGCCCATCTGTGCTAAGGAGGTTCAAGTCATAGATTAGATTCTCACAGTTAGATTGTCACTTATTTTCCAGTGTCTGAATGCCATAATCTATCTCTACCCCATCCCTGCTCCATTCCTGACCAGCTTATCATGGGAGTTGGGGGGTGAAGGGGGAAGCTCAGTCAAATCCATCTCTGACACAAGAGATGATGTGTACTACTGGCAGCAAACATCAGTGGGGTCCTTCTCAGACACAAGGAATGTTATCATCAGAGGGGCTTGTGAAACACTTGCAAAGAGCTATTCAGTAGTTTCTGTTGGGCTTCTTGGAGATATGATTACACTTAGGGAATTTTAAGAACTTTTTAGACTTTTTCATGTAAGAATTATGATTTGCTTTATACAGAGAAACTTTTCCGTAGTAGTCATGATAATTATTCTACTGATCTTCTATTTTTAATAAAGCCCTGTGGATTTGACATATCGGAATAAAGATATCTCTGAAGGGGGCAATTCTCACTTTAGAAAAAATGACTTGCTGATCAATGTGGAGTTATCCTTACAGATTAGTGTAAAAAAGAAACATGTTTAAAAGCCTATGTGAAGTTAACCTGGAGACATTCTGAAAAGAAGGTCAATTAAATAATACGTTTCTAGATTCTTCCCTAAAATATATAAACTTTCTGTTTGGTATAGTAGGATTCTTTTCATCAGAAAACTAGATATATGAATGAACATCTTTTGGAAATATAACTGAATCTTTATCTCTTTGGGGTATCATTACCCTTGAAATACGATGATAAAGCTGAGAATGGTTTTACTAACAAAAACTCAATCCTACACTATCCACACTAATGAAGGAAAATACTGATTGAATAATTTTTTAAGCACGCAAACAAAAAATAATAATTTCCAGATATTTCCAAGTGAGGACATGGAAACAAGGTAAGAAGGAAGAGGGAAATAAGTTAGGATGGTCAACTTTGCCTTCATTATGTCGAGAAAACTAGTGCTATTTAAAGAAGGCAAATGATAGTCCCTTCTCAGGGCCTTACTGACTCACACTGCTTTCTAGGTTTACTCTGTTGGTTCCTTATGGGAAATTCCAAGTAGGTAGAATCCAGCAAGATTTTTTTTTTTTTTAATACATTTAGGCCACTTTACTTTCCACTGTACCATAGATTCCAACATCTCCTATTATTCATAACCCCATCCTGATTTAAACCTTCATGTATTCAGCCTGGTCTCTGTAGGCATGTGATTTGGAACTCCCATCCAACATTTCCCGCACCCAACCAAACTATTCTATTCGCTGTCCCAGGAAACTATTCACTCTGTAATTCCACTCTCAAAGAGCCTCCCTCATTTTCTCTCTATCGAAATCCCATGTCTCCATAAAATCCATTTGTCTGACAACCCCTTCATGAAGAAGTTTTCACATTTATTATTTATAAGCAGGAGTGCACTGGTAAATGTTTAATAACTGGCTCTCCCTGGAAAAGAGCAGGATGCTTCATTTGTAGTGTTTGCCCATTTCTATGGGGTAAATTCTTCTACCATGACCAATTTCAAAACTTGGAGTTGGAAAGGTGCCCACAATCAGCTCTTGAGAAGTGATGAGAACTGGCTGCAGCACATAATTTTTTTTTTAATCAGACTAACTGTCCAGATACTTTGTAATGGTATATCAAGGTGTTGTATTTTTTAAGAGATGTGAGAATCTGTAGTAGAAGCAGCACTGAGTAGAAGTAGCAAGAACTGGGTACTGGCTCTACCTCTGCCATTATTTAACTAGATGACTCTAAAGCCACTTAACCACTCTGGGTCTCAGTTTTCTTACCTATAAAATAATAAGCACACACTAAATAACCTTATAACACTAACAGATCCATAATTCTATGTAATCTTTCATATGATCATGTCTTTTATCACTTACCTCAACTGAAACATCCTTGAAAATAAGATACATCATAACATATAACTTCAACCCCCCAAGCACAGTGCCTTGCCTTTAACAGGTGCTTTGTAAATAGTTTTAGAATAACTGATTCTCCTGGATAACATTGGAGGTAGCCTGAGTATATGATAGGTTAATGGAAAAGAATGGGTTATGAGATGTATTGGCACAAGGAGACAAGAATCGGGTGATTAATTTGAGGAATAATTTTCTCTATGAATATAGATATTTTCCAGGTTGGCAGTAGATGGATGGGAAGTGCCATATTTAGTTGCCCACTATGTCTGCTCCTTCCTTCCCCTTCAGGGGCCACCCTAAACAAGCACCAAGCTGTCCTCCTTTGACAGTGCCTCTTACTAGAAACTTCCCCTCCCCACCATCATTGTTCTACTCTCAAGATCATACTAGTCTATGTTTTTAGCATTTTTTTGCCATTTGCATTTCCCCATCATATACCTCTGCCAGATTTACCTCAGAGAAAAGAGTATCTTTTTTACCAATTTCTTTCTTTCCATTTATCTTATAATATTACTTGTGAGCATAAAGAACTTGAACTGTGGCTGATGAGAGCACTATTATTAATACCTATATAGCAAAGTACAAGAAAACTCTATGTATTAAAGTAAAATTAGACATTCAACAGAATGATAAATGGGATTCTTTCTACACAAGCTTTGGCCAAGACTCCAAAGTTATTATATAATAATGAGGTAAGAAGAGCCTTGTGCAGAATTGCTAAGACTGCAAAACCACTTCTGCCAGCATCTCCAACCAATAAAAAATTTTGAATTGGAAGAATTGGAGAAGAATCCTTTGGAGGGTTATATGTCTTTCTCCCAAGGGAGAAAGACAACTTCTTTGCTTTAAGTCAAGTGAGAGCAAATTCAAGTGGATACTTGGAGAGTTTGATAAGTATCTCTCAGAGTTAAAGGGAGTTTAAGTGCTGGCGTAAGAGGCTGTGGCCAGACTGGAATGAAGGAGTAATGCAAAGAGAAGACCCAAGTTTTCTGTAGACCAGATGTCACACAGGAGGAGGCAAACCTATAGCCATCTTGAAAAACCTGCCTGGAAGAACAAGGTGACTCAAGAGATGGGCAGCCACCAGAAGTCCAGGAACAGAGAACACAGGGTCAAAATCACATGAGTGAAGAAGTATCCCTTAACTCACAGGAATTAGAACTGTAGTTGAGAGTTCCAGAGGGGGATCACTCTAAAACACTCCATGAATGAGTCAGCTCTGAACATCTATGAAGTCAAATCTGAATAACAACAGTAAGACCTCTCCTCATTCATCCTGCTCCAGTTCTGGAGGGGGCCAGGAACCACACACACACACACACACACACACACACACACACACACACACACACACACACACACCTCCCCTGCCCCCTTCCTCCCTCCCTCCCTCTTTCCAGGCTTCCAGACTTTGGTCAGCTCCTTGCTTGGGACGGGAGAAAATTTAAAGAAGACAGGAGGCTCATATTATTATAACAAACTGTATTCTTTGAAGCTTTAGACTTACCGGAAGACTATTAATTATCCGAGAGTAACTTAAAAGCTATGAGTTCTGCTCAAAATTTCATCTAAGAACCGGGGAAAAGCTATTCAACAGAATTTGTTAAAGAGACAGCGAGAAAAAAATAACGTTGCTTTAGGTGTTTTTTTCTAATAAGTCCACTTTTTTACTATAAAGGTGGCAGACTTAACAGAAAAAAAAGGAAAAAAAAACTGGCCTCCAACTCTTAAACCCTTGCATGTTTCCAAAGCCACTCTAGGACACCTGGAGGCATCGGCTCACCTGCTCCTAACCAAGCCGTAAGCACCTGCTTTCTGAGAAGCAGAAGCTATTTCTTCTTCAATTGTGATGTTCCTCTATTCTGCCTAACTGCTAGTATTAAAACTGTGTTTTTCCTATTGCTTTTAATTAAAAGTACACAATGTATTTCTACTCCCCTGTAGATTTTTAAGTGGGCTAGTCCTAGGATCTCAAACACTACTTATAACATTCTTTATAAAGGAAAATACGTGCATCATTCCAAAATCAATGGTTAGGACCCAACCCACTTGGAGATTGTTTTCCTGCAATATATGCATACTCCAGGGGGGACTGTCCATGTAAGGGTAAAATTTAAATCTTTATTCAAAACAATAACCTCTACATAGAACTTGTATACGGCTCTCAAATATCTCAAAGGATGTAGATGTTTTCTCTGAAGGTCCGGCACAGGGATAAGAGAAACTCATTATTCTATTTGTATTAATTTGTCATGGTGTATACAGTCACACACCCCACACAGAAATAGCACCAGTGGAGACCTCCAGGCTGACAGTCTCTTAGGGCCCCATGACATCATAAGTTGACAGAATAAACAAAAATATACTCTAAGAATTATGAACCTGCCCATTATTTTCCTGGGAATAGCAGCCAAAACCAATAGCAGAAAAAGGACCCAATGCTGCCAGGATGGCAAGTAGGCATTAATTCCCAACCCCTGACCTATATTTTACGCATCTGGGTTTCTGACCAAAAGAAACACTTTCTATCATAAAAATGCTATGACAGCCTGCCACATGATGAGGAATCCCAGCGGGCTCTCAGCCAACAAGTTTGGCTTGAGTCTGCAAAACTTTTATAGGGTAGAAAGGTGAGGTAGGGGAAAAAGAGGATAACGGTCCTCCCTTCTTTGAGAGGTCTTATTTATCACGGTATCTACCACATTCAGAGTGGGAGAATGAAATGATGGAAATAATAATCCAGTATCTACTTGTTTCCATGGTATCTCAGGGGCTAGCAGACCATGACCTTGGCTGCTTCCCCTCCTTCAAGCACATACTAATCCTCAGTAAAACCTCCAAAACAGATCTCCTGCCTGAGACATGGGATCTTGGGACATCCCATCCAAAAACATGGGATTGGAATAGGGAAAACTCCAGACAAAAACCTTGTGACAGTGCAGCTTTTGCGAATGGGCTGTCTTGCCAAAGGCACATACCACAGCTGAGCAGGGATTTGAGTGTGATAGTACATGTCCACTAACCGGTTCCCTGTGGGGCCTAAAAAGTAATATCCAAAAGTGCCCAGCATCTTCCCAGAGGTAGCTTTTTCAGGGGAAGAATCTAACTCTGAGAAGACTCACAGTGTGTGAAACTGAAAACAATGTAGTAAAGATACACTCCCAGCCCTCTAAAGCAGACCCCAAATGCAGAGAATCAGATCACATATCATTCTCAGATTACAGCCAAGTTCTAGATGGATATCAAGACCCAGGAAGATTCATTTTCCAGGGTAACGAAGTCAAGAAATAGGGTTTTAAATGAAATTACTTTTGCCTCACAACCATATGAAATGCTTCAGTAGTAGGTCATTGTCAAACTCCATTGTTTCAAATTACAAACTGTTGCTAGGCATAATGAGAGAAACATGGGAGAGGGGACAGGAGGCACATTGTATTCTTATTCAAAGTAGACCTTCAGCATCTTTCTGTACTTCATCCATTCAATTATTCATTCATTCACAAATATGTACTGAATAACTATTTCATTCCAGGTACTATGCAAGCTGTTAGGGCTGAAATTGTGAACAAGTTAGACCAGACTCCTGTCTTCATGAAGAGGCAGAAGAGAGAGGACAGTTGTACTTTGGGCAACTATGAACCAAATTCCAGGGCCTACCCCCTGACATACTTGGTCGAGTCAGCCAAACTTTGCGCAAAGCAAGACTTCTCATCTTGACTCTGCCACTAACCTAATGTGTAATCTAAAACAAGTCATGAATACTTTCTGGCCTTCAATTTGCCATCTGTAAAATGCAAACAGTGGCACCTGTTTTAACACTTACTGTATACGGAGCTAAGACTTAAAGTTTTATAAAGCACTACGTAAATAAAGCATTTAATTACAAATACTAGAAAACACTTGTAGCAAAAAATACTTAAGAGTTAGCACTCTACTTGTTAACCAAATTCAAGTCTAAGAAAAAATACCTGCTGTCAGAGATGAAAGCCAAAACAGAGAAGTGGTGATTGTAAAACATTTACACACTGCATCCTGAAGACCATATGACACTGAATTCTGCACAAGGTTACAAGCTAGAACATAATGCTTTGCACAGTTTTATTTGAATTAATCACAAACTATGTAAGAAAAAGAATATAGGGCTTCCCTGGTGGCACAGTGGTTGAGAATCTGCCTGCCAATGCAGGGGACACGGGTTCGAGCCCTGGTCTGGGAAGATCCCACATGCCACGGAGCAACTGGGCCCGTGAGCCACAACTACTGAGCCTGTGCGTCTGGAGCCTGTGCTCCCCAACAAGAGAGGCCGCGATAGTGAGAGGCCCGCACACCGCGATGAAGAGTGGCCCCCGCTCACCGCAACTAGAGAAAGCCCTCGCAAAGAAACGAAGACCCAACACAGCCAAAAATAAAATAAATAAATTTAAAAAAAAAAAAAAAAAAAGAAAAAGAATATACATATTTTCCATCTAATATGTTTTGTAATTAAAGAAAAATAAGAGAAATAGGACAAACAGGATTTTTATAGATGAATATGGTTTTCTTTAATGAACAAATAAATTTATTTCAGTGACTCCAGGGAAAGAAGTTAGAGGGATAGCCCATGATGTTTGTTTTTGGTGTCTTTTTTTCCCTCTCTCCCCCACCTCTCCACCCAAGGAAAGGAGCCAAGAAGAATTGTGAGCAGGAGGTTTCTTTTGCATTCTCCCATAATTCAATTTTATTTTTTCCAACTGAAAAGGGGGCAGGTACATCTTCAGCTCTGATCCAGAATGATCACTTTCAGCTTCAGAGAGGATGATTAAAAGCAACTAAATATACAGTGGACAAACAATGGTAGTCACACAGAGAAATTTGTTTCCACATCCAAAACATAAATGAGTCTGAATATTTGGAGTAGCTTTACCTCTAGGTAGAATATATATATATATATATATATACACACACACACACACACACACACATACATGTATATAAAAATCTATGTAGGTTTTTATTTATTTATTTATTTATTTATTTATTTATTTATTTATTTATTTATTTATTTATGGCTGTGTTGGGTCTTCGTTTCTGTGCGAGGGCTTTCTCTAGTTGCGGCAAGCGGGGGCCACTCTTCATCGCAGTGCGCAGGCCTCTCACTATCGTGGCCTCTCTTGTTGCGGAGCACAGGCTCCAGACGCGCAGGCTCAGTAGTTGTGGCTCACGGGCCCAGCTGCTCCACGGCATGTGGGATCTTCCCAGACCAGGGCTCGAACCCGTGTCCCCTGCATTAGCAGGCAAATTCTCAACCACTGCGCCACCAGGGAAGCCCGAAAATATATTTTTAATAGAGGGTATATGCAAAAAATAACTCACAGATGGGTCAGCTGGGTTCCTTATGGCAACAAGGGCCTAGAGATTCTTATTTTTAGACAATGAGGGCAGTGGGTTTAATTCATTGTCAAAGCAAACACACAAACGTGCCTCTGTAGGAGGAGTCAGCCAAAAAGACTGTCACTGGATGTTCAAGCACAAGAGGCATGGGGAGTGCACTGCAGCTCATCGAGGCCAGCTTCTGTCTCCAAGTGCTGGCACATATACATGGGAATGCCGCGACCCTTTTGCAAACAGACAACGTGACTCCCCACCTTTGATGTGGTGGGACCAACCTCATCGAAATGGCACACTTCCCATTGAGCAGAATATTAACTTGGCATGGGGGGATTTATCACCCAGTTACTGTAGGCATGGCAGGGTAGCTTCAATGAGTAAACATTCTAATGCACCCTCTTTCCAGGAAAGCATAGACAAGGTAGAGAGGGCAAGTCCATTATAAGCTTAAGTACTTAATAACTTAGTAGGGTAAAGATGTAATACCAGCTCCTTGCTGGCAGAAGTAAGAGAAGGGCAGAAAGAGCCCCTGAGAAGCAATGGGAAAACCACACACCAAAAAAAAAATCAGAATTTTGCCCATTATAGAATGCAATTCTACACATTGACAGAAAAGCTGCAGAGGAACAACTTTTCAGTAAAGACTGTTAAAAATCAACGGTATCACTATGAAGTTACCATAAAAACACAAGAAAGAGGAAGACACATGACATTTGGGGAATCACCAACTTATAGAAAATGTCTTACAGAAACATCAGCATAAAGAGAAAATATATCTTAACCAAAACCATCTGATGGCTGAACTCTAGATGCCTTGTAAACAGGATCTTTGCCTTTATTTTTCTCCCAGCAGCTGACTGCAATTTTGGTAATTTAAATGAAAGCTGGAATTTTTTTCTACAGATGAAACCTATATATTTGATGTTTGCATTTCTGAAATCTTTCTTTAGCCACATAAGGTTCTGGTAGATACAGATATAAATAATACTACACACACAAGCACACACACTAAACATTGATATATACTCCCCATATCCAGATCTTTGGAGCAGGAACATACTTTCTGATAATACAAAGTATAATCCTTCTTCAGGATAATTTTTTGGGGCGTTTATAAATATGGCATAGTCTGGCCAAAATGTCTTATATTTTTCAGTTGGTATTTCAGCTAGACAACAAGGGAAGTTAAGCATGATTTACCTTCCCTAGATTTTAAATCTACTGAATTCACCAGTTTACTCTGAGCCCAGCAGAGTGTACGATACATAGTAGGCACTGGGTACATTTTCGTTAAATGAATAGTTACCAGCAAACCCATTATTTAATTGAAGTTTTACCTTAATCATTTATATAAACTAAAAGAATTCCTGTTGTAATATTGCTAGTTGTGAGCTAATAAAGAAAGAGCACTTAGGCTTCATAAGTGTAAGGATTTCAACACCCTTTTCTTCCCAGCAGCAGCCAAGCTTCAGTCAATAATTGCACAGTGATATTTCAAGTCCTCATGTCTTAAGCTAACAAATAAAACAAGCAGGATAAGAAGAAAATTTATTAAATATTATTTGAAGAATACTTAAAGGATTGCCTAAAAGTATTTTTCCTTCACCATTTTACTATCAGTATGATCTAAAATTGCCACTATCAATCTACTTATTGGACTCAAAGCATTCAAAGGCTCTGGTAGAAGGCAAGCATGTTACAGACATAACCTGAATTTTTCTCACACCTTAACATGGCTTAAAAATGAAGTTCTATTTTTTAATAGAACCGCTTCGTTGCAGTGCGCGGGCTTCTCATTGTCCTGGCTTCTCTTGTTGCGGAGCACAGGCTCTAGGCACGCAGGCTTCAGTAGTTGTGGCTTGCGGGCTCTAGAGTGTTAGGCTCAGTAGTTGTGGTGCACAGGCTTAGTTGCTCCGCAGCATGTGGGATCTAACCCGTGTCCCCTGCATTGGCAGGCGGATTCTTAACCACTGCGCCACCAGGGAAGTCCCATGAAGTTCTATTTAAAAGAATAATTTAAATGTTCCAGGCTTGTATATCCACTGTGACAGACAGGCCCTTAGGCCTTCAGCAACCCCATCCCCACTGCTCCAACCCACCACCTGAAAACTCCTTTCCAATGTTTCTGGTCTGCATAGGTCATCCCAGACCTGTTCTTTAAATAGTCCTGTTGCCCCTGGCTCCTGCAGTGACCTTGGTTGGGTTCAGCCCCCATTCCTGCAAGTACCTCAATCCCTAGCAGAGCCGTCCAGAAACCAAATCTATGCCAGGAACTGTCACAGCAAAGAACAACTCACGTCCATTTTGATCCCAGGGGACTTAGATAATTTTTTTCTCTCTCTTTCTCTCTGTCTCTCTGTTTCCTCCCTCTCTAACTTCCTGAAAGCCTTAGAGTCTCTGTGCTTTCCACAGGGCTCACATATGCTTCCAGCAGGCCTGGGGGACAGTTCTAGGTGACTAAACTCATAGTGCACGCTGACCAGCCCACCCCTGACAGCCAAGGCTCTTTACCAAGAGCCCATCCAGCCTGTCTCCTTCTTGTCCCAAGATGTTCCTCAGTGTTCATGTAACGTGGTCCTGGCAAACACAAGATAAAACTTGCCAGATATGCCTGAATTTCAGTCTCACTTTAGACCACATCCACATATGGAAGAATGAAGTAATAAATATTAACACAATAACATCTACAAACATCTTCATGAAAAATTAGATTCCTTTTTTCCCAGCTTTACTGAGATGTAATTGACAAATAAAAATTGTATACATTTTAAGGTACACAATATGATGATTTGATACACATAAACATTATGAAATGATTACCACAATCAAGCTAATTAACACATCCACAACCTCACATACTTACTATTTGTGTGTGTGTGTGTGTGTGTGTGTGTGTAGTGAGAACACTTAAGACCTACTCTCAGCAAATTTCAATTATGCAATACAGTATCATTAACTATAGTCACCATGCTGTACATTAGATCCCCAGAACTTATTCATCTTATAACAGAAAGTTTGTTATAAAATGTTCATCTGACCAACATCTTCCCATTTTCCCCACTCCCCAGCCTCTGTCAACCATCATTCTGTTCTCTGCTTCTATGAGTTGGATTTTTTTTTATTCCATATATAAGTGAGATTATACAGTATTTATCATTCTGTGTCTGGCTTATTTTCACTAAGCATAATGTCCTCCAGATTCTGAGACCAGCTGACACTTCAACAGAGAGCAGATCTCTGAAACACAGGACAAATGAGATTTGATCAGAAGGGTAAAAGGGGAGAGGGACAAAAAGGCTAAAAAATTTGAGAAGCTGGAGGTCCTGCCAAGAGAGATACATCCCAGAAGTGGGTGCCTTAGGGGTGAATGACCATGGGCAGCCTGAGGATATTGGGTACACAGTGGGAGACACCTGGGTGCAAGGAGCTAAAATGGAAATGGAGGGACACCAGAGATAAACAGTATCAGGTTTCAGTGTTTCTGAGAGTCAGTCTTAGAAACAAATAATTATCTTTTCCAATGAAATTCCACACAAACATTTATTTGTTATCACTTTTCCCTGTAACTTGGCTCTGTTCCACCTCTGTATCCAGTCATAACATCAGTCTACATGACACCAACATCCAGCCAATTCAGCCATAATCAAAACTCCAGTTAACCAGCCAGCTGTTTTCTGTACCTGACGCCAAGCAATCAACTGGACTAACTTCTTGCCTGGAATGATGGACAAGACCAGATGTTTTGGCATCACGTAAATGTTAAGTGCCCATTGAGAACAGGCGTGTTAGCTGTCACTTTACATACAATCTTAAAATGATCCACCTTGCACTGTTCTCATGACTGGGACACAAACCTAACAAAGATATAAGATACTCATACACAAACACATGTACACACACAGGCTGAAAATGCTAGATACTGAGCGTGTGTGTTACAGAACATGTCAGAGGGATGGAGAGAATAAATTATTTCACACAACCTCAATTTTCAAAACCTTATTATATGTGCCCATTTCCTCCCAGTTTGTGCTCTTCCCTGCCCTGCCCTGCCCTGCCCTGCTCTCAATCTCAGGGAACCACTCTTCCAGCGATGGTTTTTGTTCTGTTTTGTTTTGTTTTGTTTTTGCTATTGAGTTGTAGGAGTTCCTTACATATTTTGGAAATTAACCCCCTACCTGATATATGGTCTGCAAATACTTTCTCCCATCCCATAGATTGCCTATTCACTCTATTGATTGTATCCTTTGCCGTGCAAAAACTTTTTAGATTTTTGTAGTTCCACTTGTCTATTTTTGCTTTTGTTGTCTGTGTTTTTGGTGTCATGTACAAAAAAATCATTGCCAAAGCCAATGTCATGAAGCTTTTCCCTTATATTTTCTTCTAGCTTCACAGTTTCAGGTCTTACTTTTAAGTCTTTAATCCATTTTGAGTTTATTTTTATGTACGGTGTAAGACAAGGGTCCAATTTCATTCTTTTGCATATGAATATCCAGCTTTGCCAGTATCAGTTGTTGAAGAGACTGTCCTTTCCTCAGTGTGTATACTTGGTACCGTCGTCGAAAATTAGTTGAACATATATGCATGGATTAATTTCTGGGCTCTCTACTCTGTTCCACTGATCTTTATGGGAGTACCATACTGTTTTTAATTACTGGAACTTCATATTATATTTTGAAATCAGGAAGTGTGATGCCTCCAGCTTTGTTCTTCTTCCTCAAGATTGATTTGGCTATTCAGGGTTCTAAGTGATTCCATATGGATTTTAAAATTGTTTTTTATATATATGCAAAAATGCCATTAGGATCCTGATAAGGATCACATTAAATCTGTAGATAGCTTTGGGTAGCATGAAATTTTAGCAATACTAAGTCCTCCAAATCATAATCATGAGCTTTCCATTTGTTTGTGTCCTTTTAAATTTCTTTCATCAATGTTTTATAGCAGTCAGTGTACAAGTCTTTCACCTCCCTAGTTAGGTTTATCCCTAAGTATTTTATTCTTTTTTGTTGCTATTGCAAAGGGATTGTTTTCCTAATTTCCTTTTCAGATAGTTTGTTAGTGTATAGAAATGCAACTATCTTTATATGTTGATTTTGTTTCCTGACTCTTTACTGAATGTGTTTATCAGTTCTAACAGTTTTCTAATGGAGTCTTCAGAGTTTTCTATATATGTAAGATCATGTCACTTGCAAACAGAGACAATTTAACTTGTTCCTTTCTAATTTAGATGCCGTTTATTTTTCTTACCTGATTGCTCTTGCTATGACTTCCATACTTTGTTGAATAGAAGTGGTGAGAGTGGGCACCCTTGCTTTGTTCCTAGTCTTAGAGGAAAAACTTTCAGCTTTTCGCTATTGAATATGATGTTAGCTGTGGGCTTTTCATATATGGCCTCTATTATGTTGAGTTAATTTCCTTCTATTCCTTGTTCATTGAGAGTTTTTATCATGAAGAGGTGTTGAACTTGGTCAAACACATTTTCTGCATCTACTGAGATGATCATGTGACTTTTACCCTTTATTCTGTTACCACAGTGTATCACAGTAATTGATTTTAGTACGTTGAAATATCCTTCCATCCCAGGGATAAATTCCACTTGATCATGAGGTTCAAACTTTTAATTTGCTTGAATTCTTTTTGATAGTATTTTGTTGAGGATTTTTACATCTATTGAATATATTCATTAGGAGTATAGGTCTCTAGTTTTCTAATGACATCTTTATCAGACTTTGGTAGCAGAGTAATGCTGGTCTCATAAAATAAGTTTGGAGTGTTCCCTTCTCCTCAATTTCTGAAACAGTTTGAGAAGGACTGGTATAAATTCTTCTTTAAATGTTTGGTAGAATTCACCAGTGAAGCCACCAGGTCCTAAGCTTTTCTCTGTTGGGAGGTTTTTGACTATTGTTTCAGTCTCCATACTCGTTATTGATCTGTTCAGACTTTCTATTTCTTCATGATTCAGTCTTGGTAAGATGTATGTTTCCAGGAATTTATCCATTTCTTCTAGCTTGTCCAATTTTTTGGTGTTCACAAAAGTCTCCTAAGATTTTTTTATTTCTGTGGCATCAGTTGTAATGTCTGCTCTTTCATTTCTGATTTTACTTGAGTCTTCTCTCTTTTTTTCTTAGTCTAAACTTTGTCAATTTTCTCTTTTAAAAAAACTCTTATTTTCATTAATTTTTCTATCATATTTCTATTCTCTCTTCTATTTATTTCTGCTTGAATCTTTATTATTTCCTTCTTTCTGCTAACTTTGGGATTAGTTTGTTCTTTTTTTTCTAGTTCCTTGAGATGTAAAGTTAAGTTGTTTATTTGAGATCTTTCTTTCTTTAATGTAGGCATTCATTGCTAATAATTTCCCTTAGTATTGATTTTGCTGCATCCCATAGGCTTTGGTGTGCTGTATTTTCATTTGTCTCAAGATATTTTCTAATTTCCCTTTTAATTTTTTTTTCTTTGACCCTTTGGCGGTGGTTCAGGAATATGTTGTTTAATTTCCATGTATTTGTGAATTTTCCAGTTTTCTATCTGCTGTTGATTTCTAGTTTTATTCCACTGTGGTCAGAAAAGTACTTATTATGATTTCAACCTTATTAAATTTGTTAAGACTTGTTTTGTAAGCTAACATGAAATATCCTGGAGAATGTTCCATGTACGCTTAAGGAGAATGTATATTCTGCTGCTGTTGGATGAAATGTTCTACAAATGTCTGTTAGCTCCATTTGGTCTATAATGTTGTTCAAATCTGCTGTTTCATTGTTTTCCTGATTTTATTTGTCTATCTGTGTTCTCTTACATATCATTAAGCTTCTTTAAGATGATTATTTTTAATTCTTTGTCAGACAATTTATAGATTTCCATTTCTTTGGGATTGGTTACTGGAGTTTTATTAGTTTCCTTTGGTGGTATCATGTTTGCCTGATTCTTCATGATCCATGTAGCCTAGTGTTAGTGTCTATGCATTGGAAGGTGCAAACCCTCTTCCAGTCTTTACAAACTTGTTTTAGCAAGTAAAGACCTTCTTCTGTTGGGTCTCTGGGCTGATGGCACTGCCTCTAGAATTGCAGTTCAGTGGGGTTCGAGCCAGATCACATTACTGCTGCTAGGTCCACAGTGGGGTCCATGGTTGTCAGACCTGTTACCAGGGACACAGGTGGACACAGGTCCTGTTTGGTCCCTGAGTGGACAAGACTGTTTACAGGACCATGGTCATTAGAGCTAGTACCAGGACAAGGGTCCACTTCAGGGTCTGCAGCTGGATCCACAGATGGCAGGCTTCTTACCAGGTGCACAGACAGGTGTGGCTCCCATTGAGTCCCTGAAAGGACTCCCAGAATTGGCCCTGGACTACAGCTAAGAGAGGCTAAAATCAAGATGCAGGACTGCTTCAGGATCCAGAGCTGGAACTCAGGACTGCAGGCTTACCTCCAGGGGCATCAATGAGCATGCTTGCTGCTGGGTTCCTGTGTGGGCAAGACTATCCAGGACCATAGGAGAGCAGGGCTGGAGCAAGGCTGCTTCAGTACCTGCAGTCTGACAGAGGTCAACGGGCCTGCCCTCAGGGACGTGAGGGGTGTGTCTTTCACCTAGTCCCTGGTGGACAGGACTGCTCCTGGACTGCTGCTGAGAGGGGACTGAGCTGAGTCACAGGACCACTTCAGGCTCCACAGTGGCCAAGGTCAGTGGATCTGACAGGCATGTCTCCTGCCAGGTCTCTGGGTGGGAAGAACTCCCTGAACATAGTTGGGTGGGGATAGAGCTGAGTCACAGGGTCACTCAGGATTCACAGACCAATGTCAGCAGGTCTCCTTACAGGGGCATGGATGGGCAAGTCTCCTTCTGTGTCCCTGAGAGGGAGGACCACTCCCAGATCATAGCTTGTAGTGGTTGAAGCCAGGCAAAAGGGCTCCTCCAAGATCTGTAGTCTGAGTAAAGTTGGTGGGCCTGTCTTGGGGGAATTGACAAGCATGTCTTCAGATGGGTACTTGGACGCACAGGACAGCTCCCGGACAGCTCCCGGCCTACAGCTGAGTGGGGCTGGAGCCAAGTTACAGGGCTGTTTCAGGATCTGCAGTCAGACCGAGGTGGACGGTCCAGCCTTGGGTTATGGAAAGGCATGTATTCCACCTGGTCTGTGGATAGGCAGAACTGCTCCTAGCCTGAGGCTGACAGGGCCTAAAGCCAAGTTACAGAGCTGTCTTAGGATCTGCTAACAGACTGAGATTGGTGGGTCTGCCTCCAGGGCTCCAACGGGTATGACTAGTGAGTCTCTGGGAGGGCAGGGCTGCTCCTGGCCTGTGCATGGATCCCAAAGTTCCCACAAAGGTACTTTTGTCTATGGATGGCTGTCAAATTATTGTTGCTGAGGGGGGATACAGTGCGGTTCTCTTCCACTGTCTTGCTGATGTCACGCTGAGAGAGTCTACAATGAGGATAAAGTCTCTGCAGAGAGAGACTTAAAAAACAAAACAAAACAAAACTAACACTGATATCCTAAGAAAAATCAGAGAAAAACAAGAACAGGATATTACTATATAGGAACATTCAGAAACTAAAACAAAGCTCTTGGAAATTAAAAGTGATAGCATAATTAAAACTTCATAGATCAAGACAATTCAATGAAGAAAAGAGTAGCCTTTTCAACAAATAGTGCTGGAACAACTGCATATCCTGATGCACAAGAATGAACCCTATACACACCATATACAAAAATTAACTCAAAATGGATCAGGAACCTAAATGTAAGAGCTACAACTAAACAACTCTTAGAAGAGAACGTAACAGGTAATCTTCATGACCTTGGATCAGAAAATGGTTTCTCAGATTTGACATCAAAAGCACAAGTGACAAAAATAAATAAATAAATAAAAAACTGCAGATCATCAGAATTAAAACTTTTGTATATACATACAAAATAAACAACAAGGACCTATACTATATAACACAGGGAACTATATTCAATATCTTGTAATAACTTATAATGGAAAAGAACCTGAAAAAGAATATATAAATATATATATGCGTGTATAACTGAATCACTTTGCTGTACACCCAAAACACTGTAAATCAACTATACTTCAATTTAAAAAAAACTTTTATACATCAAAGGACACCATCAAGAAAGTGAAAAGACAATTCCAGAAGTGCAAAAAAAATTGCACATCATACATCTCTTAAGAGATTTATATCCAGAACACATGAAGAACTCTTACAACTCAACAATAAAAAGACAAATAAAGCAATGGGCAAAGGATGTGAATAAACATTTTTCCAAAGAAGATATGCAAATGGCCAATAAGTACATAAAAAGATGCTTGATATGATTATTCATTAGGGAAATGTATATCAAAACCACAATAAGATACCTCTTCACAGTTAGTAGGATGGCTATAACAAAAAAGACAGATAATAACAAGTATTGGTAAAGATATGGATAAATTTGAACCCTCACACATTGCTGATGGGCACATAAAATGGTGCAGCTACTTTAGAAAATAGTTTGGCAGTTCCTCAAAAAGTTAAACATAGAGTAACCACATGACCCAGCAATTCCACTGATAGGTATACACCCAATAGAAACAAAAATATACAAAAACTTTCACATAAATACTTACAGCAGCACTATTCATAATAGCTAAAATGTGCAAACAACACAAATGTCTATCAACTGATAAATGGATACACAAAATGTATATCCATAAAATGGAATATTATTTGACTATAAAAAGAAACAAATACTAATACATGCTACAA
Source organism: Balaenoptera musculus (assembly GCF_009873245.2). Lineage (NCBI taxonomy): Eukaryota > Metazoa > Chordata > Mammalia > Artiodactyla > Balaenopteridae > Balaenoptera > Balaenoptera musculus. Next base: position 33,241,221 of record NC_045791.1, on the reverse strand, counting down.
CACGAATGAACCCTGAAAATATTAAGCTAAGTGAAAGAAAGCAGACACAAAGAGACTATATTATGTGATTAATTTACTTGAAGTGTCCAAAATAGGCAAACTAATGGAGAGAAAAAGTACATTAGTAGCTTCCAGGGGTTGCAGTAGAAGGAATAATGGGGAGTGACTGCTAATGGTAGGTGGTTTGTTTTGGGGGTGATGAAAATGTTCTAAAATTAGATAGTGATGGTTGCACAACTTTGCGTACACACAATAAACACTGAATTTTACAGTTTAGGAGGGTGAACTTCATGGTATGTGGATTATAGCTCAATAAAGCTGCTATTAAATTTAAAAATCCCCCAAGGAGTTAGTAAGAAAAGAGAAGGAGGTCCAGGATTAAATTGCTGGGGCACTGTATTTTCTAGAAACTTAATAGAGAAGGAAAAGACAGCAAAAGATACTGAGCAGGATCGACCAGTGAAGTAAAAGAAAGAACAACATGAGGTCATTGAGGTTGAGAGAAGAAAGTGTTTCAAGAATTAGGGAATGGTCAATCATGTCAAATGCTGCTGGGCAATGGAGTAAGAAGAAAATAAAGTGACCACTGGATTTCACAAGCAATGTCAATAAAACAATATACTTGACTTATCTTTATGATCTTCATTAATTTAGTCTATTATTTCAAACTACAAACATACATTATTGGAAAATGGCAAAAAAATTGCATTTATAGAATTTGGCAGTTTTTTAAAATTTGCAATTTTCTTAACTTATATAAATATTCATTCATAATGAAACTTAATAAAGGGTTGGAAGAAAGATTGAGGATATATTCCAAAACTCAGACAAAAGAAAAATACAGAAAATAGGAAAGAAAAATAATAAAATTAGAAGAACAATACAAGGGGTCAAACATTTGATTAATAGGCACTCATAAAAAGATAGAAAAGAAAAATGGAGAGGAGAAAATCATCATATAAAAAGTGAAGAAAATTTTCCAGAGTTGAAGGGCATGAGTTTCCAGATTAAAAGGGCCCAGTGAGTGCTAACCATAATGAATGAAATCAGGTCACGCACCAAACACCATCACTGTGAAATTTCAGAACATGGGAGGAAAAAAACAGACAATCAAATACGGGACCAAAAAGGGAGGAGAAAGGAATTTCATACAAAGTTTCAAGAATCACAATTAAAGAGATATTTTCAATTTCCAACACTGAAATCACAGGATGGTGGAAATTTCTCTTCAAAATTTTGAGGGGAAATTATTTGCAACCTAGAATTCTATATGTAGTAAAAAACTAACAATCATATGTGAAGTAGAATAAGGGCATTTTTAGAGGTACAAAAATATCTTCATTTTCAGATTCTTTTCCATTATAGGTTATTACAAGATATTGAATATAGTTCTCTGTGCTATACAGTAGGTCCTTGTTGTTTATCTATTTCATATATAGTAGTCTATAAATTTTAATCCCAAACTCCCAATTTATCCCTCCCCATCTTTCCCCTTTGGTAACCATAAGTTTGTTTTCTATGTCTGTGAGTCTATTTATGTTTGGTAAATAAGTTCATTTGTATCATTTTTTAGATTCTACATATAAGTGATAGCATATGATATTTGTCTTTGTCTGGCTTATTTCACTTAGTATGATAATCTCTAAGTCCATCCATGTTGCTGCAAATGGCATTATTTCATTCTTGTTTATGACTAATATTCCATTGTGTATATATATGCCATATCTTCTTTATCCATTCATCTGTCAATGGACATTTAGTTTGCTTCCATGTCCTGGCTATTGTAAATAATGCTGCTATGAACACTGGGGTGCATGTATCTTTTTGAATTAGAGTTTTCTCTGGATATATGCCCAAGAGTGGGATTGCTGAATCATATGGTAGTTCTTTTCTTAGTTTTTTAAGGAACCTCCATACTGTTTTCCACAGAGGCTGCACCAATTTACATTCCCACCAACAGTGTAAGAGAGTTCCTTTTTCCTCTCCAGCATTTATTATTTGTAGACTTTTTTTTTTTCCCCCTTCCCTCGGTCTCCAGCCTCCTGGCCTATCCTGCAGATTTTGGACTTGGCAGCCCCTACAATTGCATGAGCCAATTCCTTAAAATAAATCTCTCTGTTTTTCTCTTCCTCTTTGTCTCTATACACACATCCTATTGGTTTTGTTTCTCTGGAGAACCCTGAGTAATACATTGAGGGAGGATAGACATTAGTATATGTTTGTGTGTATGTGTGTGATGGAGGGGGGTGATAATAGGACCTGGGGTTTTATTCTTGTCTCTGGATAGTCTGGGTATACCAATTTTCAGACTATACTGATCATCCCAACATGAAAATAGGGTAAAACGTGATTTTCTGAGCCTCACAACCAAAGATTCTGCTTTAATAGGTATGAGGTGGGGCCTCAGGAAACCTGCCTTTTCTACCAAACACCCTGAGATTGTTCCAGTACACAGTGTTCACACAATTTAGTTAGAAACAATGGCCATGGGAATGTCACTTCTCAAGACAGGTGTTATGTTTTGAATGTTTGTGTCCCCTCAAAATTCATATGTTGGAATCCTAATCCCCAGTGTGATGTATTAGGAGGTGGGGCTTTGGGGAGGTGATTAGGTTATGAGTATGGACCCTCATGAATGGGGTTAGTTGTAGACTTTTTAATGATGGCCATTCTGACCAGTGTGAGGTGATACCTCATTGTAGTTTTTTTTTTTTTAATATTTATCTATTTAATTTATTTATTTGGCTGCACTGGGTCTTAGTTGCAGAACAAGGGATCTTTGTTGCTGTGTGGGGATCTTCATTGCAGCGTGTGGGATCTTTTAGTTGCAGCATGCAGGATCTTTAGTTGCAGCATGTGGGATCTTTTAGTTGTGGCATGCGGAACCTTTAGTTGCGGCATGCAGAATCTTCAGTTGCAGCATGTGGGATCTTTAGTTGCAGCATGTGAAATCTTGGTTGCAGCATGTGGGATCTAGTTCCCTGACCAGGGATCAAACCTGGGCCCTCCACATTGGGAGCATGGAGTCTTAGCCACTGGACCACCAAGGAAGTCCCCCTCATGGTAGTTTTGATTTGCATTTCTCTAATAACTGGTGATATTGAGCATCTTTTCATGTGCTTTTTGGCCATCTGTATGTCTTCTTTGAAGAAATGCCTATTTAGGTCTTCTGCTCACTTTTTGATTAGGTTGTTTGTTTTTATATTAAGCTGTATGAGCTGTTTGTATATTTTGGAAAGTAATCCTTTGTTGGTTGCATCATTTGCAAATATGTTCTACCATTCTGTAGGTTGTCATTTTATTCTGTTTATGATTTCCTTTGCTATGCAAAAGCTTTTAAGTTTAATTAAGTCCCATTTGTTTATCAAAAATATCAAATTTTATTTGGCATTTAAGCCTTCTCAAGAAGATACTGGAAGATGTGTTCCTCCAATAAAAGAGAGTGAACTAAAAAAGAGAAAGATAGAAAACAAGGGATATAATATAGGAGAGACAAGGCCCATGAAGGAAAATCCCAGGATCACAGCTGTGCTACAGAGCTAGAGAGCAACTGGTCTAAGACTGGAGCAGGTGAACGGTATCAGGAGAGATTTATTCAAGAAGATGAATCTGATAGAACCCCAACAGGCCTGATAGTTTTGAGATGATATTTCCACAACTGGGGGAGAGTTTGGTCTAAGATAGGGATAAAATCATAGAAAACTAAAAGAATAAAAACAATAAAACCAGATTTCAGGGAGAACAAAATGTTGTTCAGGAAAAGGAAAGTGATCGTGGTACACTACTTAGCTCATCCATGAGCAATAATAAGCAACAGTCATGTTGGGAGGTGGGGAGGACCAGAAGTGGACTAAGTATGGTCAAGGCAAGTAGCTGAAAAGCATTAAATCTTCATCCTCCAGAGTGTTAAGTCAAAACATAATGTTAAAAATATTTTCCACTTAAATGTCTCTTTCCCTTGACTTTGTAAGTGCTCATACTTTCTCTGTGTTCCAATAGTTGCAGCACAATGTTGAGTATATAACAGATGCTAAGGAAAACATTTTATGGTAAATCATTAGCTAATTGTTTATTTGAAGAGGAATTATATACTGACAGTCAGGCAAAATGAAAATGTTTGACCTTAACTTTATGTAAAAGTTTCCTCAGAAGTAGTTATGGAGTGAAGAAAATATTTTGAAAGTACATGTTAAAATTTAGAAATACCTTTTGCAATTCCTCTTACGGTATTCTCTTCACAGAAGAATTATAATATAATACATAAGAAAACATAAGCTTTAAATATAACTAAAAGATCATCTGACCATGTTTTCTGGTGGGTGGTCAAGTAAAATAAAGAGAAATAAGTCAGTATGAAAGCTATTGAAAATCTCACGTTCTTTCTATTTATGAGCATTTGTTTTTATCAAACACATTTGCATCTTGGGCACTTGCCCAACATAGATATGATGAAGGTAGATAAAATAATTTAGTACTTTAGAATCAGGAGGAGAAATCAGGATTGTGCTGGACTTGGAAATTTCTCATGGAGGAGATAAGGCTTGAACTAGCTCTTGTAAGGTCTACACTGATGATTACTAAGTTTTTCACAATAGATGTCACAATTTAATATTATCAGAGATCTAGTACTGCAGTAGAGTAGTTTAAATCAATTTTTCAGCTCTTTCAACAAACATTTATTGAACACCTACTATGTTTCAGGCTTTGGGATCACAGAGACGGATAAAAGATGGATATCTATTGAGTATGTATATTCAATACACACCATACTGCTAGATGGCACTGGGGTGCAGTCCTCACCTTCAAAAAGCTTGTAATCTAGTTAGCTGTGTGTGTGTGTGTGTGTGCGCGTGTGTGCACATGTGCATGTGTAAACCAATCAGAAAGCAACTGAGCCTAGGTTATAATCATGAGCTAACCTTAGTAATATTATATGAGTTCAGGAAAGCAGATTAGTATGAATTACCCAGAAATAACTTCTTAAAGGAGACGGCTTGGAGCTGAATACTGAAAAGGAGGGAGAAGGGGCATACCAGCAGGTATTAACAGGATGACAAAGACTCAGGTAAGAATAAGTATAGTTTGCTTAGCTAACCATAGGTAATGCTAGAAGATAGCTGAAGACAAAACTGACCATGTAAAGGGGGCAAGAGGGATACAAATTGGGGCATGAAAATTAACTTAAATCCCAAATTTTCGTTGAGAATATAGGCTTTGTAAATTTCATCCCCAAATTCTAACTAAACCCTTCTGTTTTACTTAGGCAGGAGAAAGAGCATAAATACAAGAGGGAATTCCCAAAACAATGGATAAAAAGGTTTCAATGATCATTTGATATGCATGTAATTTCCTTGGAACTCAGAAATATCAATACAAATTAAAATAGAGAAAAGCTTACCTGATCCAAGCTTTTATAGATTCTTTTAAAGACAAAAGCTTCTTTAAGCAATGAACAAACATGCATCACTGATGCCAGCAACATCATCAAACCATAAAGAAAACGGGAACCTTATGCCAAAGCGTAGGCTAATCATTGATACTCTCGTGGGCTGGTGAAGAGCCTACTCTACTCAAATGACAGGGCACTGGGTTTTCAGCATGTCCAGGAGATATTCCCATTGCAATTTGTCAGCAGATTAGCAAATGTTCTTAGTGACAGGAACACACAGCCCAGGAACCCTCATTGGTGGCTCAAATCACCTCAGTGCAATGTCGCTCTCCTCTCCTGGCTCCCTCTAATGGCCCCAAATACCAGTTAAACAGCTTTGCCATCTCTGTATCTAAATTTAGACATAGGTATCAAGTTTGGATGCCCGATGAGACTAAGTACTTTGCAGAAGTGTGAAGTAACCAGTCTTAAAATGGAAGAAAATAAAAGGAAGGAAAACACTAGAGGTGGATCCGACCCGATCCCTACCCCTATTGAAGTTTCATAAGATCACAGCTGAAGGAACATTCTACCGTAAATTGAAGGGCTCTGTATTAACAGCAGGAAACCAAAGCTCATCTCACAGCTCTTCGCCCGCTAATTCAGCATCTCCACCACAAATTCGAAAATCCTCACGTTGCCATGTATCGCCACCTAGTGTCCATAGGCTAACGCTAACATTAGCTGAGCCAAAAGGTGCCATTTTTCTGCAGTCACCCTCCAAGGGCTTCCTGTTAGACTTGGCAGTTCAGTACATCAGGATTCCTAGGGTTATTCCTCATTCTACTTCAGGGCATACCCATGAAAGTGTAATTTTGGATTTATTTTATTTTGTTAACCCCCATTTTGTGTATTATCCTCAAGTACTTTGAAATTGCAAATTGTTCCCCAGGATAACTCTTTCTCAACACTTAGCATATACCTCACTCCCACCTTTCCTTCTCCTTACTCTTGTCCATTATTGGGATGTGGACTCTCTATGTATAGTCTATACACTTTAATAGCATCATTTGCTGCATGAAATATAATTGGGAAGAGAGGGCTGTGCCAGAAATGCATCAGAATTTTTTATAACACCAACATTTGAGTGGCTTTCATTTTGGAGATTCACGCTTTCCCTCCTAGTCCCACAACCACACAGTGGGAGAGAGAAAGACATGTTAATGAATAAACAAAAATGAAAGGAATAACAGACTATAACAGAAATGAAAAATAATTCCAAGGATTAATTAAGTGGCCCTATTTCCCTCCAAGCAATCTTTAGTGTATAAGCCCAAGCAAGCCATTTCTAGACAGGAGGTATAAACATTTTTGAAGATGTGAGCTTTCAGTTAGCAATAACTCTCTGAAAGCATTTTTAGACCTACATTTTTTGAGGCAGACTTTTTCCATACAAGGCAGAATAGAAGATTTAATCAATTAGATGACCTTCGGGTACAGAAATATAAACATGGAACAGCTTCCTTAGCTTGCCTTTGAGTTAGATTTGCCAGATTGCCATGCAATTTCTAAGCCATACTTACACTAAAAAATTATGCATTGTTTATCTGAAACTCAAATGTAACTGAGTAGCCTACATTTTATCAGTCAACCTTACATGCGGAACAAAAGATGTAGTTGGGGAAAATAACCAGGCTCTTAGCAGAACCAGAGTCATTTTTATGGAAAGGGTGCTTTGGTGAGGTTTCAAAGACCAATATCAAAGCAAAGGTCCAAGACTATAAGCATTCAAATAATACTTTGCATTTATTTAACACTTCAAAATTTATAAAGTATTTCACATTTATTATCTGGGCCATCCTCATGATACCCCTTATGTGGGCATTTTTTATGCCTGTTTCAAGGCTCACAGACGTTACGGAATCGTCGTGGTGATCTACATGGAGCTTTACAGAAAAGCCAGAACTTGAATCCAAGTCCCCCAGCATGTTGCAGTGTCTACAAATAAAGACAATGTTCACGTGGACAGCACACAAGGCTTCAACCCCTGAGCTGCAGATGAAAATTAAATATCTGGCAAACCCAGTATAAAACTAACATTGTGATATAAGGCCAGGAAAAGGAAAAGATATTCTAAGAGTCATTGAGTGCCTTATATACTTTGACTGTGGAATCCAGTTTGGTTTTTTAAACCACAAAACATTCACTTTATTTCCCCAAGTACACTGAGACATTATTCCTTAGAATAGGTTTACTTACATGTACCCAAAATTTCTAAATCTCCAACCACTCTTTGTAAGCTGTTCATATGTCCTAGAGATCTTTAATAAAATCACAGGAAAATCCAACTCTGTTTAAATTAGAGTTCATTTTCCCTAGATCTTTACATTGCAAATTTAGAAAATGTTCTTGTAATAATTCTTTTGGCTGCTAACGGTGTCATTTTTAAATTGTACAGTAGTGACATCTACTGTTCATAGTGTATATTGCACTTCTCCCAGGACAGCTTTTATCTTTTACTGGTGGTCCTCAAACTCTAGTGTTCATAAAAATTCCCTGAAGGGTTTCTTAAAATGCAGCTTCCTTAGCCCCTTACAGATTCTGATTCTATATATATGGGGCGATTTACATTATGCAAGGCCCAATGCTACCATCTCTCTTCCGCTTCCTAGTCAATCTCATTCAAGAGAATTTAATTGTACATATGAATCACTATGGATTTTGTTAAAATACAGATTCTGGGGCAGTAGTTTTGGATTGGAGCCAGAGATTTTGCATTTTTAACAAGCTCCCAGGTAGCTTTATACCCTCCTTTCAAGTCTAAGTATTTCCACTTCTTTATGGAGCCAGATCACCACAGCCTGAATCCTAAGTTTACCAAATGTGACTTATAGATGCTTCTCACTCGGTGGTTAATCAGTTTTTGCTTAAATCTTCTCCTCGTCCTTGTTCTCTGCTCTGTCTACATGCTTTGAGTTCTAAAATACAGGCATAATCACCTCAAGGTAAAGTGGCTCAAAACAAAGCAGGCCAACATCCTGAGGGGAGTCCCACCTAAACCCATGCCTGTTCCTTTCTAGACCAAACAATGTCCCAGTACCAAAGAGATAGGAAGGTCGAGGCAGTATTATCACCTCTGATAAGCCTTGTGCATATATATAAGGGAACCAAAGCTCCTTACCACATTATCACTTCCCTATGAGAATGGAGTTCAGAGGAGTTCAGTGATGATGACAATAATGTAGCTGATGAGGAGGAAGAGGAGGAAGGCGATATCAGCTAACATTTATTGCACACTTGCTGAGTGCCACGCACTACGCTAAATTCTTTACATGGATTATCTTCATATATCTATGAAGTAGGTAATATCATTGTCTTCATCGTTAACGACGAGGAGAAAGACAGAAAGAAGAGCAGGTAGGCAACTGCTATATCTAATATCACAGTTAGAGTCCAGTGACAGACTGTATGAATCACATTCAAACTAAAAACCAAAATATTAAATCGTGGGCTCCTCCTCCTCCATTATGTCCTAGAGACAAATAACATTCACTCTGTAACATTTCTCTATATCATCCACATATTGCTACCTAGCAATGGATGGCTAGAACATATAAGGGGTTTCCAGGAAAATCTTGAGTTTTTAGAAATGGCCGAAACATATACCTGCCTTAATGTATCAAACACTAAAGAGCTATCACAGCACTGATGCAGGCAACTTAAAAAGATGTGTTCCCAATGGCTGAGTTCTATGACCAAGTCAAAGAATAAAAACCAAGTGTTCACACATCTTTTCTTTTATCCATACCCTTTTTTATTCATATCATTATCCCTTTTTACATGTTATTTTCTTACAACCAGGTAATAGTTCCATGCAACCTTTTTTTAAAAAAAAATAACACAGAATATTGTCTCCAAACTTCTAATATGCTTTAGATATGCTTGGTTAAGCAGAAAATATTCCCTCTTGTCTCTTTTGGTTTTATAATCCTACTCTCTTTACAGAAAGAGCTAGCTGCAATACAACAGTCTTTCCAAGTTGAGCATTCAGTGATGACTACATATTCCTCAGTTTGCTTAAATATGCATCCTTTGTTATTGAGAATCGATGTTTTCCAGAATAAAAAGGAAGCCATGTGTTTATCAGAAATTATTAATGCAGGCAGCTGTGAGAGTGAGATGAGAATGAAAACCCCAAGGATTACATATTGGCCTCTGAATAATTTCATAATCTGGTACTTTGATCAATCTTTATAGTTCTGTGAAGGCACTGCTTTGTCTATGAAGAATAAGAACAATCCAAGAGAGAGTGAAAGGAAGAAGGCGAATAGATAAGGGAAAATTGTAATAACATTTGAGAGACACATACTCACCTCTCGCTCTTCTTCTCCTTTATTTTATTGTCATGGAAGGAAGAGAGATTTTGGAGCCGGACAAATCCAAGTCTGAATCTCACATTCATCACTGTATGTAGTTGTATGGCATCAAGCAGTTTACTCAGCCTCTCTGAGTCACAGTTTCTTCGTTTATGCCAATGGAGACACTACTGCTCCCCCAGCCTGGTTGTTGGGTAGATAAGTGCTATTGAAGGATGGAGCCTGGAAACAGAAGAAAAAGCAGCTGTTACTAATGGTACCTGGTTATTAATGGTCACCACTTCTTCATCTGTTCAACTTTAAACAAATACTATTGATCACCTCGCTGTGGCGGGAATACAGTGAAGTCCCAGGAATACAGTGAACAAACAGGTGAAGTCTCTTCCCTTAAGAGGCTGTGTTTCATCCTTCGAATCCATAGTTATCAAAATTCCATCCTCCCACCCCCACTCCACCGAAACTCCTCTGACAAAGTCACCGTTGCCCTAGTTATCAAATACAATGGATTGGTTTTGGTCCTCAATAACACCTTTTTGTAGCATCCAGTAAAACTGAGCAGTTATCTTCTTCATGCCTAGAATACTCTCTCCTGATTTCCTTTTACCCTCTGACTGAAATTTCTCAGTCTCCATTGCTAGTTTTTTCTTCTTCTGTTACCCCTTTAATTAATATTTCCTACTCTTCTCACTTTTGCTCTTTTTCTTTTATACTCTACACTAGTAGTTCTTGATCTTTTCAGAGTCATGAACTCCTTTAAGAATCTGAAGAAGCTATGTACCCTCTCCCTAGGGGGGGGAAAAATGGATCTGCTTACAAATATACAAAAATTTGCATACATTTTCAGGAGTCTCACAGACCTTCCTCCCTAAAAGCCCATTGTTGAGTTCCAGGTTAAGGGGTTCCTATGGCTTTAACTGTTACTCATATGTCAATGACCTCAAATCTCTGTCTCCAGCATAAATCACTTTCCTGAGCAACAGGCCTGCTTTCAAATGCCCCTCAGGCATCTTAAAATTCAAACATCCCAAATCAAGTTCATTATCTTTCCCCTAAAACCTGTTTTCCTCCTAGGAGACAACACCTATGGGAAAGAAAACACTATTCTTAAACCTAACAGACACAGATTTAAATCCAGTCCTGGAAGCTTCATAAATATATGTAAGCTATGTGCTTTAATTTCTTCATATTAACATGAGGATAATAATATGTCCAGTTTCTGGATTGTTATGAGAATTAAAATAAATAATAGGAAAATCCCTATACAGGTGCCATCACATAGCATACATTCCACAAATTAATATTACTGGATTCCCAATCTCAGAAAAAGCAACTCCATTCACCAAGTATTCTAAGTCGAAAATTTAGGAGTTATCTTCAACTCGTCCTTTTCCTCATCTGCAACCAATGGATAGCTATGCAGTATTGATTCCTCAACTGCCCCCCCTGCCCTTAATTCAGGCTCGCATGTTCTTTCTCATGGACACAGCAATAGTCCCCTAACCACTTGATCCAGCGGTTCCAATTCCACATCCTTCCAACCTATCCTGTATACTGAAGCCCTAGGATCTTCCCAAGACACAAATCTGATAATGCCATGACTGCTTAAATCTGCCGAATTGCTTCTCGTTGCTTCCAGGGTTACATCCACCTTAGTACTGCACTGCAGGCTGACTATGATTTGGCCCCTGTCTACTTCCAACTTAATCCCTTGATTATTTGGGGATCTCCCCAACTCCCCAACTGTTTTGGATTCTGTATCTCTGTCCCAACTGCTTCCTTTGACTGAAATGTCCTCACCCCTGTAATGTCTTTTCTTGGCATTCAGGCAAACAACTACTCATCTTTCAAAACACTGATCAAGCATCACCTCCGCGATGAAGTTATTCCTGACAGCCTCCTGCCATTCCGCCTATCACTGACTCCTCTTATCTCCCACCTCTACCTGACAGATGATTTTCTATCCTGGCAAAGATGTATAACATATGGCTCCCAGGCTCAAAAAGCTTAGGATCATCATTCAACCAGTAATCTTATGATATAACCTAGACAAGTAAGCCGCTTTGAAGGAGAAATTATGAGTCATGAAGAAATAACAAATTGTAAGTAACTTCAACACTCAGAAGCCTCTGTGACTCCCAAGCCATGCGCTGTGCGTGTGCACGTGCTGTGCTATATGTGTTAGCTACATGTCAACTGATTTAACCTTCACAAACTATGAGTTGGCCACTATTATTATTCCCATTTTATTATTTTTTTAACATCTTTATTGGAGCATAATTGCTTTACAGTGTTGTGTTAGTTTCTGCTTTATAACAAAGTGAATCAGCTATACATATACATATATCCCCATATCTCCTCCCTGTTGCATCTCCCTCCCACCCTCCCTATCCCACCCCTCTAGGTGGTCACAAAGCACCGAGCTGATCTCCCTGTGCTATGCGGCTGCTTCCCACTAGCTATCTATTTCACATTTGGTAGTGTATATATGTCCATGACACTCTCTCACGTCGTCCCAGCTTACCCTTCCCCCTCCCCATATCCTCAAGTCCATTCTCTAGTAGGTCTGTGTCTTTATTCCTGTGCTGCCCCTAGGTTCATCAGTACCTTTTTTTTAGATTCCATATATATATGCGTTAGCATACGGTATTTGTTTTTCTCTTTCTGACTTACTTCACTCTGTATGACAGACTCTAGGTCCATCCACCTCACTACAAACAACTCAATTTCATTTCCTTTTATGGCTGAGTAAAATTCCATTGTATACATGTGCCACATCTTCTTTATCCATTTATTCCCATTTTAGAAGTGAGGAAACTAAAATAAAGAGACTAACTTGCCCAACATGACCCAACTAAATATATCAGTATGAATAAAGTATGGACTTCAGTTAATTTTTTAAAAATGTAACTGACAAATGAAAATTATATACTCTTTATAAATAGGGGGATATATATTTATTGCGCCTATTAAAGGCCTGGTGCATAGAGAAAAACGTTAAGTGCCCTATTCTCAAAAACAGTGATTTCTTGAAAAATAAAAAAAAACTACATACAAAGAACAGAAAACTGTACCTCTTGGAGGCAATAAGAAAGTCTTAGGGGGCTTCCCTGGTGGCACAGTGGTTGAGAATCTGCCTGCCAATGCAGGGGACACGGGTTCGAGCCCTGGTCTGGGAAGATCCCACATGCCGCGGAGCAACTGGGCCCGTGCGCCACAACTACTGAGCCTGCGCGTCTGGAGCCTGTGCTCCGCAACAAGAGAGGCCGCGATAGTGAGAGGCCCGCGCACCGCGATGAAGGGTGTTCCCCACTTGCCACAACTAGAGAAAGCCCTCGCACAGAAACGAAGACCCAACACAGCCATAAAAATAAATAAATAAATAAATAAATAAATAAATAAATAAATAAATAAATAAATAATAAATAAAATAAAAACAGCTTAAGGCAAAAACCCCATGGGTCACTCACATCTTGATATGGATTTGAAACTAAACATATTGTTATAGTTCTTTAAAAAAAAAAGAAAAAAGAAAGTCTTAGGGAGAGAGGAGGTTTTCAAATACCTCAGTTCAGTGAGTTAATGCACGACATTAAACGGCTGCCTAAATCCAGCTCCAAAGCTCAAGCCTCCAAGCTCCCAGGACACCCGCGCGTCACTTTATCTCCGCCCACGTCGCGGCGGGGGACTATCCAATGGAAGGGCGGCTCTACGTGGGCCTCCTGTGCGCGTGCGCATCATCGGCTCGACGATCCTTCCCATCGATGCGCTCAGAAGCAACTCCTTCAGTCTGGGCACTGCCAGCTTGTGCGCTACCGGCCCTGCCGTCGCGCCGCCATTTTGAAGACGGGAAGAGTCTGGGTCTCCAACACCTGGGGGCGGCGGCGGTGACTGGTACGTATGGATTCCGCCCGCGTTAGCCTCTCCAAATTCGCCCATCTTCGGGCTGCAGCTCTCGGTGTTGCCCCTATTCCCACAGTGTCCCTATCGCTGTCCCCAGTCGTCCTGTCACTCTGTCTTTAGGATCCTTTTCGCTTCCTCATCCTTCATCTCTGCTGGCACCTTTGCTTCGAACTGTCGTCGAGCAGCCCTGACCGGTGTTAAAATACCTACTTGCGAGCCTCTGGACTCCATCCCGGTGGAGCTCCTCATTGGCCACCCCGATCTAGTCGGAGTTGTGTTCCGCGGACTCGAACCGGGCGGGTTGAGAGCCTCACGCCCTCCTCTGGGCAGCGAGCTGTGCCCTGTGGGAGCGGGGGGCGAATTTGGGGGTTCGGGGAGAGCTTGGACTTTGGTCCTGTCTCGGTGGAGGGACACACAGTAGGCGGTGGTGGACGTTACCCCAGTGATCTGTTGTTAGAGCTTAATCCGTCACCGGCCTGTTTGTTTTGTCCTTTCCCAGGAATAACTTTACAAAAGGGACGAAATTTTTCGCCTGCCCTTCCCGCCAGAAATGGCCAATGTGAGTAAATTAGCCTCTAAAGAAGCAGTATAGTAATAAAATAGTTTGGGAACTCGTTAGGAAGGACGGGTTTAATGATAATGGCATTGATGGCATAATGTTTCTCGTAATTAGTGTATCAGAAATGGCAAGGGAAGCAAGGGGTGTGAATTAGGTTGATATGCTTTGCGGGTAGTTTGAACACACCATATTTCTCAATACACGTCTATTTATTTCTACAAATTCGTTCTTAGAAATAAATTCAGTGCCAGCACCCTTTCAGTAGTTTTAAAAGACATTATTTCAGTAAATATTTAGAATTATTTTTAAGCCGTTTTCTGTTTCTTTGGTTAGGTAAACTGAAGGTTTTGTAGTAGTTTCAGTATAGGAAGTCACCTTCCAAATACTACAAAATGGGCGCAAGAGATATTATTCTCACAACCAGAGAGATTTACTCACTGTAACTGTCCAGCGATTACTCAAACACATCCTGCCGTAGGGAACCCAAGACATATTTTAAAACAATTACAATAAGAGTAGAAACTAATTTTAAAAGCTACACAAAGGTACAGTGCAGATTCAGAGCTTTGTGGAGAGGGAAAAGTAGGGGTTTGTGTTCACTTAATCAGAGAAGCATTTGAGGTTTGAAAGATGGGTGGGATTTAGATAATCTGAGGTTTGGTTGGGCAGAGCAGGAGGTATATTCAAAGACACCCCCCCCCCTTTCAAAAATCAGGAAGTCAGTTCTGTCTTCCTGAATGTAAGATGTGTGAAAGAGATTAGTGAGAAATAAGGTTGGATTGTGGATTTGGGATCAAGTAATAGAGAGTCTTGAATGCCAAACCCAGTAATTTGGACTTTATTCTTTAAATTTTGGTGATTTAATTAGAGCTGTGTGTTAGGAAGACTAATATGGCAACAGTTAGCCAGGATAGTATTCCTGTAGTCAAATATGATATACTAATAGTCTAATGGTAAGACTATAGGGCCAAGTCGTAAAAGTAGACCACTAGTGTATCCCGTGTGTTAAGGTGAATTCATACCTAGCCATAATCATAGGAAGGGAATGTTGTAAAAGAAGCATGTGCTACTCTCAAAGGAAAGATCCGAGTCAGAGTAGTATGCTAATATTTGACCTGGCTTTATTTTGATTTGAATGAATAAATTAATCCAGTAGGTATTTTGAAGGATGCTTTTATAAATCCTTTTATTGTTAGAAAGAAGTTTACATAAAACAATATTCAAATATATGTTTAAAAATTTGTGTTCGTTTATGTGCATTTTAAGTGCTGAATGGATGTTACTAATGAAACATGCAGATAGATATGTATGTCTTCAGCAATTTAGTTCGCATACATAGCATGGGTCAGGTATGTGTATGCTTCAGAGGCTAAACAGGTCAGTTAAGAAGCCTTGGTGGGGACTTGTACAAACTGAAATACTCATTTCTGATATAAAGGGAGCAGCCTTTCCTCAGCTACAGTGATGTGTTGCCAACTAATGTCATTTGGGAATGTGAATCCAGCGCTGCCAGATCTTTGGACTTTGTAAGAACAGCTGAAAGTCTGGATCTTTTGTGTGAAATATCACAATTGCTCAATGTTGACATATAATTCAAATTTCTTATACCACTGAGAATTACCATTTTTGTCTCTGAGCAGGTTGGGTACAGACCCAAGGGAGGATGCTTAAATTTTCAGGTGGACAGAATGCTCTGGAGACAGGCCTTGCATTTTGGAGACATATAAAGGAGGTTCTGTCTATCCAGATCTTGTAGAAAGAGTTGGAATTTGTCAGGCCTAGGAGGAGAGGGAAAAGGGCGTTTTAGCAGAAGAAATCTTATGGCAGTATAAAAGAAGGCAGAGAAATATGGGAAAAGTTGGGTAGATATTTTTATGTGACTAAAGAGTGGAGTAAGAGAAGGGGGGATAAAATGAGTAAGAAATTATGTCAGAGAAGTAGAACGACCAGTTAGGATGTATCCTTGTACTTAGGATGAGAAAGTCAGAAAGAACACAGGGCTGGATTTCAGAATACTATGTGAAAGGGAAAAAGAATGATTCTACAGTATCTAGACTATTTCAACATCCTGGTAACTATTTTTCATACCACCTCTCTAATCCCACTCCATTCTCTACACTGCCCTTAGTGGTACATTCCTTAAAACATCCTTTATTTTTAACAGTTTACTCTATTCCTCCCTGCCTACAGGTTAAAATTCTGACTTATTATCTTGATGTAACAGGCCCTTTCCTGTCTGTGTCAAGTATAAAGCCTTTTATAGTTGCCCACAAGTTAACTTCCAAGCCTGTTTTTTACTGCACTACCTTATATCCACCTTCAGTGAACTTGTCACTCTTCTGAGTACATCCTTTATGACTCCTTCCCTTTGTTCCTGAAAGTCACTCATTGAAATGCCCTTTCCCCAGCAAATTTCTATTTCTTCACAACTAAGTATATCCTCCATGAAACTTTTTGCCTATGTCCTCAAGGGTTTCTTAATTGTTCAAATCTTTTAATAGCATTTCACAGATGATATGGTATTTGTTCTTACATGTTTTCCACTGATCTAAGAGTCAGCGATTTTTTTTTTTTAATATAAAGAGCCAGATAGCAAATATTTTAGGCTTTGTAGGCCGTAGAGTCTCTGTGAAGCTACTTAACTCTGCCATTATGACATGAAAGCAGCCACAGACTATACATAAATGGGTATGGCAATAAAACTTTATTCACCAAAACAGACAGAAGGCTACATTCAGCTATAGTTTGCCAACCCCTGCATTAAATTATTCTGACTTAAGTATTTTGATTAAAGTTTATACGTGAGAGATGTTTACACATTCATCCACTGTAACTGACCTCAGAGTCTAGGGAATGAACATAAGAGCAGAAAATGTATCACAAAGGTGTGTGCTAAAATGGAGGAAAGTGGACATTGCCATAAAACCAAGAGGAAAGATGGTATGGGAGATAATTAGTACAATTTACAGCAGTCAAAGAAGAGAAGAGTTAGAAAGTAAATAGGTTTTGTTTCTAGGAGAGGTTTTGAAAGTTCTTTATTTTGAGAATAGAATCTTATTAGTTGTGCTACCTTTTTAGTGTCATCACTAAATAGGGCAACTTTTGGAGGTTCCCATTCTTTCTGTATGGCACTCTTAATTCTGGCCTTGGGAAAGCCATATATTTTTACTCAAAGTAACTTATTACTTGTTTTTTAAATATTTGTATTTATTTCTAAAATTATAAGTATACATGATGCGTATCCTGTGGTAGCTGCTCAATAATAGTAGAATAAACATTGGTTTTAAAAGATATATTGCAATGTGAGGATTTGCCAGAGATTGTCTGTGTTAGTATAGCATTTATATCCAGAATAATTTTGATTTTTCTGTCATTCTTAGGTGCTCTGTAACAGAGCCAGACTGGTTTCCTATCTCCCAGGATTTTGCTCTTTAGTTAAAAGGGTTGTCAATCCCAGAGCCTTTTCAACTGCAGGATCTTCAGGTTCTGATGAGTCTCATGTGGCCACTGCACCTCCAGATATCTGTATGTAAAAGTTATTATTGCTTTACTTATAATTGTTTCATAACATTCTGAGTTGTTTCCTGTAATACAGTAAGTCCCCTACATACGAACCTTCAAGTTGTGAACTTTCAAAGATGCGAACACGAGTTCGCATGACCAGTCATGCAAGTTAGTTCACGTGTCTGGTGTACGTTGTCACGTGCGTGCATTCTCTACAAGTGGTTGTGCTTTTGTGTACTTTATTGTACTGTATAGAGTACAGTAGTACACTATCTTTATTTCAAGCCCAGGATGTCCGGAAGCAAGCGTAGAAGCAGCGTATAGCTGGTATTGCTAAGAAGCGCCAAGCAATAAAAATGGAAACAAAAGTGAAAATAATTGAGAGAGTGGAATGAGGCAAAAAGAAGGTAGACGTTGCTCGTTCTTATAACATGAATTGTTCAACCATCAGCATGATTCTAAAGAACAAGGACAAGATCATGGAACACGTGAAGTCTGCTGTGCCGATGATGTTGACAGTAATAGCGAAGAAGCGTGGAAAAGTGATGAAGGAGTTGGAGAAACCTCTCAGTATGTGGGTGCAGGATCAGCATCAGCGTCAAGTCCCGCTCAGCTTAATGCTGATTCAAGAGAAAGCTAAAAGCCTTTATGAAGACTTGAAACATGGCAAAGAATCAGAGGGCACATCTTTTAATGCCAGCCATGGCTGGCTTCATCAGTTCAAGGCTAGAGCCAACCTTCACAGTGTAAAAGTAAGTGGCAGGGCAGCAAGTGCAGATATGGTAGCTGACCAGGAATTTCCCGAAATGCTTCGAGAAATTATTGATGAAGGTACGTATTCACCCAAGTTTTTGATGTGGATGAGACAGGACTGTACTGGAAGAGGATGCCAGAGGAAAAATTATATCAGTAAGGGGGAAAAGTTGATGCCAGGCTATAAAGCAACAAAGGATAGGCTAACTCTGTTGTTTGGTGGCAATGCTTCTTTCCAGCGATATGAAGCTGAAGCCTCTCTTAGTTTATCACTCAGAGAACCCAGGAGCCCTTAAAAACATAGCCAAGGGCTCTCTTCCTGTTGTGTGGAAGAGTAACCCCAAAACCTGGGTCACACAGGCCATTTTCCAGGACTCGTTTTCCCACCACTTTACCCCAGAGGTAGAGAAATATTGCTTGGAGAAGGACATCCCATTCAACATTCTTTTGCTGCTCAGCAATGCTCTGGGCCACCCCCCATTCATGAACTACTTTCATCCCAACATCAAAGTAGTGCATCTGCCACCAAATACCATGTCTCTCATCCAACCTATGAACCAGGGAGTTATAGCAACTTTCAAGAAATATTATTTACGTCACAGTTTTCATCAGGCAGTAAAGGCAAGTGACGAATCAGGAACAACCTTGTGACAATTTGGAAGGACTGTAACATCCACGAGGCCATAAAAAACATTGACTTTGCTTGGCATGAGGTTACAGCCGTCCCCATGAATGGGGTTTGGAAGAACCTTTGCCTGCAGTTTGTTCACAATTTTCGTGGATTTGAAAGGTGGATGAGGAGTCCAAAGAGGTCTTCAGCAACTTAGTGACCCTCAGCAAGAAGCTAGAGTTAGATTTGCAAGAGGACGACTTCATTGAAATCCTTGCTGTGCACCATGAGGAGCTTACTAATGAAGACCTGATGGAATTGGAGGGCAAGAGAAAGGACGAAAAGAGCCAAGAGGAAGAAGAAGTAACTGAAGAACCAAAGAGATTCATGATGCAGGAAATGGCAAGGGGGTTTTCTTTATTTGAGAAGGCACTGTTAGTTTTTGAGGCACAAGACCCGAACGTAGAACAGTACACAAAGGTTGCAGCAGCCATTCAGAATGCAATCCGGTGCTGCCATGTCATCGATGATGAGAAAAAAAGACCTACTACCCAGACATCACTGGATTGTGATAGGGTAGATAGAATTGAGTCCAGCAAGGAAGCGGAGCCTGTGCCATCCACGTCGGGCATCAGTGAAATTGCAACTTGCCCTCCATCTCCTTGCTGATGATCCTTCAGCTCTGTCATCTCCCACCTCCTCTTGCTCCTCCAGTCAATAACTCTTCTTGCCTGTTCACTTGATGCCAGCCCCGTATGCCAGCTGTTGTACGGTACTACTGTACTTTTCAAGGTACTTTACTGTAAGATTAAAGGTCTTTATTTTTTGTGTTTGTTTTTTATGTATTACTTGTGTGAAAAGTATTATAAACCTATTACAGTACAGTGCTATATGCTAGCCGATTATGTTAGTTGGGTACCTAGGCTAACTTTATTGGACTTACGAACATGCTCTTGTAATGGAACTCATTCGTGTGTAGGGGACTTACTGTATTTCTTCTTGAGGTTTTACTGATTTTCTAAAGTTGAGTTTATCCCATTGAAAATAAAATCAGAGCTCTTGCCTAAATATTTGTACCAGAAAGTTACAATATTTTTAAAAAAAAAGAATGAATATTGGTTTCTAAAACTTACTTTCTTGAACTTTAGTTTTTTCCTAATTATCTTTGAACACACAGTCCTCCCTGAAACAAATCTTCTTTTGATCTTACTAAACTATGTTACTACTTCTTGCCATTCTTTGCTGAATTTCTTAAATGTAGCTGTCACTTTGAGTGTTTATTAAACCAAAGTCTGCTTTTTCTTATCCATCTTGTGCACCAGTGTCATATTAATCATTCTAAAATACTTTAAATCATGTCACTTCCTTCATAAGCCTCGATTATCTCCCACTGCTTTCAGTAGCAGTTCCTAAACTATTCCCAAGCTATGAATTGTGCAAGGATGAAAAAAAATTTTTTTTTAAGTTCTGTGATTAGTTAACTTGGAGAAATGCTTTATACCATAGTAATATCTTAGAGGTTTATAATACACACTAAAATATTCAGGGAGAGGTCTTAGAAACTTTACCTAATGTATTCTAAAGGGATTGCCCATGGAATCCTTTTTCATGCAACACATTACTTACAGTGTAATATAAGTTCACTTGGGCATGCAAAGCCTCCCCTGGTTTTCTTGCTCCAGTTTTCTAACTCCATCTCTGATTACTCCTCAGTTTTCATGATCTGAAGGCTAAATATACATCTGTCATAAATGAAAGATTTGTCACTCAGAATATGTAAAGGGTTTGTATTGTGAATATACAGCCAACCCTCCCTATCCATGGGTTCTGCATCCTCACATTCATCCAACCAAGGATTAAAAATATTTGGGGAAAAAAATTCCAGAAAGTTCCAAAAAGCAAAACTTGAATTTGCCACACACCAGCAACTATTTACATATCATTTACATTGTGTTCGATATTGTAGGTAATCTAGAGATGACTTAAAGTATACAGGAGGATGTGATGTACAAAGGTTACAGTATATGCGCATACAGTTGACTCCTGAACAACATGGTTTTGAGCTGCTCAGGTCCACTTTATACGTAGATTTTTTTCAAAAATAAATAAGTACGGTACAATTCTCGGTTCATTGAATCTGAGGATGTGGAACCGACTATACAGAGAACTGACTATAAATTATACTCAGATTTTTGACTGCATGCAGGGTTTGAACAGCTAACCCCTCAGTTGTTCAAAGGTCGATAGAGCTATGCCCTTTTATATAAGGGACTTGAGCATATGCAGATTTTGGTATCTGTGGGGGTCCAGGGAGCAATCTCCTGTGAATAACTAGGGACAACTATATAAAGAATTTTCGTAGATCAATAGGAAGAAGAAAACCCAGTAGAAAACCAAACAAAAAATTTCAAAAATGGATTTGAACAGGCTATTTCTGTAGGAGAAAACCTAAATGACTGGTAAACATTTGAAAATATGCTCGAATTCACGGTTAATATGGGATATTTATGTAAAGAAACAGATCTGAATAATCTGTAGAACCCATGTTCTTCAAAATAGCTGGTAAGTTTAAGTTTGTGAACTGACTCCAGTCAATCATTAGTGGCTGTCTAGAGCCTTGTTACTCAGTGTGATCTGCAGACCAGCATAGCATAGCATGGCATAGCATCAGCATCATCTGGGACTGTTCAGAAACGAAGAATTTTTAGCCCCACTGCAGACCTAGTAAATCAGAATCTGCATTTTGAGAAGATCTTAGGTGATTCTTAAATAATTAAAAGTTTGAGACATACTGGGCTAGAGTGTTTAGGTTGAGAATCATGTGACAATGTCTGTGTTCAGCAGGGAAAAGTTCCTCGATTGATGGGTGATGTCTGTCTTAGGTATGGAAGAGAGATATGGTGTCACATGGGGGCAGCCATATTGACATGGCCGTTTTTAGTCACTCAGTTCTGGCAGAGTATTTATAAATATTTTTATTGCCAACTAAAGTCTGCAGCAGTTGTCGCTTCCTTTCTCTAAACAAAATTCCTACTCTGAGTATTTCTTCATTTGATTTTCTAATTTATTCTTTTCTGGATCTTTTTGAATTTTTCACATGTTAGGATTTTTTAAAGTTTTACAGGAATAAAGTAATGTGGTCTATTCTTCTGTAAGTATTAAATCCATATTAACTCATGTAGCTGGTAAACAGGGCATTATGTCACATTGGTTCATACAAGATTTTTTTCCAGTCCATTAATGTTTTGTGCCACCAGGTAACAGCAGTTGAATGCCCCTCCCCAAGGGTAGCCACCATTAAGTCTGATGTCTTTCCTTACAGATGTTTTTTTTTTTACTGTATTTAAAAACACAAATATAAGGATGAAAAATAAATGTCATATATGCTGTTCTTTGACTTAGCTTTTTCTTTTAATGTAATATGTCCTGGACTTCGTTCACTATCAGTAAAGATTTACCATATTCTTTTTAATGACTGTCAAGAATTACATAGTATGGGAGTTCCCTGGTAGCCTAGTGGTTAGGATTCCAGGCTTTCACTGCCATGGCCCGGGTTCAATCCCTTGTCAGAAAACTGAGATCCCACAAGCCGCACAGCATGGCCAAAAAAAAAAAAAGAATTACATAGTATGGATTACAGTACTTTATTGAATTCTTTCCCTATTAATGGAATTACCTATGAGCTGACAGCTGGTTGCTTTGATTAGTCTTTTGGAATAACATGAAACAAACTAATTTATATTTACACAGGAAAGCAAACTTCAGAGAACTATTGGTTAGGTAAAAAAAATGCCTAATTGGAAGAAGAACATTCTTTCAGTCTACCAACGTACTTAACTAGTAAGGAGAAAATAATTCATTTTGTCGTTCCTCTTTAGGCTCTCGAACAGTTTGGCCTGATGAAACTATGGGACCATTTGGACCTCAGGATCAGAGATTCCAGCTTCCTGGGAACATAGGTTTTGATTGTCACCTCAATGGGACTGCATCACAGAAGAAAAGCCAGATTCATAAAACTTTACCTGATGTTCTAGCAGAACCTTTATCGAGCGAAAGACATGAGTTTGTTATGGCACAATATGTGAATGAATTTCAGGTAAGTTGTTAAGGTCATTCTGTTTTTCTAATTATTAATGCTATATTAATTTCTGATAACTGTACATATTACTTTCATTGAAAAAGTAAAAAAAAAAAAATCTATTTAAGTCCAGTATAAACAGAAACAACATATATAGCTTTTAAAAGCTTAGCATTGTCCTGTACATAATGTTTGCTATATAATTTTTTTCACTTAACTACATTGTAGTCTCTTTTAGGTAATTAAATAATTCTTCAAAAATATCTTTTTTTAATAAATGTTTATTTCAAATATAAATAACTTAATTCTATAACTGGAAATTTATATTCCCTGTTTTTCACTTTTATTAATGATAATTGTAATTTATGTATGGACCAAATTCCAACTAGTATATTCCTCTAGCCATTTAAAAACTTAAGAAAATTTTGAGATCTCTGAAACTCTGGATACAGTAGACTGAAGAGGAGGATTTTTAAATAGCTTTTGTAAAAACAATCCCTGAGGGGTTTTTTTAATGAGTTTTTTAAACTGGTATTGCATATGAATTTTTTAAATGCGTTTTAAAACTAGTATTGCGTCATTGCTCACTCAAATGGAAAGTTACATGCATTTCAGAGTTTCAAACTCCAATCCTTATCATTTTTCATATTTCTATATAGCTTCAGGTTGAGATTTTGATCAAAGCCATATTATTAAAAGCAGCAACCCCTCACAATTATGGGTGATATCAGATAACCTAACACTGGGACACAGTTGACCTCCCCTGACTTTTTATCTCAGATATTCCTTCTCAGTCTTTTTGGCTCCTCCTCTGTCTACCAGTTACATGATATTTCCCAAATGTCTCTGATCTTCATTTTCTCATTTGACTTGCTCCCTGGTCACTTAAGTCCTTGGCTTTCTCCACAGGCTGTGTTTTCATATTTCCTAGCTTCTTATTTCTGTTTCTGACATTTTTGGTTTTATATTACTGTCTGCCTGCCAAACATCTTTATCTGGATGTCTCAGAAGTCCCAAGATTTTACACGTCTAGTACTGAATTTGTCCTTTTTTCTCTCAAAACTTGTCCTTATTCCCATGTTGTCAGTAGTATAAGTGACTTAGTCATCCTCCCACTGTCCCAAAAATAAAAATTATAGTGCCAACCTTGACTCCTCTTTTCATCATACCCCCTAAATAGTGACAGAATTACATTGCTTCTGTCTCTGAAAGTAGCTCTTAAATTATTTGTGTACCTTCAGTTCTCACTAATACTGCCAAAGTTCAGCGCCTCCTTATCTTACCTCAATTTTTAGAGGCATTATAGTATGATGGACTGTGGAGATAGGATAAATCTGTATTCAGAGATTAACTCAGCCATTTACTTAATTTTGTGACCTTGAGAAAGTTACTTCACCTTTCTGAGCCTCTGTTCCTTTATATGTAAAATGAGTATAATAATACCTGGCCTACAAATTTGCTATGAGGATTAAATGTGAAAATGTATGTAAAATACTTACTACACTAAGTGATCAGTAATTGTTGGCTGTTACTGGTCTGTCACCTGCTCTTCCTCATTACCATACATCCTCTACAGTAATACTGTCATTAGCTTTTTATATCACATCTTGATATTCCTCATTGCTTTTAAACTAAAATCAAAATTTCGTAATGTGGCATAAATGGCTTTCCACAATTTTGATCCCTTATCTTTCTCACCTTACTTCCCACTACTTCCTACTCCTTCTGTTCTCCAGTCACAGCATATTTTCATTTTTTTTTAATTACACCATTCTCTTTGACTATTGCATGCCTTTGCACTGTTATTATCTCTTGCTGGACTGTTTTTTTCCTCCTGAATTCTTAACCTATATTCTGTCTATTCTTTATCTGTCAGACACACATGTTAATTAACATGTAACTCAAACGTGATTTCAACCTTTTCCTGATTTCTGCCAGCAAAGCAAGTTTCTTTCCCATCTATACCTCCAGAAGACTTCCATTATAACTCTATAGCACTTCTGATATGGACTGCATTTATTTGTTCATGCATTTTTCTTCTACTAACTCTTATATACCTAAGAGTGAAGACTGGATTTTTTACCATTGTAGTGCCTGTTCCTGTTTATAATGTCTAGTGTATAATAGGCACCCAGTAAATTTCAGTTGAATAAGAGCCTCTAAGCGCTTCCTGTTGGAGAAGCTATATATTTAATCATGTTGCTTTGTAAGTTAGTGTTCTTATCCCCATTTTACAGATTATAGAACAAAAGGAAGGATAATTAGATATAACAGAATATCAGAAGAGGTAACATTGTAAGACATAATCATGGCGTGTTTTAGTTAGTTTTTTAGCCAACTTCTATTCATATTAAGTCTTAGAATATCAGGGTATTTATCTGTTTCTTTTTTTAATTCACCATTTTTTTAAAATTTTCAAATATTACATTCATCATAGAGAAAAGTTTGAGTATGTAAGAAAACACTATTACCCCATCACCAGCTAGATTAGGATTACTGAAAAAACTTTCTAGGGAAAACAGGTTTATAACAGGCAAGGTATTTTATTTGAACTCCAGATTTTGTTTACTTATATTTCTTATTCCACCTTAGGGTAATGATGTACCTGTTGAGCAAGAAATTAACAGTGCGGAAACTTACTTTGAAAGTGCCAAAGTAGAGTGTGCAATCCAAACATGTCCAGAATTGCTGCGAAGAGGTATGTTGTGCTTTATTCATTTTTACACTAGTGTGTGTTAGATAATGTCACTAATTTTTTAATGTGTTGAATAATGTACTCCATAGGAATCGTAATGCTTTATAACTTAGTATTTTAATGTGTCTAGCTGGAAATGATGATTGCCTGGCCAAGATAAGGCTTTCAAGTGTCCCCTAACATCTGACCTCATGCTGCCATTAGATAGGAATAGTAGAATTTTTAATAACTTTTTTCCTAAATCTTTCCCTAAAGTCATCCCACTCCTGGGTGATTATTACAGCCCTAATTTCCATGAGCTAATACGTTAGTACTACTGAGAAAAATCTTAATAATAAACTTTTTTTTTAATTACAAGACCAACAATATGTAACCCAACTTACTCTTCAGAATTGTTGGCAATATATTTTCGTTCATCCAAAAAGAGCAGAAGTAAACCAAAACTAAATTCATTTCATCCTTTTCAAAACTAATATGCATTTATAAACCTAACTTGGTACCATAATAATTTAACTTAATCATCATTTTTCTAAAGTATTTTATGAACTGTTTCTTTTTTTAAAAAATTTATATTTTTCTGGAGTTTTATTCTTATTTCACTTACAGATTTTGAATCACTGTTTCCAGAAGTAGCCACCAACAAACTAATGATTCTGACTGTAACACAGAAAACTAAGAATGATATGACTGTTTGGAGTGAGGAGGTAGAAAATGAAAGAGAAATGCTCTTAGAAAAGGTAATTCTTTCAGCTGCTGACAATTTAATTTTATGATCTTATTTAAATACCAATGAACCAGTGTTTTAAAATGATGACTATTTTTTCTAGCCTTTATTAATTCTCTGCTAATGTATTCCAGTACTAAAAAGCTTACATGTTTTCTGAGAATAAAAATACCACAATTTTTTTTTTTAGTGTCTTTGAAAAACTTAGATTCTGTCCAGTACTTCCTCAGTTTTTTTTAAATTTATGTCTGTTTTAGGAAAGTTGGGAATATAGTAAACATCAAAAATGTAAAATTAACTCTTCATACCCATCTCTCTCTCCTTCTCTCTGATCCTCTCTCTCCCTCCATGTCTCTTTCTCTCTCTCTCTCTCTCTCTCTCAAGCATGTCAAGTAAAAAGTGAAAATACCTCAGCCTTCTTAAAGGAGTAAACAATAACAGTGTACAGTACAATAATAATATAATAATGGTATATACCCACATTTTTTCCATCCTTTGCTTTTAACTTAGAAGATATGTTTTGACACCTTTCCATAACATTATGCATAGATTTTATTTCATTCTTTGTAAAAATCTGTGTAATATTACATTGCATGGGCAAACCGTAAATTTTTTAAATTATTTAAAAAAATTTTTAGTCATTTATAAGTTGAAAATCAAACTTTTGCTATTACAGGCAGTGAATATATTTGTACATATATTTTTTGCACATACTTATGTATTCCTAAATGGGGAATTGCTGAATCAGGGGGTATATTCATTTTAAGTTTTGAAAGATACTGCCAATTAGCCCTCCAAAAAGACTGTCCTAGTATATATGCTCTCACCTTTACCCTGGATATTAGCATTACTTTTCATTTTTACCAACCTGAGAAATGATAAGTAGTAACTTAAAGTCTTACATTTAAAAATTATATGATTATTTATCTAAGAGTTTGAGGTTCAGTTATATCAATTTTTTTGTCTACAAGATAGAAAGGAATATTCCTTTGCCTGTATGACATGTTGGGATTAGCTCACTTGGACACCTTAGCTAACTATAGTTGAAAAAATTCTCTTTATTAATTTACATACAGGATAATATTTGGAATTATTTTATATTTTCTTTAGGGTTGGATGTATGGTTCTCTTCATTAATAAAAATATTATTTACTGAATAGAGTATTTTATGGTAATGACTTCATACTTAAGTGTCCCGCATATAGCTTTACTAATAAATTCCATGTAGTAATTAATAATCATGAGCAAGTTATATATGCCATCTAACAAAGAAGTTACAGAGAAGCATAAGACATTCTCTCTGATCTTTAAAAGATGGGAATTTGGAGAAGTGAAATTTAAATACATAATAACTCAATAAACAGTTTCTATTTATATATTAAGACAATGATTAGTAAATGTATACTGCCATTTAAACACTAGAGAGTTTGCTCTCACATGTGCATTGCATTAGTAAGTCCTACTTTTTGAACCATTCAAGATTCTGAGCCTCATTTGATACTGACCCCAGTATAGATGTAAGTCAGCAACAAAGACCCAACGCAGCCAAAAAATAAATTAAAAAAAAAAAAAAAACAATTTCCAGCTTTTGAAATGGCAACACGCTTTATCATGTGTATTTTAAACTTTATAATGACTAAAGCTATTTTATTTTTTTATGAAAAAAACATTTTTTATTTTAGACATGTTAGTGGTTATTTTAGAACCACACATAGCTTACTGTCCAAGTAGATATTATATGTTTTATGGTTTAACTCTATTTCGAGTTTTTTCCAGCAGATGTCAGTGTTTGCTATTGATGAGCAGAAATCTTTTTTTTTTTAATTAATTTATTTATTTTTGGCTGCGTTGGGTCTTCGTCGCTGCACACGGGCTTTCTCTAGTTGTGGCGAGCGGGGGCTACTCTTTGTTGCGGTGCGCAGGCTTCTCATTGCGGTGGCTTCTCTTGTTGCGGAGCACGGGCTCTAGGTGTGCTGGCTTCAGTAGTTGTGGCTCGCGGGCTCCCAGCGCAGGCTCAGTAGTTGTGACACACAGGCTTAGTTGGTCCACAGCATGTTGGATCTTCCCAGACCAGGGATCGAACCCGTGTTCCCTGTATTAGCAGGCGGATTCTTAACCACTGCGCCACCAGGGAAGTCCCAAGCAGAAATCTTTAAGAAAAATATTTAAACTGGTTCTTTTTGTGATCATTTGGGATTCTTTTAGTTAACCTTTGCAAACATTTAAATGCATCGTTTTGTTCACCTTGTAGTTTTTGTGTATGGCACATCTTTTATTAAATTGGTACATAATTCTAATGACTTTCCTAAACCATATTCAGTTTTCCTATTTTTAAGAATTATGAGGATTAATGAAATACAGCAGTAAGTGTAAATATTAAGTATGAAAATAACCTATAGAGTACAGTATTATCTAAATGTTTTTCATTAGTTTACAAGAAAGTACAGGCATACCTTGGAAATATTGCAGGTTAGGTTCCAGACCACCATAATAAAGCAAATATCGCAATAAAGTGAATCACACAGATTTTTTGGTTTCCTAGTGCATATAAAAGTTATGTTTATACTGTACTGTAGTCTAAGTGTGCAATAGCATTATGTCTAAAAAAATGTACATACCGTAATTTAAATATACTTTATTGCTAAAAAAGCTAACCGTCATCTGAACCTTCAGTGAGTCATAGTAGTAAAACATCAATAAAGATCACAGACTACAGATCATCATAACAAATATAATAATAGATGCAAAAGTTTGAAATATTGAGAGAATTACCGAAATGCCACACAGGCACATGACGTGAGCAAATGCTATTGGAAAAATGTTGCCAGTAGGCTTTCTGGACACAGGGTTGCCACAAACCTTCAATTTGTAAAAAACTTATCTGCGAAGTGCAATAAAATGAAGCCCAAAAAAATGAGATACGCCTGTAGTTGGAGAAAATAGGTTAAAGTTGTATATCTCTATAGCAGGGATCAGCAGACTTTTTATGTAAAGAGCCAGATGGTAAATTTTTAGGTTTTGTAGGTGATAGGTTCTCAACTACTCAATTCTACCATGTATTGTTAAAGCAACCACAGACCATATATAAGTGAACAGGCATGGCTGCGTTCCAGCAAAACTGTATTTACACAAACAGGCAGGCAGCCAGCCAGGTTTGGCCCTCGGGCTATCACTTGCTAACCCCTTGTTTAGGATGTGGCCCATATGCCTAAGGCTTGGACTTCTGAGCATCTCAGCTGAGTGCCAGAGATGCTCCGTGAGGTCTCATCACTCTAGGTGGGCCAGAAATTCATGTTACCCTGTAGTGCATGACCCCTAATATCACCATTCAGCTCTCAGCCTCGCAGCTGGCACTCTTTGCTAGACCTTGAGGAATCTCACCTTGTATCTGTGCAGCTCAACCCTTGGCTACTGAACCAGGGCAAATTGCTCTGCGGACCACGTGGGAACCCCATTTGTGCATCTCCCTCTGCTCCAGTACCCTACGCCAGAAATTCCAGATGCTTCAACAGTTCAGAACTCTTGCTTTCTACCTCCTCAGCTCAGTGACACTATCACTTTGCTTGGGCTCCACTTCTTTGCCCTGCAACAAGAGAGTGTCCCCAGACAGAAGCCTGGAGCATATATGGGGATCACCTTATTTGTTTCCCTTCTCCGCTGCAGTTTTGTCTGCCTTTTGTTCAGTGTCTAAAAACAGTTGCCTCATATATTTTGGTCAGTTTTATATTTTTCAGCAAGTGGCAAGTTTGATAACTGTTACTTTGTTATGGCTGTGAGTGGAACTGTGCCCTTGTCTTTAAACACTTATGGTCTGTTTTTGTTTTTTTTTTTTTTTAGCATTCTAATCTGATTCTAATATTTGCTTTTAGTCTTTTTCACTGCTTAGACTTCTGATAAAGCTAATAAAGACATTGTAGGAATGAGGATGGTAAGACCAGGATTTTAATACATGCACGTGGTCTGTAATGTTTATACACAATACAAAAAATAGAGAGGTGTATAGTGAAAAGGAAGTATGCGGTCCAGCCCTGTACCCAATCTATCCATTTATCTTATTATTTTTATGTGCCTTTTCAGAAATATTTCATGACTATGTGAGTGGATAGATGTGTTTTTGAAGGACACACAAACAAGTACATGTTTTTAACCAACTTTCATTCAAATTAATGAATGGTCCATATCTTTTCATTATGAATATTTTGTTTTCCCTTTCTTACCTTATTTCTAATACCTCTGTAATGATACAAAATAGCAACTGTAGGTTATAATCCATGACAAATTTGGGAGTTAATAGCACAGAAGTGATTAGAAATAGTTCCTAAAATAGGAAATAATTTAGAAGAAAAAAATATACAGTTTAGACTTTTTAAAAGAAATGAAAATGTTATATGAACCATTAATCTTTTGGACTGGTGAAAATCTTAGGACTTTACAGTCTTAATTTATCATTAGTTTTAATTGTTTATTAATCTTATTGTGTTCTCTATCTGAAGCAAAAAATATTTATCTTAAAAATTTATTGAGAAATAAAACACTCTGTGCTGCTGCTTTGAGCATATTATTTGTGCCTTTTTCTATGCAGTTCATCAGCGGTGCTAAAGAAATTTGCTACGCCCTTCGAGCTGAAGGCTATTGGGCCGACTTTATTGACCCATCATCTGGTTTGGCAGTGAGTAATTAAATACATTTTGAAAGCCAGATTATATAATTTGAAGTAGGAATTATTTTTTTTATAAAATTGTTTATAATTATAACCTTGGTAAAAGTAGACCATTTAAGACTTTGAAAACCTCACAGTTTTATGCAAAGAGATACCAAGAGTCCGTTGAATTCACAACTTTGAGGGACCTCTGGCACTCATAGTTAAGCATCTCCATCACTTTACATTTTTTTCATTAAAAATAATTTTAAAATTTATTTTCCATCCTCATAATAGATATTACTTGAATTACATTGAATTAGTGTGTTTACTGTTCCTTAGTTAAAACTTAGTATCCAATAGTTTCATTAAGGAAGAAAAACTTATTTTTAGAATTAAGAAAATATGGATGGTAAAGAAATATTTAGAAAAGTAACTTTTTGGAAATTAACATTTGTAAAGCTATACT
This sequence comes from Balaenoptera musculus, assembly GCF_009873245.2. NCBI lineage: Eukaryota > Metazoa > Chordata > Mammalia > Artiodactyla > Balaenopteridae > Balaenoptera > Balaenoptera musculus. The sequence continues at coordinate 33,209,546 of NC_045791.1, read as the reverse complement.
TTAAAGAAAATAACTGAATTACTATTGTCATATTTTAAATTCTATGTATATCAGCTACAAATAGTAATAATTTTTTCAATCTTAAAATAGGAATATATACTGTTTCTTTTCAAAGTCAAGATTTAGTGAGTACTAGAAATGAAAAACTTACTCTGATAGTTTTCTTATCTTAAAAATTACAAAGGTGAACCATAGATGATTGCCTAAGGCTTATTTCATCTCTGAAGGTCATATAATATTATGCATTTGGTTCTAGGTAACATGCAGTCTGCTAGATCATTCATTTCACATTTCCAGAATGCACAGGTATTGAGGGGAGAGGAGGTATTAGGGCAGTTAGGTGTTCCATGTGACCTTTTTATTTCTTATTTGATTTTTTTAATATTTAGAGTATTTATATAGATCTGTGTTCATATTTGCATAAAAATTATTACTTCATTATCTTTCTAGCTAATGAAAATATGACTTTTTTTATTTCCTCCAGTTTTTTGGACCATATACAAACAACACTCTTTTTGAGACAGATGAACGCTATCGACATTTAGGATTCTCTGTTGATGATCTTGGTTGCTGTAAAGTGATTCGTCACAGTCTTTGGGGTACCCATGTGGTTGTAGGAAGTATCTTCACTAATGCAACACCAGAGAGCCATATTATGAAGAAATTAAGTGGAAACTAGCAGTAATGTCAACTTATTTGCTCTGCTATTTGTAACATTTGGGATGATCTATACACTGTCGAAGGCTTCAGTTTTCAAAATTTACTTCCTTGTAGGTATTTATTTCAACATTTATGAATTTACAATATTGGCAAGTGGTTTGTGATTTTTAAATTTCAAATGTTCGTTCATAATATCATTAAATACATCTTAAGCACATCCACATTGTATAGAATGTGATAACTAACATGTAACCAGGGTACGATCTCATATTGTTATTTCTCCCCTTAATCGGAAAAACCTCAGTTTTAATTATTTTTCTCCAAAAATAAATCATACATTTGGTTATGATATGTGTTTTTTCATTGCAGTATTTTTAAAATATAATTCTTAAAGATTCCTAAGAAACTACAATATTAATCTTCTTAAAGTTTTTTTTTTGTTTTTTGGTTTTTTTTTCATGCAGTTGAGAAATCTGGATTCAGTGTAGATTTAACTTTTTTTAAATTTTCTTTTTACTATATTACTTGTTAGATGTCCTGGTACCATCTGAGTATTACTTTGAAATAATGTATGTACAGGAAAAGAAGAATAAGGATAATACTAAAACTTTACATATAAAAGAATATGAATCTCATCTTTATACATAGTGAAAAATAATTCTTAACTCCTGGGTTGAGACAGATAAATGTAGTTTATTCTCAGACAAAACTGTGTCTCAGCTGCTAAGTCATATTTCTCCAAATTTAGCAATAGATGGAAACTGCAGTAGTTTACAGAAATGTCTCATGTGGGACAGAGTTGTTTTTACAGCATTTTAAACTTAGACTCATCTTTGATTTGTCTTTTGTCATTAGGAATATAGATAAATCTCAGGAGAACAACTAACTCCTACCAAATGAATTAATTGAAATGGATTTTTCTGTATTCTTTAAATTAACTGCCTGTTTTTTAAATGATCACATGGAGATGACCAGCTTTTTAATTTAGTTTACAACTTCGTTTAATACTGTTTGTTTATTTAACATGTATCGATAGTTTGATAATAAGTGTTGCTTATGATTCAAAGAATAAGAGCTACAATGTTTTCATTCATTATGAAAAAGGTGAAGTCTTGACTTCCAAAACATTTTGAAAAAAATTTTTTGAAGTATATATGCTCAATAAATTTTCATCTATGTAAGGAGCACCCAGATCAAGACAGAACATTACTGGTACCTCAGAGGCTCATCTGACTCCCTTTCAGGCACTTCTTCCCCTTACTTGCCCCTCCCACAAGCAACCACTATCCTGAATTGCTACAGTATAAGTTGGTTTTGTGTGTTTTGATGCTTTACATATATGAAACCATATATACTAGGTTCACTCTGGCTTCTTTCACTCAGCAATGTGAGATTCACCCTTACTGTGCATAATTATAGATTGCCTGTTTGCATGGCATTTGCCTTCTTAGTGAATTGGGACAGTTTTGCCCCTCAGAGGAAATGTGGCAATGTGGAGATATTTTTTGATTGTTACAACTTGGGGGGGGGGGGAGTGCTATAGGCATCTAGTAGTTACAGGCCAGAGATGCTACTAAACATCCTACAATGGAAAGGACAGTTCCCACAAAAAAAGAATTATGTGGTCTACTGCCTTGCACCACTCGTTTCTTGTATGCGTATTGCTTATTCAGGCCTTTCCTACTTTGCACCATTCTTTCAGCCATGTTCCTTGAAATTTCACCATTTGCTTTAACAATTCTGAAGTGCCATCTACGGGTTGGAAAGGATACTTCCTCCTTATAGGTGGCTATGGTTACATACTCTATTATGTGAGGGGTAGGATACACAATGTTGGGACTTCTTTTATCATCTCGCTTTCTAACAGGATTTGCAGAAACAAAAAGTATGAGACGCAGTAACTGCCAGTTAAATTTTTTTTTCCTTGAAAAATAGGAATGGCCAGATTTAGGTTTGGGATATATAATCCAAGGGATTCTTACTAATAGTAGTAGAAAATAGTTAACTATTATGTACTGCAGTAAGAAAACATTGCAGTTATCAGTTTCATCATATTCATTTGATTAGGACCCCATTAAGAAAGAATTGGTAAAATTATCTTAAACATAAATTTGCTACCTTTTAAAGTAAGCCTGAGCCATTGAAATTGATTTTAGACCTATCACTGAAAAACACCTTTTTGTTGTAAAATTTGTATTTTGACAAGAACTTAGGAATTATTGTATAGAAGATAAATGCTAGAAGGGGTCTTTCAGATCATCTGACCCACCTCCCTCTTTTTTACAATAGACAAAATGGGAAACAGGAACATGCATCAGGTCACACAGCTAGTGTTAAGACCCAGTGCATAGTCATTATCAAGAAGTTTATAAAGTGATTAAAAATATTAAAAAGTTGCAGAATTTAAGTTTCAGATTAACTAATAGTGCTACCACATTTCATAAATAAACTTCAGAGTTCATTCTATTGAACTCTACATGCTCTGAATTTCTTTGAAATTTTACTGAAATGTATCTGAAAATTCAGTTATAGATCCTACACTTCACACAGTAATTCTCTGACTTCAAGATTAAAACTCATTTCTTCGACTTCCCTGGTGGCGCAGTGGTTAAGAATTTGTCTGCCAACGCAGGGGACACGGGTTCGATCCCTGGTCCAGGAAGGTCCCACGTGCCGCGGATCAACTAAGCCTGTGCACCACAGCTACTGAGCCCGTGCACCGCAACTACTGAGCCCGTGCACCGCAACTACTGAGCCCGCGCACCGCAATTACTAAAGCCGCACGCCTAGAGCCCCTGCTCCACAACAAGAGAAGCCACCGCAGTGAGAAGCCCACACACCGTGATGAAGAGTAGCCCCCGCTCACTGAAACTAGAGAAAGCCCGTGCACAGCAACGAAGACCCAGCACAGCCATAAAGAAGGAAAGAAAGGAAGAAATTGCCCTCATTATAAATAAATAAAACTCATTTCTTTCTTGGGCTTCTGTCACTCATAACATCAGTATAATCCTTACATTTGAACAAAATTCTGCTTTTAGTTCCAACTCTATTTCTTCTTCTTACGACTGGTTCTCTTGTTGCTCCAAAGCAGAATTTATCTACCTCAGTGCTATTGACATTTTGAACCAGATAATTCTTTGTTCTGGAGGATGTCATGTACATTATAGGATGTTGAGCAGCATCCTTGGCCTCCATCCTCTAGATGCAGCAACCCCTGGTCATGACAAAAAATATCTCAAAAAATTGCCAGATTTCCCCTGGGAAGCCAAATGTTTATCTGAAAAAATTTAACCAAGTGTCCTGTATGTGTTCTGACAACAGTATCATATCACCAGTTGAAAACCACTGATTGAATGTACCTTCTAACTCAGCAGTCCTCAACTTCAGCTGTACATTTGAATCAAGTGGGAGTGCATTGAAACACATTGATAATTTGGCCTCCACACTCACAGATTGTTTTATTAGTGTGAAGAGCCTTGGGCATCATTATTTTTTAAAAGTTTCCCAGATGATTCAGATGTACAGTAAGGATTAAAACCATTAGTTGGTTTTGAAACTCAGAGATTAAAGAGGCATCTAAAGAAATCAGGGCAGGATATGATAACTGATTTAATGCACTAAGGAGATACAGGAAACAAAAATGAAATCTCTAATGTTCTGCATTAAGAGTGACCTAATCAGGCTCAAATAAATTCAAGGGTTCTTTCTCTATGAAGCCTTTCCTAACTACTCCATCCCTCACTGATCTTTCTTTTCCTTTCATTTGTGTAGCACTTGGTTTACACCACACCGTTTTGCACTTGCTACTTGTACATAATTCTTTTGTATTTTTTATTGTCTTTGTTCCTCCTGTACCTGGAAAGTAGGCATCCAGTTCCCTAATAAGCATTGCAGTACACCCAGTAATAATCTTTATTCTCATCTCTTTACTACCCAGGATGTTTTCAACTGTTTCATAAGTTTTCTTTGCCCTCCCTTCTTTGTGTCAACAGGATATATGTAAGCTATAACTTCATTATCCTGAAGATTCAAATTCAGGCTTTGAGCATTTATTTGCCTTCCAATCATATTATTGGAAGTTATAATCACTTAAAACCATCTTGCTACTATAAAGCTATCGTCATTAAGACAAAGTGATATTGACACAAGGATAGACAAACTGACCAATGAAGAGAAAAAGAAGTCCAAGAAACAGACCTGCATGAGTGGTCACTTGATTTATGACAAAGGTGACACTGCAGTGCAGTAAGAAAAGAGTGATCTTTTCAATTAATATTGCTGGGTCAATTGGATAGTCACATAGGAAAAGAATGTATTTTTGCTTTTACGTTACACCATACACAAAAATTACTTCCAAATGTGTTGCAAATCTGCAAGATTAAATGAAACTTTTAGGGGGAAAAAAGATCTATGTCACCTTGGAGTAGGCAAGGATTTTTTTTTAAAACAGGACACAACACTAACCATACAAGGGGAGAAAATTGATTATAGAATATTAGAATTAAGAACTTTAATTCATCAAAAGACATGAAGGAGAAGGCAACCAACAGAATTGAAGATATATATATATCCAACAATCCAGATTTATATCCAACAAAGGACTTGTTTCCAAAATATATATAAAGAACTCCTAAAATCAGTCAGCAAAAAACCAACAGAAAAATAAAAGACTTAAACGTTCACAAAAAAAGCTATCTGAATGACCAGTAAACATGAAAAGGGGCTCTGCTTCATTAATCATTAGAAATGCAAATTAAACCCACAATACCACACCACTACATGTCCCCAGAATGGCTAAAATGAAAAGGAAGATACCAAGTGGCAGAGATGTAGAGCAACTACAAGTATTATTGATGGAAAATGTAATAGTATGAACACTTGAAAAAACTGTTTGGTAGTTCTAAAGCTCAACATACCCTACACCTAGGACCTAGCAATTCCACTCTGAGATATAGATCCAACAGAAATGCACACGTCTGTTCCCCCAAAGTCATGCACTCATTAAAGTCTATACCAGCACTATACATAGGATACTGCTCAAATGCCCAACAGCACTGGAATGGATATATTAATTGTGGCATATTCACATAGTGAAATGCTATACAATAATGAAAATGAATGTTTTATGACTACTTGCAACAAGGTGATGACACTATTAATGTGTGAAAGAAGCCAGACACCAAAGAGTATATACTGTATAATCCCACTAATGTGAAGTACAAAAGCAAAACTGCTGCTAGAAGTCAGGGTGAGGGGAAGGGTAGTGACAGGAAGGAAGAAAAAGGGGACATCTGTGGGGGTTGGTAATATTCTTTGTGTTTTTAATTTGGGTGCTGACTGCATGGGTAATTTAATTGTACAAACTTGAGTTGTACAGTTACGTGCACTTTTTTGTATGCGTATTATACTTAAATAAAAAGGTTTTTAAAATACAACCAAATCCACTCATAAAGTACTGGTAAAACCTACTCAAAGTGGTACCATAAAAAGACCCTGAAAATTGAATCCACTTCTAAAGAAAGGAATTAAAATTTATAGTTAACCCTGAGAAATTTTGAAACAAAATTATGGGTTTTCTTTTTAAATATTTAGGTATAATTTCAACTGTACATTAATTTCTAGATTAAACAATCACGTTTTCAACCATTTCACCTTTCTTATACTATTGTATTAGACACTTTATATTTTTTATAACATGATCAATTTTGCAAAGAGCTTAGAGAGTTTTCCAAGAACATCTTAATCCTTGGATAGTTAATCATTCTCTTTTAGGAGTTCCTAACACTGAGTCATCCTTGTAGATTTTCTCTAATTATTAATTGATCTAACAGTTGTTTCATCATATTTGATTATTTCATGAAATGTGTAATTTCTGTCATATTTACAATTTTACTACAGTATATTTACATGAAATGCCATAGTCATTAAATATGCTTCCTTAAAACAGACTAAACAGAAAAAGTTGCAATGCTATATTCTGCTTTGATCTTATTGTCCTATGTAAAAATAGAGGCTCTAATCGCTAATTTCGTTTTGTGTAAGATTATATTTAAGTTACAACTTC